>NC_082644.1:26689000-27004300 GCF_028023285.1 Balaenoptera ricei
GCACACAGCTGTGCAGGAGGAATAAGAAGAATTGCCCAGCTGCTGGCCAGACACGCGGCCCCAGGTCCCCGCCTAGAATCTGACACCTGGAAATGTGGGGACGTTCAGAGGAAGCTGTGATCTGAGATGGGTCCACACCGCACGGCAGCCAGGACGGACACTGCCACTCTCCTGAGGCACATCTGTGTTGAAGGACAGGCACAGGGGCGGATGGCAGAGCATGAGGCGGGTCTGAGCAGGTGAGCAAGGAGGCCAGTCCAGGTGGAGGGTACACAGGCCAAAGGCAGGAATGACATGCATCTGAAGGCCACAGACTGCCCCAGAGAAAAGCCCAGAGGAGCTGACGTGGGGTGCCCATCACCCCTCTTCTCCTCTTCCCCCATGTCCCCCTCGCCTGCCAGTGCCTGTGCTGGCACCCTGGAAGGAGGACTTACTTCAGAAAGCAGTGGGCAGTGGAAACGACCCAGTGAGAGTTAATGAGGACAGCTCCACAGACGTGCGAGCCCTGGTACTGCAAGCTGGCCTGCCATGGCCACTGGCCAGCCGCCACGTCCTGGCCACCGTAGATCTTCCCCATCACCTTGGGCTTCCCACACACTGTGGAGACTCCCCTGCCACCTACGATAGAGACACTAGTAGTACCCCAAATGCCACTACCAGGAAGGCCCTGTCCACTTCATAGATGGGAAAACCAAGGCCAAGCGTCCAGTGGCCTAGCCAAAATGACAGCGCTACCTGGACTCTACTTTCACTGGCTGCCCCTGAGAACTGGACAGAGCAAGCCCTGTGGGGATGAGGACCCAGAGGTCTGGTGGGATGGGGCAAGGGGGGACCTAAGGTAGCCACAGCAGCTCACAGCAGCATCTGCAGGGAGAAGGACATCCCCGAGTGAGGCTGCCAAGGGCTGGGCACGTCACAGACCTTATTTCCCTCAACTAGCACACCTCAATGCCTACTCTTGTAGATCAAAGAGCTAAAGGTCTCAGAAGTTGCCAACATTACTTGCTCAAGATCATGGCTTCTAAGGGCCTGTGCCTCCTCCATGTCACCCCGGTGTCTTAGGGAGGGAGATTTGCAGTCTGTGGTGCTGTGTGAGCTGGGGAAAGTCATTCCCCCTCTCTGACTCAGGATCCTACATTTCTAAAAGAAGAGGGAGTGGGCTAATGAAGACAGCCCTGGCTCTAGGACTCACACCTGGGAGGGCAGGGGGTGTGCCCAGGCCCCCTGAGAGCGGGCATCTTGGTCTAGGGCCTGCGCTCCCAGGGCCTCACGGAGGGGAATGAGACCCGCGGCCCTGGACTCAGGGCCACTCGTTCATCAGTCCTGGTGCTTTCCTCCACCCAGCCACCCAGCCTCAGGGTCAGACCCTGCTATGTCCCCACTTCCACAGTCCCACAGAGGTCCCACAGTCCCACAGAGGCACTTCCCACCCAGAGGCTCCACAGTGGGGAGTCGGTGACCCACCTGTGTTGAGGGGGTCTCTGGGCTGCCTGGTTGTTGGCCAGGGCAGAGAAAAGATGAAATTCAGTGACTCAGGGCACCCAGGCCCTGGTCACAGCCGGCCCCCTCAGGCCCTGCAGTTTAGGCCGTTTCCGCCCTCAACAGAGGCCCCAACGCACCTGTGGCTCCCGGGGCCAACCGCTGCGCTTCCGGAGTCGGAGCGCTGCCCTCCACCGCTCCGCCCGCGCCTGGAGCCCAGCCGGGGGCGGCCGTGGCCGTGGCCGGGGACCCTCGCAGCTCCCGGGTGGCCACGGGCAGCAGCAGCAGCAGCCAGAGAAGGGCCACAGGCTGGCCTCGGCCTTGGGCGATCCACGCCTCCGTGCCCATTGCCAGGGTTGCTGACTCCCGCCTGACCCCAGCCTGGCCCTGCCTGACCTTGCCCTGACCCCGCCTCAGCCCAGCCCTCAGCCCACCCTGACCTTCTTCATAACCTTTTAAACAACTCTACTAAGATATAATTTATATACCATGAAGTTCACTTATTATTATACAAGGGACAATTCAATAACTTTCTGTACATTTTTTAAAATTTATTTATTTATTTATATTTAAATAAACTTTTTGTTTTAGATTTATGAAAAAGTTGCAAAGACAGTACAAGGAGTTCCAAGATCCCCCTCACCCACTTTCCCCTAATATTAAGATCTTATATTACTATGGCACATTTGTCACAACTAGTGAGCCAATATTGAGACATTAATATTAACTGAGGTCCATCCTTTCTTTTTTTAAATTTTTTTAAGCTTAAGGTGTATAGCATAATGATTTGACTTCCATGCATCATGAAATGATCATCAGAATAAATTTAGTGAACATCCATCATCCCACATAGATACAAAATTAAAGAAATGGAAAAAAAAATTTTTCCTTGTGATGAGAACTCTTAGGATTTACTCTATCAACTGTCATGTATAACATACGGCAGTGTTAATTATATTTATCATGTTGTCCATTACATCCCTAGTACTTATTTATCGCATAACTGGGAGTTTGTACCTTTGACTGCAGCTAACCAGTTCTCCCTCCCCCAATCTCCGGCCTCTGGTAACCACAAATCCGATCTCCTTTCCTATGAATTTGTTTGTTTTTGAAGTAGAATTGATGTACAATGAAATGCTATGTTAGTTCCTGTTACACAACATAGTGATTGGTTATTTCTGTACATTTCAAAATGATAAGTATAGTTATGATATGTCACCATACAAATATATCACATAATTATTGACTATATTCCCCACAGTGTACATTTCATACTCATTTATTTTGCAACTGAAATTTTGTACCTCTTCATCTCCCTCACCTGTTGCTTTCTTTCCCCCAACACTCTCCCGTCTGGCAAGCACCTGTTTGTTCTCTGTATCTATAACTCTGTCTCTGTTTTGTTAGGTTTCTTCATTTGTTTTATTTTTTAGATTGCATATATAAGTGTAATCATACAGTACTTGCCTTTGTCTGACGTACTTCACTTAACATAATACCCTCATGGTCCATCCATGTTGTTGCAAACGGCAAGATCCCGTTCTTTATCAGATATGTGATTTGCAAGATTTTCTCCAAGTCTGTAGCTTGTTTATTCATTCTTTCAACAGTGGTGCTCAAAGAGCAAAAGTTTTTAATTTTGATGAAGTCTAATTTACTAATCTTTTCTTGTATGGATCATGTTTTTGATGTTATATCTAATAGATCATGAAGAGTTTCTTCTATGTTTTCTTTGAGAAATGTTAGGGGTTGTTTCTTACATGTGGATCTGTGATCAAGTTTTAGTTCATTTTTGTCTAGTGTGATGTAAGTTTCTGTTTCTTTGCTTTGGGTTTTTCCTGTGGATATCCATTTATCCCTGCACCTTTCCTTGGTTAAAAAAAGAAAGGTTAGTCTTTCTTGTATTGAATTGTCTTGGGACCTCTGTTGAAAATCAATTCATAATAAAAATTGTTTTATTTCTGGACTCTTAATTCTGTGCCATTGAACTGTATTCCTTTCCTTGTGCCTGAAACCCACTGTCTAGATTAATACGTATTATAGTAAAATTTGACGTCAGGTGGTGAAAGTTCTCCAGCTTTATTCTTTTGCCAAACTGTTTAGGCTATTCTGCATCTTTTGCATTTCCATATGAATTTTAGGATCAGCTGTCAAATTCTACACAAAAAGAGCCTGCTAGAATATTCACAGGGACTGCATTGAATTTATAGATCAATTTGAGGAGAATTGCTTTCTTTTTTTTACTCAAAAATTTATTTATGTATTTATTTATTTATTTATCTATTTTTGGTTGCTTTGTGTCTTCGTTGCTGCGTGTGGGCTTTCTCTAGTTGTGGTGAGTGGGGGCTACTCTTGGTTGCAACGTGCAGGCTTCTCATTGTGGTGGCTTTTCTTGTTGTGGAGCATGGGCTCTAGGCACGTGGGCTTTAGTAGTTGTGGCACACGGCTCAGTAGCTGTGGCTCACCGTCTTTAGAGCGCTGGCTTGTAGTTGTGCCTCATGGGCTTAGTTGCTCCGGGACATGTGGGATGTTCCTGGACCAGAGCTCGAACCTGTGTCCCCTGCATTGGCAGGAGGATTCTTAACCACTGCACCACCAGGGAAGTCCGAGAATTGCTTTCTTGATAATATGAAGTCTCCTGATCTATGAAAAAGAAATGTTTCTGTTTATATAGATCTTTAATTTCTCTCAGCAATGTTTTGTAGTTTTCAGTGTACAGATCTTGCAGCTCTTTCTTAAATTTATTTCTAAGTATTTTATTCTTTTCCATGCTACTGTGAATGAAATCATTTTGTTAATTTCCTTTTCATATTTTTGTACTTAGTATATAGAAATGAAATTTATTTTTATAAGAAATGTTTCCTGTGACCTTCTTAAACTTGTTTATTCATTCTAGTCTGTTTTGTTTTGTTGTATCTTGTTTTGGTGGGATCATTGGTGTTTTCTAACACATAGGATCATGTCCTCTGTAATAAAAGTTCGAATTCTGCCATTTAAAGTTGGATGCCTTTAATTTCTTCTTTCTCTCCTACCTTCTTTTTTTTCTTTTCCCCTTCTTTCCTTCCCACCTTTCTTTCCTCCACTTCTTAGAGACTATATTTTAAGGACCTTGCTTTTCAAATATGGTCTATCAATCTTTGTCTTTAACTTTGTTTCATCTATTCACATTCAATGTGATTATTGATATGGTTGGAATTACATTTTCCACTTTGGTATTTGTTTTCTGTATGTCTCTTATCTTTCCCCCCACTTTTGAGACAGGCTGGGACCTGGGACCCTTTGCTGCAGTGCTACAGCAGATTTCTATAAACTGGTGTATGCATGGGTGAGAGTCCCACCTGTGGATTAGGTTCCTACAGATGAAATACAACTGTCTGGTTTCCAGGCTCGATCACCCCGGTGGGCAGTGGACAGGGTGCACCCTCCTTCAGTGGCCCTTTCTGAAAGCTTGCAGGTTGGTGCCTGAAGAGACAACTGCAGGGTCAGGTTGAAATGGCAATCTCTCTCTTTCTCTTTCTCTTTTACAGTCTTTTCTGTCCCTCCTCCCTTTACCTCTCCCTTGGTCCTTATACCTGCACTCCCATCCCCTTTATCCTGAAAACTTCTTGTTTGTGTCTAAGTTTTTGTCATTGGTATCTTTGTTTTATGAGTTTTGTCTGTCCAACTGCTCCTACAAGTCTCTGCTAACATTGTGGGCATGGTGAAGCTCTTAAACCCTGAAATACAAACGGATCCCACATTGTCTGAGACTCGACTCCAGCCTTGGGTTACATAGTGGGATTTTAAAGAACAAAAAAAGGAAGAGAGGGGCTTGCACCTCTCTCCTCTGCCTTTGCAATGTAACTATTCTGCCTGGACTCTCAGGGACTCCCTGATCCATCTGTAGTCCCCCAGAGTGAGGGAAAAAAAGAGACCTTTTTAAATTCAAGCAGGAAAACTAAGAGATCTCTGATTTTGTAAAAATTAACTTGTGTGGCTTAAGCTTGTGGGTTTAATTAATACAGACCTGTCTGTATTATCAACATTAAGTATAATACTTCTATCCTACCTAGGGTTACTGGAAGTCAATAAGTGCGTATTGTTTCTGTGATAAAATCTGTTAGCAAGGAAAATAACCTGATATGATTAAACTTTTAAGTAAATATAACTGGATAAGAGCTTTTTAGTAAACTCAATGGGAATAATCATGTTTTCAAAATGTCCATCTAGAACAGTCCCTCCAAATTTTGGTAACTTGAAACTAAATTAAGTTAAATGATGGGAATCCATTGAGTATCCAGGCCGTTTCAAATAAGATGAAATATTGGAACATCAATTGCTAAACAGGTCTAAATTTACCTACTTTTGTTTTCTTGTGAGAGGGAAAGTAAGGATGTTTGGGTTTATTAGACACATATCTTACATCACATTAAGGAAAGAAATTGTGCTTTGGGAAGATACATGGGATCTTCCCAAGAGTTTATGGGATATTCCAATCAGGGAATGCTAATGTAAAAGACATTTCATTGTGACATAAGGAAGGTAAGATGTGTGCTTTCAGAAAAGAAGGTATGTGGAATGGAAATGTATTTCGTTAAATGGAAAAATGTGATTTTGTCCTACAGCTGGTTATTTCTGAATGGAAAAAAGAAGGGACAAAATATGGCTACACAAAGTTACAGAAGATTTGCAGAAAAGGAACACTGAGAAGAGAATGTTTTATGTGGTTGGAATTTTCTAAGGTTGGATTAAATTTAATTAGGTAACTGGATTTTACCAAGAGTAGGCTGATATAAGACTGGATTTGGTTTCTTTCTCTCATAAGAGAACAAAGATTTCCTCGAATTCTCCTTTTGATAACAGAGTGTGTGAGTTTCTGTGCCTTTAAGTGATCTGCATTTACTTTTGGAATCCTTTTTTTTTTTTTTCACCTTAGCTCAAGGAATAATTGTTTCACAGCAGCCTATGATTCTATTTGACTGGATGGTTTAAAACTTTTGGAAATTTTTGACAGATTTCCCAAATATCAAATTCTAATTGAAATTCTTTTGACTTCCAGTTAACTTTGGGATGCTTCATGGGGGCCCTGGAGCCTCCCAAAGAGAGATCCTAAACTAATTGGGTTCATTTGGTGTGTTAAATTACATGGGGGGGCTTCCCTGGTGGAGCAGTGGTTGAGGGTCTGCCTGCCAGTGCAGGGGACACGGGTTCACGCCCTGGTCTGGGAGGATCCCACATGCCGTGGAGCGACTGGGCCCGTGAGCCACAACTACTGAGCCTGTGCGTCTGGAGCCTGTGCTCTGCAGCAGGAGAGGCTGCGGTAGTGAGAGGCCCGCGCGCCGCGATGAAGAGTGGCCCCCACTTGCCGCAACTGGAGAAAGCCCTCACGCAGAAACGGGGACCCAACACAGCCATAAATAAATAAATAAATAAATAAATAAATAGATAGATAGATAGATAAAATATTAAAAAAAAAATTACATGGGAAACATTGTCTAAACTCATTGTTGCCTGTGTCAGATGGAATCATCAGGCTCTCCCCAGTTTTATCATAGCTGTCATACAGATAGGGGAAAGAGTTTTAGGTTTTTCTGCTGTCTAGTCTCTCACCTTATTCTATGTCCAAAAAAAATCCCCTGTGGGAATACTCCCAACGTAGGCCCTTAGGTCCTGACCCCAATGGCATTTTCCATTGCACCCAACTCCAATTCCTCCAGGAGTTCCTTTTTTGCACCTCTAGGACCCCTTTCACTCAAGGCCTTGGCAGCCCATACCTTGTTACAGATCACCTATTGGGTGGCCACTTCCAAGCAGCCCACATCCTAGGTTTTATAGATGCTCAAACTCGAGGAATACCCCCAGCATAGGGAAACGTTATAGGACAAAAGCCTCCTGGTAAATGTCTCTGGGACACTGGACTTCATTTCTAGGAGCACTTTTTCTCGGTTGCATGTTATCAACATGGGATGATCCTCTTCTAAGCCAGAAGAAACACCTCTGGAGAGTATCCTTAAAAATTGGAAACTTTCAAAATAGACGGGCTGAAAAGGGAAACGTTTAAACTCTATTGTAACATTGCCTGGCCCTTGTATAAGTCGGGGAATGGAGAAAAATGGTCTGAAAATGGGTCTCTATAATACCGTGTTGCAATTGGATCTCTGCTGTTGCAGGACAGGAAAATGGACTGAGGCTCTGTATGTTCAAGCCTTCATGGTCCTGGGAATTCCCTGGCGGTCCAGTGGTTAGAATTCTGAGCTGTCACTGCTGAGGGCATGTGTTCGATCCCTGGTCGGGGAACTAAAATCCCACAAACCACATGGGGCTGCCCCCACCCCCCAAAATAAACCTTCATGGTCCTTTACCAAAACCCCGCTCTATGGGTCTCCTGTAATCAAAAGCCTGGGGAATCAGAAACACTCCCGACATCTTAAATGATCCCCTTCTAGCTTTCTCCGACTCTCAGGGGGGAAACCAAGCTTCACCTGCTTCCCCGGAGCCACCTACTCCTCCGGAGCCACCTACTTCTCCGGGTCCCTCTGACCAATCCCAATCTCTGCCTCCTTATGTCCCTTTATATCCTCCGTCGCCCCAGGAGGGAGAGACTAGTCCCTCCAGGGTAACTCGTAGTGGAACTTCCTGTCGCCCAGGATCAGGTTCAAAGTTAGCCCCCACCTCTGCCCCACAAGGCCTTTACCCCTTCAGGAATCAGCTGATGGAAACTGAAGCACTACTGGAGTGCATGTCCCCTTCTCAATGAGAGACTTAGGAATTTGTAAGGAGAATTTTGACAGGTTCTCAGAGGACCCTGACAAGTTTAGGGACGAATTTATCAGGCTGGGGTTGACATTCTCTCTCACCTGGCAGGACATCATGGTTATTCTGGCCTACTGTTGCACCCCAGATGAAAGGGAGCGTATACTGAGAAAGGCCAGGTAACACTCAGATGGCCTATTGGCCACCAATCCACACCGCCAAATTTTTCAGGTGGGTGGGGATCCAGTCCCAGAACATGACCCACACTGGGACTATGAAGATCAGGTAGGTCAGGCTAGGATGAGGCATTACATGACTTGTCTATCAGAAGGACTGAAAAGGTGTATGGTGAAGCCTGTAAATTATGATAAGGTCCGAGAAGTTGCAAAGGACAAAGATGAAAACCCAACAGTCTTCCTGAGCCGAGTGACAGAGGCATTCAGGAAGTACACCAGTACAGACCGTGAGTCCACAGAAGGGAGGACACTATTGGCCATGAATTTTATCACCCAGGCTACTCCTGATTATCAGGAGAAAATTACAAAAGCTTGAGTGTGGGCCCCAAACCCCACTGTCAACCTTGGTAGAGGAGGCTTTCAAGGTCTATAACAACCGCGACTTAATGGAGGAGTCCAATAAGGATAAGAGGCTAAAAAAGAAAACACAACTTTTGGCTGCTCTGATCCACCCACCATCTCGAAGGGACGCTGGAGGGCCAAGAAGCCTGGACAGACTGCCAAGAAGCTGCCTGGGCTCGAACAAGTATGCCTTTTGTTGGAAGGCGGGGCACTGGAAGGGGGAATGTCCTGAGCGCTTTCCTGTGAGACACCTAAGGGGCAAACTTGACTGGCCCCAGGTCCTTACAATTCTCTCCAATGAGAGATTCCTGCACACCAACTGATGGAGCCTGAGTGCCTTCCCAGCTCCAGATCCCACTCGATCCATCCTCATCACTCCAGCAGAGCCTCGGGTCAACCTCGATGTGGCAGGTAGGAGAACTGAATTTCTTGTAGACACTGGAGCCACCTGCTCTGTTCTGACTTGGCCAGCTGCCCCCCTCTCCAACAGAGACTGTACTGTGACAGGAGTTGATAGACAGCCAAAGGTAAGGTGATTTACATCTCCCCTTGCCCACAGAGTCAGGTCCATTATTATTATTCACTCCTTTTTGTATATGCCAGAATGCCCTGTCCTCCTCCTCAGAAGAGATTTGCTAAATAAGTTAAGAGCTAGTATATTCTTAGGAGGTAGAGAATTCAAGCAGAGAATGCATCTGTTAGTAGCCCCAGATGACCCACCTGCTGGTCATCAAAATATTCCCCAAGACATTCCCCAAGAAATTAGGGAACAAGTAGATCCTGCAGTTTGGGATACCTCAGTGCCAGGAAGGGCAAAACCTGTTCCCCCAATAAACATAAAGTTAAAGCCTGGGGCAAAATACCCCTGGAAAAGATCTTTTAAAGCCTGAGGCCCTGAGGGGAATCCAACTGCTGCTCAGCAAGTTCCTAAAACACAGACTCATTAGGCCCTGCCAATCCCCTTGCAACACCCCGATCCTCCCCATTCAGAAGCCTAATGGGGAGTTTTGGTTTGTGCAAGACTTACAAGCAGTGAATGAGGCACTCATCCCTATTCACCCATTGGTGCCAAACACATACACCTTCCTCACCCAAGTGCCAGGGAGCACCCAGTATTTCTCTGTTTTGGACCTCAAAGATGCACTTTTCTGTATTCCTCTACATCCTGAGTCTCAATACTTTTTGCCTTTGAATGGAGGGACCCTGACACCCTGGAGGCCACCCAGTATACGTGAACAGTGCTTCCTCAGCGATTTGGGACAGCCCCCATCTTTTGGAAACACGTTAGCAAGGGAACTGAGGGAACTGAGCCTTGAGAAGGGAACTCTGCTGCAATATGTTGATGATTTATTGATAAGTAGTGAGACCGAACAAGATTCAGATCAAAATACCATTAGGGTCCTAAATTTTCTGGCAGAAAGGCGATATAAAGTCTCTCCAACAAAGGCTCAGATCTCACAGCAGTGGGTTCAATATTTAGGATTTGTTTTGACCCCAGGGGCACAAGCCCTGGCCATAGGTCAAAAAACAGCAATTAGTGCATTACCATCTCCAACCGCAAAGAGGCAACTTCGAGGCTTTCTCAGGATGGCTGTGTTCTGTTGTGTCTGGATTCCAAATTATGGCCTTATAGCAAAACCCCTCTATGAGGCTCTAAAGGGAGAAGAAAGAGAACCCCTTCAATGGAATAAGGACCACTAGTGGGCCTTTGAGACTCTAAGGACTGAATTAAGTAGAGCACCAGCACTGGAGCTTCCAAATTTGGACCAACCCTTTACCCTATACATTCACGAGAAGTCAGGGATAGCACTAGGAGTTCTGACCCAAAAGCTGGGACCAGATCAGAGAACAGGGGGCTTACTTTTCAAAACAACTGGACTCAGTGGCCCTGGGATGGCCAAGCTGCCTGCGGGCAGTAGCAGCCACAGCCCTGTTAGTTAATGGGTCTTCCAAGCTCACCCTGGGACAACATTTAGATGTGTTAACCTCTCATCAGGTACAATCTGTGCTGGAAGTCAAAGGACATTGATTGACTGGAGGAAGGTTAACAAAATAACAGGCCCTCCTAATGGACGCCCCCAACATTACCTTAAAGGTGTGTCAAACCCCAAACCCATAAACTCTGCTTCCAGTGGTCAAGAGTGGAGACTTATTGCATCAGTGTATAGAGACCATAGAACAAACTTACTCCAGTAGGTCTGATCTTCTAGATGAGCCTCTAGACAGCCCTGAGGTCGAATGGTTTACTGATGGGAGCAGTTTTGTAGAAATGGTAAACTGAAAGGTGGTGTATGCCATAGTTTGCCTAGATGAAGTCATAGAAGCCAAGGCCCAGCCACCCCAGACATCAGCCCAAAAGGCTGAACTAATTGCCTTAACGAGAGTTTGCAATTAGGGAAGGATAAGAAATTAAATATTTTTACTGACTTTAAGTATGGGTTCCATGTGTTCCATGCTTATGCTGCCATTTGGAAAGAAAGAGGAATGGTAATCGCTAGAAGTTCCCCCCTAAAACATAAAGATTTGATTTTGACTCTTTTAGAAACAGCGCAGCTCCCGACCTAGGTAGCAGTAGTCCACTGTAGGGGCCATCACAGGGAGGGGCCTTTTGTTAGCCAAGGGAACAGCAAAGCTGATCAAATTGCAAAACAGACAGCTCGATTGCAGGAACCTGAACAAGTTATGGCCCTAGTGATTGGCTCCCTGAACTCCCTAGCTCCCCCACTATTCCCCACAGGAACAAGAAAATTCTGAGAAATGGAGCTATGAGCAAGGAAGCACAGGCTGGTATAGAAAGGAGGATAGGGTGCTAATCCCTGAGGCCCAACAATGGAAACTCACTAAGAGCTTACATGATGCCACCCACTATGGGAGGGGTGCACTATGGGACTTGATGCAAAAGGCTTTTTCAGGGAAGGAGCTTAAAAGAACAATAAAACAAGTAATGCTTGCCTGGAATTTATGTGCCCCTAATAACCCACAGACCTATCTACTCCCCTCTTCGTTACTCAGGCCAATTCAATGCCGGGGGACATGCCTGAGGGAAGACTGGCAGTTAGATTTCACGCAAATGCCCTCACGATCAGGATATAAATACCTTCTGGTGTCTGTTGATACTTTCACAGGATGGGTTGAAGCCTTTCCCACCCGATCTGAAAAGGCCATGGAAGTGTGTAAGTCCCTTTTAGAAGAAATAATTCCTCAGTTTGGATTTCCAAAGTCCCTCCAGAGTGATAACGGGCCCTCTTTTATAGCCAAAATCACACAGGGGCTCACAACGGCCCTAGGGATAGACTACAAGCCACTTCTTGGCACCCTCAGTCTTCAGGGAAGGTAGAGAAAATGAACAATACTTTAAAGAAAACTTTAGTGGGATTTCCCTGGTGGTCCAGTGGTTGAGACTCCTTGCTCCCAATGCAGCAGGCCTGGGTTCAATCCCTGGTTGGGGAACTAGATCCCGCATGCCACATCTAAGAGATTCCCGCATGCCGCAAAACTAAAGATCCTGCATGCCACAGCAAAGATCCCATAGGCAGCAACTAAGACCCAGCACAGCCAAATAAATAAAGAAACAAATAAGTAAATAAATAAATATTTTTAAAAAAATAAAGAAAACCTTAGCAAAGGTCTGCCAAGAAACTCATGAACCCTGGACCAACTTGCTTCCTATTGTACTCTTCAGGGTCTGTGTAGCCCCCAGGAGTGGTCTGAGGCTTAGCCCATTTGAAATGACCTATGGGAGGCCTTTTCTTACTACTGATGTTCTATCAGACGAGGAAGTGAACCTGACCCTGAGATATTATTAATCTAGAACAAGTTCAGAAGGCAATCCAGGATTATGCTCACAAGGCACTGTCAGCTCCCACTAAAGATACAGAGGAAGGAGCAGTTCCTTCACAAATAAACCCTGGGGACTAAGTTCTTCTTAAAACATGGAAAGGGGGGTGCCCCAAAGACCAACAATTGCCAAGATGAAAGGGCCCTTATAAAGTAATTTTAGCCACCCCTACTGCTGTCAAACTTCAAGGGATATATATCTAGTTGCGTATATTTGTCCACACTAAAGTTTTACCTCCAGAAACCCCACAGGTCACAACCGAAGAACAATACACCTCTGAGTCAGTGGAAAATCTGAGATACCTATTCAAAAGATAGGCACCATCGACAGGTAAGTAAAATGATGTAGTGGGTTGGACTCCTATTTGAAGCCTTAACAAGACTTGGAACCTCTGTTTTTTCCTTGGCTGATGCAGTTCTTGACAATTGTCTGGCTTTTGTCTTGCAGAACAAGATGGAGCTTGTGTGATAACTAATACTTCCTGCTGCACTTGGTTAACTAATACTTCCTGTTACACATGGATCAATGTGACAGGACAGGTAACGGTTAATATTAAGGAAATATACACCCAGGCAGAGTGGCTTCACAATTTCAACAGGGGCGATATTGCCTCCACTGTCTGGTCAACAGTTAAAAAAGAAGAAGAAGAAAAAAAGAAGCCCTCCCAAAGTTAACCTGGTTCCTGCCCTTTCCAGACCCTTTAGTGGCTATTGTTGTTCTTTCTAGCCCTTGTTTGTTTAACTTTTTGGTTAAGTTTGTGTCTTCTAGGCTCTAACAGTTTGAAGGAAGACTCATGAGGGCTCAAGGAATTCAGCCCATTCCAGTGGAGAGTGGCCCAGCTCCCTACAGGTCCTTGGAACAGTCAGCAAGGGATTTCTATACCTCTAGGGTAGGCTAGGGTCTGCAGACCCTGTCCAGCAGGAAGAAGTTTCAAAAGAAGAGACCTTTGGCCCCTCACCCCTTAAGAATAAGGGTGTAGAGTCTCTCAGAGGGAAATGAGACAGGCTGGGACCTGGGACCCTTTGCAGCAGTGCTGCAGTGTTTGCATCTGGACAAACATTTCCTCAAGCCAAAAAATACAAAGAAACGATAAGGGACTAAAAATAACTGCGTGCATGCTCAGTTGGGACAAATTATGGACAAAAAATACAAAAAGACCAAAAAAGCCCAAATGCCACTTCTGAAGAGCCAGGAGAAAAAACAGGGGGTTGGGAGCAAAAACAGGGTACTGTGCATGCCCCCTGCACACAACATCACAAAGGGGTGGGCAAACCACCTAAGCCACCCCTCTGGCCCAACCCCTGGACACAACCTTACCCTCACCCCCATATAAGGAACCAGCTCGCCCCCCCCTCAGGGAGCAGGTTAACAAGGGAAACTGTTGTTTGTTCTGGCTCCCCCCTTGCTGCAGCAGGGGCTCCAATAAAGCCTTGCTTGAATTTCTTGTCTGGCCTCTTATCATTTTCTATTGATTAAGGAGGGCAAGAACACTGGTTGGTAACACTTTCACTTCTCTACTTCTTTCTTTTCCACTATATAAATTTTTTTATTGTGCCCTACTAATTCCTTTGTTGATTTTGTAGCTGTATTTTCAGTTACTTACATAGTGGTTGCTGTATTAGTTGGGGTTCGCCAGAGAAACCGAACCAATAGGAATCAGGAGAGAGGGAGAGAAGAGGGAGAGAGAGAGATTGATTTTTATTATGAGGGGTTGACTCACATGATTATGGAGACTGAGAAGTCCCATGATCTGCCATCTGCAAGCTGGAGACCCAGGAAAACCGGTGGTATAATTTCAGCCTGAGTCTGAAGGTCTAAGAACCAGGGGAGGCAATGGTGTAAATCCCAGTCTAGGGGCAGAAGAAGACCAATGTCCCAACTCAACCAGGCAAATAAGAAAGAAAAAAAGGCAAATTCTTCCTTCTTCTGCCTTTTGTTCCATTCAGGCCCTCAACAGGTTGGATGATGCTCACCCACCCTGGGGAGGGCAGTCTACTGAGTCCACCGATTCAAATGCTGATTTCACCCAGAAACACCCTCACAGACACACCCAGAAATAATGTTTAATCTGGGCACCCTGTAGTGCAGTAAAATTGACACAAAGATTAACCATCATAGTTGCTATAATCATTACACTGTGCATCTTAATTTACCCGAATCTACTTTAGATTATTAAGTTTGGTAATAGAGAAACTCATCCAATATAGTTCCATTAACTTTCCCTCCTTTGTGCTGTTATTGTCATTTTTATTACATCTCTATGATATATCATCAATACAATATTTTAATTTAAACTTTATACATTCTTTAACCTTTTTAATTCAGTTAGTAAAGGATAGGGAAATATATTTATGCAGTCTTTTACAGTTACCCTTATATTTACCATTTCCTTGCTCTTTATTTCCCCCTGTAAATTTGATTTAACATCCTATATCCTTTTCTTTCATATGGAAAGACTTTCTTTAGTATTTCTTATAAGGCAAGATTGCCAGCAATGAATTATCTCAGTCTTTGTTAATCTGAAAATACCCTTATTTCAACTTCATTTTGAAGGATAGTTTGACTGGGTATGGAATTCTTGGTTGACAGATTTTTCCTTTTAGCACTTTGAGTATTTTATCTCACTGTCCTCCATTTTTTTTTTTTTTTCTAATGAGAAGCCAGCTATTAATTGGAATGTTGTTCCTTTATGTAAGATAAGTTTTTTTTCTCCTGCTGCTTTCAAGATTCTCTCTTGGTCTTTATCTTTGATTTGATATGTCCAGATACAGATTTCTTTGATCCTACTTGGTGTATGTTGGGTCTCTTGAATTTTAGATTAATTTTTTTAACATCTTTATTGGAGTATAATTGCTTTACAATGTTTTGTTAGTTTCTGCTATATAAAAAATTGAATCAGCTATATGTATACATATATCCCCATATCCCCTCCCTCTTGTGCCTCCTTCTCACTCTCCCTATCTCACCCCTCTAGGTGGTCACAAAGCACCTAGCTGATCTCCCTGTGCTATGCAGCTGCTTCCCACTAGCTATCTATTTTACATTTGGTAGTGTATATATGTCCGTGCTACTCTCTCACTTCATCCCAGCGTACCCTTCCCACCCCATGTCCTCAAGTCCATTCCCTATGTCTGTGTCATTATTCCTGTCCTGCTCGTAAGTTCATCAGAACCATTTTTTTTTTTTTGGATTCCATATATATGTGTTAGCATACAATGTTTGTTTTTCTCTTTCTGACTTACTTCACTCTGTATGACAGACTCTAGGTCCATTCACCTCTCAGAAATAACTCAATTTCATTTCTTTTTTATAGCTGAGTAATATTCCCTTGTGTATATGTGCCACATCTTCTTTATGCATTCACCTGTCAATGGACAATTAGGTTGCTTCCATGTCCTGGCTATTGTAAATAGTGCTACAATGAACATTGTGGTACATGTCTCTTTTTGAATTACAGTTTTCTTAGGGTATGTGCCCAGTAGTGGTATTGCTGGGTCATGTGGTAGTTTCTATTTTTAGTTTTTTAAGGAATCTCCATACTGTTCTCCATAGTGGCTGTATCAATTTACATTCCCACCAACAGTGCAAGAGGGTTCCCTTTTCTCCACACCCTCTCCAGCATTTATTGTTTGTAGATTTTTTGATGATGGCCATTCTGACCAGTGTGAGGTGATGCCTCATTGTGGTTTTATTATATTATTATTTTTCATCAAATTTGAAAAAATTTGGCTATTATTTCTTAAAATTTTTTTTACCCATTTCTTCCTCTGCTTTCCTTCTGGGATTCCCATTATGCATATATTAATATGTCTGATGACTCTCTGAGAGTCTGTTCATTTTTCTTCATTTATTTCTCTTTCTATTTTTCAGATTGGATAATTCCTATTAATCTATCTTCAAGTTCATTTATTCTTCCTTCTGTCGTCTTGAATCTTCTGTTGAAATTAGTGAATTTAAAAATTTTCATTTTTGAAACCTTCAACTACAGACTTTCTACTTGGTTCTTTTTTAAAATAATTGCTATCCTTTTATTAATATTTTCTATTCAGTGGGTCATTACCATCATACTTTTCTTAAATTCTTTAAACATGGTTCCCTTCTCTTTTTTTTTAGACATATTTATAATAGATGTTTTCAAGTTTTCGTCTGCTAAATCCAATATCTAGAGCCCATGCAGTTTCTATTTTATGGGTTTCAATTTCTTGTCTCCTAATGTTTTTTGTTGAAAATTAAGCATTTTAGAAAAAATATTACAGCAATTCTGTATTCTGATATGCCTCCTCCTACCTCTCAGATTTGTGGCTGTTTCTTCTTTTCAAAAATATACCTAAATTAATTATATGATATCTGTCTCCCTGCTGATGTCTCTGTTCAGATTTTTAATTTTTAAAATTCTTATTTTTAGGTAACCCTATCTTTTTCGGGGTTAACCCTGTGTCAGCATAGCTTAGCAGTCAATTGAAAATGTTTACACTAAAACACTTTCCATCAGTAAGGTTTCCATCCTTTCCCAGTGTATCTGTATGTGGGATGCAGAATGTATTCAGAATTCAAGTTTGCTAGCTTTTGCTAGTCTTTCTAGCTTTTATTTTCTATTGGACACCACCCTGTCTCCCCCATGCCTGCACATAAGCTTACATTCAGCCAGGAATGTGTAGATAGCTAAGGTTGTCTCCAATTTTTTCCCAGCATGTATGCAGCCTTACACATGTGTTCACACATCCAGACCACCAAGGACATGTGGGAGTTTATTATGGCCCACTCTAGTGGTCTCATTGTGGGGATTTTTCTGTTAAATTTTTGGTTAGTCTGCCAGTCTGCTGTTAACCTCAACTAACATCATGACTTCATACTACCTGCAATGTTGCCATTCCTCATTGGTTTCCACCAAAATTGCTTTCTGACAATGACCAAAGGTATTGGGTATCTAGAGTTCTGTTCCAAATCAAGTCAGACCTCTTCAGCAGTAAACTTCTGATTTTCACAGCTTGCCCCACCCTGGCAGAACTACTGTTGCTCATGGAACCAGGGAAGGGGGTGGTGGTAAGAACTGACACAGGCAATAATGCCACAGACTCCCACTGTTATTGCTCAAGGTTTAGTAGGGGTTTTTTTGTTATTTTTGTTTTTACTTCAATAAGCACTTCTCAATTTACTGATACCATAGTCAGTTTTTAGAGTCCTGGAATTGTTGCTTTTGATAATTTTGTCCAGTTTTATCATTGCTTTTCAGGAAGAGGATTTGATAAGCTCCTCATGCCATTATTCTAGAAATATCACCAATATTTCTTTCCAATAAACAGAACAAAAAACTATCAAGAGTGAATATGTTTAAATACCCAAATACAGTGCTTTTTACTTCCTGGAATAATTAAAGTCTTCTGTACGCAATTCCAATTAATTTCCATCCTTTAAATATAACTTGTGTGGGCATGATCTGGCCAGTTTACCTCAGCCAACACAAAAAGAAATCACTGCAACCTAACCAATTATTTGTCTGAATAAGTTCATTGAAAGTAAGATGCTCTGGGGAGGACACCATCTGATCACTACAGCACAGTCCTATTTTTGTGCACCAGACTCCTTGTTCTAGCACTCTTTTACCCTTTCAGTATTTAACTCTCTTTTTCTTACATAACAACATATATATATATGTTTAAATTAATGGTGTGGTTTTGTCTCCTGATTATATTCTGAATGACATAAGATGAGAGAAAGGTAAGTGTATGGGAGGAAATTTATTTCTAGTTACCACGGGCATGTCTGTTGACACATGGAGCTGACTGGAATCAAGTTGGAAAGAAAGTTAAATTGAGTAAGATTTTTGTTAGAGTCATATTATTAAAAGAGGTCATCAACCTGTGCTAAAAAAAAAAAAAGCATTTATTTTGAGACATAAAACAATCCTTGTGCCCCAACCACCTATGTGCAGGAAACTGGCTGAGAAATCTCATTACTCCAAGAAGCATAAGGATATATCACCTGATGCCTTTTTAAGAAGTGGCCAAAGATAATGGATATCATCAAAAAGTCTATAAATAATAAATGCTAGAGAGGATGGGGAGAAAAGGGAATTGTACACTGTAGATGGGAATGTAAATTGGTGCAGCCACTATAGAAAAGAGTATGGAGTTTCCTTAAAAACTAAAAATAGAACTACAAACGATCCAGCAATTCAACTCCTAGGTATATATCCAGAAAAAATGAAAATTCTAATTCAAAAAGACACATGCACCCCAATGTTCATAGCAGCACTATTTACAATAACCAAGACATAGAAGCAACTCAAGTGCCCACCAACAAAAGATTGGAGATTTTTGAGAAGATGGCGGAAGAGTAAGATGCGGAGATCACCTTCCTCCCCACAGATACATCAGAAATACATCTACACGTGGAAGTGCTCCTATAGAACACCCACTGAACGCTGGCAGAAGACCTGAGACCTCCCCAAAGGCAAGAAATTCCCCACGTACCTGGGTAGGGCAAAAGAAAAAAAGAAAAAACAGAGACAAAAGAATAGGGACAGGACCTGCACCAGTGGGAGGGAGCTGTGAAGGAGGAAAGGTTTCCACACACTAGAAGCCCCTTCGCGGGCGGAGACTGTGGGTGGCAGAGGGGGGAAGCTTCAGAGCCACGGAGGAGAGCACAGCAACAGGGGTGCAGAGGGCAAAGCGGAGAGATTCCCGCACAGAGGATCGGTGCCGACCAGCACTCACCAGCCCGAGAGGCTTGTCTGCTCACCCGCTGGGGCGGGCGGGGGGCTGGGAGCTGAGGCTCGGGCTTCAGTCGGATCCCAGGGAGAGGACTGGGGTTGGCAGCATGAACACAGCCTGAAGGGGTTAGCGCACCACAGCTAGCCGGGAGGGAGTCCGGGAAAAGTCTGGAGCTGCCGAAGAGACAAGAGACTTTTACTTGCCCCTTTGTTTCCTGGTGCGCGAGGAGCGGGGATTAAGAGCGCTGCTTAAAGGAGCTCCAGAGACGGGCACGAGCTGCGGCTATCAGCGCGGACCCCAGAGACGGGCATGAGACGCCAAGGCTGCTGCTGCCGACACCAAGAAGCCTGTGTGTGAGCACAGGTCACTATCCCCACCTCTCCTCCCGGAAGCCTGTGCAGCCCGCCACTGCCAGGGTCCCGTGATCCAGCAACAACTTCCCCGGGAGAACGCACGGCGCGCCTCAGGCTGGAGCAACGTCACGCCAGCCTCTGCCGCCGCAGGTTCGCCCGCATCTGTACCCCTCCCTCCCCCCGGGCCTGAGTGAGCCAGAGCCACCAAATCAGCTGCCCCTTTAACCCTGTCCGGTCTGAGCGAAGAACAGACATCCTCAGGCGACCTACACACAGAGGCAGGTTCAAATCCAAAGCTGAATCCGAGGAGCTGTGCGAACAAAGAAGAGAAAGGGAAATTTCTCCCAGCAGCCTCAGGAGAAGCGGATGAAATCTCCACAGTCAACTTGATGTACCCTGCATCTGTGGAATACCTGAATAGACAACGAATCATCCCAAATTGAGGTGGTGGACTTTGGGAGCAAGACAGATTATTTTCTCCCCTTTTCCTCTTTTTGTGAGTGTGTATGTGTATGCTTCCGTGTTAGATTTTGTCTGTATAGCTTTGCTTTAACCATTTGTCCTAGGGTTCTGTCCATCCGTTTTTTTTTTTTTTTTGGTTTTTTTTTTTTTTTTACTTTTTAAAAATTTTTTTAATAACATTTTTTTATTTTAATAACTTTATTTTATTTTACCCTCTTTCTTTCTTTCTTTCTATTTTTTCTCCCTTTTATTCTGAGCCGTGTGGAGGACAGGCTCTTGGTGCTCCAGCCAGGCGTCAGGGCTGTGCCACTGAGGTGGGAAAGCCAACTTCAGGACACTGATCCACAAGAGACCTTAGAGCTCCACGTAATAACAAACGACGAAAATCTCCCAGAGATCTCCATCTCAACACCAAGACCCAGCTTCACTCAACGACCAGCAAGCTACAGTGCTGGACACCCTATGCCAAACAACTAGCAAGACAGGAACACAGCCCCATCCATTAGCAGAGAGGCTGTCTAAAACCATAATAAGGCCACAGACACCCCAAAACACCACCAGATGTGGACCTGCCCAACAGAAAGACAAGATCCAGCCTCATCCACCAGAACACAGGCACTACTCCCCTCCACCAGGAAACCTACACAACCCACTGAATCAACCTTAGCCACTGGGGACAGACACTAAAAACAACGGGAACTAGGAACCTGCAACCTGTGAAAAGGAGACCCCAAACACAGTAAGATCAGCAAAATGAAAAGACAGAAAAACACACAGCAGATGAAGGAGCAAGGTAAAAACACACCAGACCTAACAAATGAAGAGGACATAGGCAGGCTACCTGAAAAAGAATTCAGAATAATGATAGTAAAGATGATCCAAAATCTTGGAAATAGAATACAGAAAATGTAAGAAACATTTAACAAGGACCTAGAAGGACTAAAGAGGAAACAAGCAATGATGAACAACACAATAAATGAAATTTAAAATACTCTAGAAGGGATCAATAGCAGAATAGCTGAGGCAGAAGAAGAAATAAGTGACCTGGAAGATAAAATAGTGGAAATAACTACTGCAGAGCAGAATAAAGAAAAAAGAATGAAAAGAACTGAGGACAGTCTCAGAGACCTCTGGGACAACATTAAACGCACCAACATTTGAATTACAGGGGTCCCAGAAGAAGAAGAGAAAAAGAAAGGCACTGAGAAAATATTTGAAGAGATTATATTTGAAAACTTCCCTAATATGGGAAAGGAAATAGTTAATCACGTCCATGAAGCACAGAGAGTCCCAAACAGGATAAATCCAAGGAGAAACACGCCAAGACACATATTAATCAAACTATCAAAAATTAAATACAAAGAAAACATATTAAAAGCAGCAAGGGAAAAACAACAAGTAACACACAAGGGAATCCCCATAAGGTTAACAGCTGATTTTTCAGCAGAAACTCTGCAAGTCAGAAGGGAGTGGCAGGACATATTTAAAGTGATGAAGGAGAAAAACCTACAACCAAGATTACCCAGCAAGTATCTCATTCAGATTTGATGGAGAAATTAAAACCTTTACAGACAAGCAAAAGCTGAGAGAGTTCAGCACCACCAAACCAGCTTTACAACAAATGTTAAAGGAACTTCTCTAGGCAAGAAACACAAGAGAAGGAAAACACCTACAATAACAAACCCAAAACAATTAAGAAAATGGGAATAGGAACATACATATCGATAATTACCTTAAATGTAAATGGTTTAAATGCTCCCACCAAAAGGCACAGACTGGCTGAATGGATACAAAAACAAAACCCGTATATATGCAGTCTACAAGAGACCCACTTCAGACCTAGGGACACATACAGACTGAAAGTGAGGGGATGGAAAAAGATATCTCATGCAAATGGAAATCAGAAGAAAGCTGGAGTAGCAATTCTCATATCAGACAAAATAGACTTTAAAATAAAGATTATTACAAGAGACAAAGAAGGACACTACATAATGATCAAGGGATTGATCCAAGAAGAAGATATAATAATTGTAAATATTTATGCACCCAACATAGGAGCACCTCAATACATAAGGCAAATACTAACAGCCATAAAAGGGGAAATCGACAGTAACAAAATCATAGTAGGGGACTTTAACACCCCACTTTCACCAATGGAAAGGTCATCCAAAATGAAAATAAATAAGGAAACACAAGCTTTAAATCATACATTAAACAAGATGGACTTAATTGATATTTATAGGACATTCCATCCAAAAACAACAAAATACACATTTTTCACAAGTGCTCATGGAACATTCTCCAGGAGAGATCATATCTTGGGTCACAAATCAAGCCTTGGTAAATTTAAGAAAATTGAAATCGTATCAAGTATCTTTTCTGACCACAAAGCTATGAGACTAGATATCAATGACAGGAAAAGATCTGTAAAACATACAAACACGTGGAGGATAAACAATACACTACTTTAATAACGAAGTGATCACTGAAGAAATCAAAGAGGAAATCAAAAAATACCTAGAAACAAATGACAATGGAGACACGACGGCCCAAAACATATGGGATGCAGCAAAAGCAGTTCTAATGGGAAGTTTATAGCAATACAATCGTACCTTAAGAAACAGGAAACGTCTCAAATGAACAACCTAACCTTGCACCTAAGGCAATTAGAGAAAGAAGAACAAAAAAAAAACCCCAAGTTAGCAGAAGGAAAGAAATCATAAAGATCAGATCAGAAATAAATGAAAAAGAAATGAAGGAAACGATAGCAAAGATCAATAAAACAAAAAGCTGGTTCTTTGAGAAGATAAACAAAATTGATAAACCATTAGCCAGGTGCATCAAGAGAAAAAGGGAGAAGACTCAAATCAATAGAATTAGAAATGAAAAAGGAGAAGTAACAACTGACACTGCAGAAATACAAAGGATCATGAGAGATTACTACAAGCAACTCTATACCAACAAAATGGACAACCTGGAAGAAATGGACAATTTCTTAGAAATGCACAACCTACCGAGACTGAACCAGGAAGAAATAGAAAATATGAACAGACCAATCACAGGCACTGAAATTGAAACTGTGATTAAAAATCTTCCAACAAACAAAAGCCCAGGACCAGATGGCTTCACAGGCAAATTATATCAAACATTTAGAGAAGAGTTCACACCTATCCTTCTCAAATTCTTCCAAAATATAGCATAGGGAGGAACACTCCCAAACTCATTCTACGAGGCCACCATCACCCTAATACCAAAACCAGACAAAGATGTCACAAAGAAAGAAAACTACAGGCCAATATCAGTGATGAACATAGATGCAAAATCCTCAGCAAAATACTAGTAAACAGAATCCAACAGCACATTAAAAGGATCATACACCATGATCAAGTGGGGTTTATTTCAGGAATGCAAGGATTCCTCAATATACACAAATCAATCGACGTGATACACCATACTAACAAATTGAAGGAGAAAAACCATATGATCATCTCAATAGATGCAGAGAAAGCTTTTGACAAAATTCAACACCCATTTATGATAAAAACCCTGCAGAAAGTAGCCATAGAGGGAACTTTTCTCAACATAATAAAGGCCATATATGACAAACCCACAGCCAACATCGTCCTCAATGGTGAAAAACTGAAACCATTTCCACTAAGATCAGGAACAAGACAAGTTTGCCCACTCTCACCACTATTATTCAACATAGCTTTGGGAGTTTTAGCCACAGCAATCAGAGAAGAAAAAGAAATCCAAATCAGAAAAGAAGAAGTAAAGCTGTCACTGTTTGCAGATGACATGATAATATACAGAGAGAATCCTAAAGATGCTACCAGAAAACTACTAGAGCTAATCAATGAATTTGGTAAAGTAGCAGGATACAAAATTAATGCACAGAAATCTCTGGCATTCTTATACACTAGTGATGAAAAATCTGAAAGTGAAATTAAGAAATCACTCCCATTTACCATTGCAACAAAAAGAATAAAGTATCTAGGAATAAACCTACCTAAAGGAGACAAAAGACCTGTATGCAGAAAATTATAAGACACTGCTGAAAGAAATTAAAGATGATACAAATAGATGGAGAGATATACCATGTTCTTGGATTGGAAGAATCAACATTGTGAAAATGACTCTACTACCCAAAGCAATCTACAGATTCAATGCAATCCCTATCAAACTACCACTGGCATTTTTCACAGAACTAGAACAAAAAATTTCAAAATTTGTATGGAAACACAAAAGACCCCGAATAGCCAAAGCAATCTTGAGAATGAAAAACGGAGCTGGAGGAATCAGGCTCCCTGACTTCAGACTATACTACAAAGCTACAGTAATCAAGACAGTATGGTACTGGCACAAAAACAGAAACATAGATCAATGGAACAGGATAGAAAGCCCAGAGATAAACCCATGCACATATGGTCACCTTATCTTTGATAAAGGAGGCAAGCATATACAGTGGAGAAAAGACAGCCTCTTCAATAAGTGGTGCTGGGAAAACTGGACAGGTACATGTAAAAGTATGAAATTCCAACACTCCCTAACACCATACACAAAAATAAACTCAAAATGGATTAAAGACCTAAATGTAAGGCCAGACACTATCAAACTCTTAGAGGAAAACATAGGCAGAACACTCTATGACATAAATCACAACAAGATCCTTTTTGACCCAGCCCCTAGCGAAATGGAAATAAAAACACAAATAAACAAATGGGACCTAATGAAAGTTAAAAGCTTTTGCACAGCAAAGGAAACCATAAACAAGACCAAAAGACAACCCTCAGAATGGGAGAAAATATTTGCAAATGAAGCAACTGACAAAGGATTCATCTCCAAAATTTACAAGCAGCTCATGCAGCTCAATAACAAAAAAACAAACAACCCAATCCAAAAATGGGCAGAAGACCTAAATAGACATTTCTCCAAAGAAGATATACAGATTGCCAACAGACACATGAAAGAATGCTCAACATCATTAATCATTAGAGAAATGCATATCAAAACTACAATGAGATATCATTTCGCACCAGTCAGAATGGCCATCATCAAAAAATCTAGAAACAATAAATGCTGGAGGGGGTGTGGAGAAAAGGGAACCCTCTTGCACTGTTGGTGGGAATATAAATTGATACACCACTATGGAGAACAGTATGGAGGTTCCTTAAAAAACTACAAATAGAACTACCATACGACCCAGCAATCCCACTACTGGGCATATACCCTGAGAAAACCACAATTCAAAAAGGGTCATGTACCAAAATGTTCATTGCAGCTCTATTTACAATAGCCAGGACATGGAAGCAACCTAAGTGTCCATCAACAGATGAATGGACAAAGATGATGTGGTACTTATACACAATGGAATATTACTCAGCCATAAAAAGAAACGAAATTGAGTTATTTGTGGTGAGGTGGATGGACCTAGAGTCTGTCATACAGAGTGAAGTAAGTCAGAAAGAGAAAAACAAGTACCGTATGCTAACACATATATATGGAATCTAAGAAAAAAAAAAAAAGGTCATGAAGAACCTAGGGGTAAGACTTGAATAAAGACACAGACCTACTAGAGCACGGACATGAGGATATGGGGAGGGGGAAGGGTAAGCTGTGACAAAGTGAGAGCGTGGCATGGACATATATACACTACCAAACGTAAAACAGATAGCTAGTGGGAAGTAGCCGCAGAGCACAGGGAGATCAGCTAGGTGGTTTGTGACCATCTAGAGGGGTGGGATAGGGAGAGTGGGAGGGAGGGAGACACAAGAGGGAAGAGATATGGGAACATATGTTTATGTATAACTGATTCACTTTGTTATAAAGCAGAAACTAACACACCATTGTAAAGCAATTATACGCCGATAAAGATGTTAAAAAAAAACAAAACTAAAAATAGAACTACCATACGACTCAGCAATCCCACTGCTGGGCATATACCCTGAGAAAACCATAATTCAAAAAGATTCATGTACCACAGTGTTCACTGCAGCTCTATTTACAATAGCCAGGACATGGAAGCATCCTAAGTGTCCATCGACAGATGAATGGATAAAGAAGATGTGGCACATATATACAATGGAATATTATTCAGCCATAAAAAGAAATGAAATTGGGTTATTTATAGTGAGGTGTATGGACCTAGAGTCTGTCATACAGAGTGAAGTAAGTCAGAAGGAGAAAAACAAATACCGTATGCTAACACATATATATGGAATCGAATTTTAAAAAAAAATGGTTCTGAACAACCTAGGAGCAGGACAGGAATAAAGATGCAGACGTAGAGAATGGACTTGAGGACACGGGGAGTGGGAAGGGTAAGCTGGGACGAAGTGAGAGAGTGGCATGGACTTATATACACTACGAAACGTAAAATAGATAGCTAGTGGGAAACAGCTGCATAGCACAGGGAGATCAGCTCCGTGCTTTGTGACCACATAGAGGGGTGGGATAGGAAGGGTGGGAAAGAGACACAAGAGGGAGGATATATGGGGATATATGTATAAGTATAGCTGATTCGTTTTGTTATACAACAGCAACTAACACAACAATGAAAACAATTATACTCCAATAAAGATGTTTAAAAACAAAACAAAACAAAAAACAAAAAACAAAAGATTGGCTTAATAAGGTTATTGAGTTATTGAGATGTTAACTAGACATGGAACATAATTCAGTTCTAAGCTACTTTTGGATAGTAGACAAGAACTTTCTTTCTCAGTCTACTCATGTTGACTTCTGAATAACAGAAACAAAATGTAATAAGGAGGTAGTACACGAAAAATAATATACCTATCCCAATGCAAAAACGTTTTCTATTATAGTTCCCAGTAAGAATGTTAAATCAAAGGGTTATTGTGACTAGGAAGAGGGAGTCAGGTTAAAAAGTTATTTGTAAGATTGTAGGATGAACTTCAAACATTAAATGAGACAGAAAGAGAAGATGAATCTCTCCTGAGACAAAGAGAGAAGGAAAGATATCTTTTGCTCTGGTTTTCTTCCGCATACACTTATGGTGCTTACTATGTGCTGGGCAAGGTTCTAAGTACTTTGCAAATATTACTTTGTTTAGTCTGCATTAACAATCTTTGTGGTCTAGGCATTATGTTACTCATGCTCACTTGAGGAAACAGATGCACACACAGACATTAGGTATTTTTTTCTGAAGTCACAGAGCTGGCCCAGGGCAGTATCAGGCTTCCAACCCAGGCTCATAGTCACTATGCTGTCCAGCCTGTTTTCCTTTGTAGAACCACATGCAATCGGCCAATGTCAAATGCATTGAACATACTTTCCCTTCAAGAAGAAACATATCCATGAAATTCTCTCCCTGTACTTGCATGCAGCACTCAGTTCTCTGCAGCCCCTGAGCCCTTCTGCCTATCTGCATATCCAGGTAGACCAAAGAAAGCCTTAGAGATAGAATACATATATAGATATATATCATATATATGTATTGTACACTAAACACACCTAAATCTCCATTTCCCTAAATCACACGTATACACATACATTCTTGGTCTCTATGAAGGCTAAGCCATTGTGTAGTGGCTTTGGGTTGGCTACTGAACCTTCTAAGTCTGTTTCTGTACCTATAAACTAAGAATAAATGCACTATCTACCTCACTGGCTGAACAGAACTTATATTTTCCTCCTACACACTTACCTCTTGGTGCTTCTCATTCCTTAGAAAATTCAGCTGTCACTAACACATTCCCTATTCTTAACATGAAACACTTCTCCCTCTACTCCAGACACAGATGACTTGATCAGGGCACATGTATTCAGAGGAAGTGTGACCTTATTTGGGCTGAACACATTAGAGACACCAAAATCAAGAACCAGAGATACCAGGACCGAGATGGTCAGAACCAGAAGGTTAGGGAACTCCTGGAGTGAAGGCTGCATTTTAGGGACTGTCCTGCTGGGGTCATGAGCAAGTAAAGGGAACACGTGGAACCAGGAGGATGTGACAGCTGCTCTGAGAAGTAGAGATGGTGCTTCAGGCAGCTCTGAAGGTACAGAGAGGGTACCTTTAGGTCTGAGACATCATTCTGCTACTCCAAGCATGGGGAGGCTATCTCTGTCACTTTGTCTCCTAGGAAACCCCTCTGCTTTTGGCTTCAGATAGTGTGCATGAGATTGTGGTCACTTGCAATCAAGTGATTTCTAAACTTGTGGGCTTATTGTAAAGATTAAATGAAATTAGGCAAGGAAGCACCCCCCAAGAGAGTTGTAAGGCAACCAAAAGCACCATCCTCTGACATCTGATGCAAGTTAAAACAAAAGGAGCCGAGAGCAGGCCACCCTAGGTTCCTGGAGCATGGGCCCATGTGTGGTGTGGTGAGTCCAAAGGGACAGGGGGTGGGGCCAGACCTGATGGGCAGCACAAAAGGTCTGCAGACTTCTCTAGAGATGAGCAGAGGGAGTGAGTCTGTGTTTGGGGAATGGAGAGGAATTGAAGTCATGTGCTAAATTCACCAAAACTATTAAAAGATAGTTTGCTCCAGCAGAACCCAGCAGAGGTGGAACCCAGTGGAGGCAGAACCCAGCAGAAAATAATGACCTTTTAGGTTTGGAGTGTCCTTATTCACAAAAGAACCACGAAGGTGGGATCTTTGTTCACGAGCCGGCGGTCAGGCCAAAGCTCCTGCAGTGGGAGCTCTGAGTCCAAACCACTGGACTAACAGAGAAGCTCAGACCCCGTGGAATATTCATCAGAGTGCGGTCTCCCAGAGGTCCTCATCTCAGCACCAAGACCCAGCTCTACCCAACAGCTTGCAAACTCCAGTGTTGGAAGCCTCAGGCCAAACAATCAATAACAGAGGAACAAAATCCCACTCATTAAAAAAAAAAAAAAAGTGACAGCAAAAAAATATGTCACAGATGATGGAGCAAGGTAAAAATTTACAAGACCAAATAAATGAAGAGGAAATAGGCAATCTACCTGAAAAAGAATTCAGAGTAATGATAGTAAAGATGATCCAGAATCGTGGAAATAGACTAGAGGTATGGATTGAGAAGATACAAGAAATGTTCAACAAAGATCTAGAAGAACTAAAGAACAAACAAACAGAGATGAACAACACAATAACTGAAGTGAAAAATACACTAGAAGGAATCAGTAACAGAATAACTGAGGCAGAAGAACGAATAAGTGATCTGGAAGACAAAATGGTGGAAATAACTCCTGAGGAGCAGAATAAAGAAAAAAGGATGAAAAGAATTGAAGACAATCTCAGCGACATCTGGGACAACACTAAACGTACCAACATTCTAATTATACTGGTCCCAGAAGAAGAAGAGAAAAGGAAAGGGTCTGAGAAAATATTGCAGAGATTATAGTTGAAAACTTCCCTAACATGGGAAAGGAAAAGGCCCTGGGTGGGCGGGGGGGGGGGGGTGTGCTGGGCCTAGGCTCAGTGCGACCAGAAGGGGCCTTGTCGTGTGGAGCATCAGGCCTGGGATCTGCAGGCTCCCCGAGGCCCACTGGGTGGGGGGAAATGCAGGCCGCATTTCCTTCTGGTCCTCCAATCCCCTGAGGGTCTCTCCCTGTCCCTGTTGTTCCCCTCGTTGTGAATGGGCCCCTCTGTGCATGGGAATCCCTCCCCTCCTCCAGCTGCCCCTCAGGGGCTCCAGTCCCATCTGGCCTCCACTTCTCCTTCCCCTTCCCTCCCTCCATGTCCTACTGGGTCACTCAGGGGTTCCTCCAGTCCTCTTAGGTGTCCGAGGTCCCCCACCAACACCTGGTAGGTGTCCTAGTTGTGAGGAGACGCCAACTCTGCATCCTCCTACTCTGCCACCTTGACTCCAGCCCCCCAGCTTTTTTTCTGATGGAGATTTCCTTGAAGTCTAGGAGCTGAAATAATAAATAAAAACATGTAAAAAGAGGGAACAGCCACCACCAATTACGGCAGATTGGCTCTGTGCTGGGGTCCTTGTTCACCACTTAGCTAGGCTTGCTCTGAGCCTAGGGATTAGCCTGAGGTGAAAGCTTGAGGCCTTCTCAGGACTTTTCTGAGCATGTCATGCCTGGCCCTGCGTGTGGCTTTCTAAATTCCCCTGCATACAGGCTGCTTTGAAAGTCCTAATTTCCCAAATAGTCTCACTTCCAGCTTCTACCTTGGGCTTTAAATGGTCTATTATATTTCTCCACCCAGAATCTCTTGACCCAAGCGTCTTGTCATTTAGAGTTGCCTTGTAGCTTTACAAGTAGCACCTGCCATTTTTCTGTGTTCTGTGTTATGCAAAACAGACAAGAGCATCTTGCTTCAGGCTTTCAGGCTTTCGGTTTTCCCCCTGACAGGTTGGAATAGTGGTACACAATAATTTGTAAATAAGGTCTACTCTGCTCCAACCAGTTGGAATTGGAGAACTGGAAACCAGGCTGCTGCTGGCTCAAGACTAAGACCACTGTTATGTTGGGAGGAGTGGAACAAGAGTAGGTAAATGGCCACAAAACTTTCCTATCTCTTTGGCGATGATTTTTTCCAATTGGGCATTTGCTTGGCTGTGGAAACCTTTGATGATTTTCCAGAGCTCTTACAGAGTTGGTTTAGAAGCTTCTGATTAGTTTTTGTTTTGAATGTTTCTGTAGGGAAACGAGAGTTTGAAACTTCCTAGACCATCATTTTGCTGCCATCTTTCTTCCTTTAACTTTTGATATAAATTTTAGAATAAGCTTGTCTATTGTGACCAAAAAAAACCTGTTGGGAGTTGATAGGAATTGCATTTAAACCTACAGATCAATTTGGGAAGAATTAATATTTTACCATATTGAGTCTTCCAATCCATGAAAATAATATGCCTCTGTACTTTTTTTTTTTTTACCACTTGTTTAATTGTTTTCATCAGAGTTTTGTAGGTTTCATTATACAGATCTACATTTTTTAACCATTTATATTAAACATCTCAGTTTGAAGGCAGTTATTGTATACATTTATTTATTTATATTTATTTGTAGCACTTTTTATTTTTCTTAAACTGAGGTATAACTGACATACAACATTATATTAGTTTCAAGTGGACAACATAATGATTCAATATTTCTATATGTTGCAAAATTACGACCACAATAAGTCTAGTTAACATCCACCATCATATATTGTTACAATTTTTTTCTTGTGATAAGAACTTTGAAGATTTATTCCCTTAGAAACTTTCAAATATGCAGTACAGTATTTTTAACTAGAGTTGCCGTGTTTTACATTACATCCACATGATTTATAATATTAATTTTATAACTGGAAGTTTGTATGTTTTGACTACCTCCAGCCTTTTTGCCCACCTTCCTCATGCCCCACTTCCAGCAACCACCAAACTGTTCCCTGTATCTGTGAGTCTGTTTTGTTTGTTTTCATTATTCCATATATGTGAGATCATACAGTATTTGTTTTTCTGTGTGTGACTTATTTTGCTTAGCATAACACCCTCAAGGTCTATCCATGCTGTCACAAGTGACAAGATTTTATTCTTCTTTATGACTGAATAATATTCCATTATATATATATAGATACCTCACATTTTCTTTATCCATTTATTCATCACTGGACATTTTGGTTGTTTCCATAGTTCGGCTATTGTAAATAAGGCTGCAATGAACATAGGGTTGCATATATCTTTTCAAGTTAGCATTTTTATTTTCTTTGGCTAAATACCCAGAAGTGGAATTGCTGAATTATATGGTAGTTCTATTTTTAATTTTTGAGGAAACTCCATGCTGTTTTCCATAATGGCTACACAAATTTACATTCCCACAAGCAGTGCACAAAGTTTCCCTTTTCTCCCTATCCTTGCTAACACTTATTATTTCTTCGCTTTTGATAATAGCCATTCTAACAGGTATAAGGTGATACCTCATTGTGGTTTTGATTTGCAATTTCTTGATGACTAATGATGTTGAGCATCTTTTTGTGTACCTGTTAGCCAATTGTATATCGTCTTTGGACAATGTCTTTTCAGATCCTCTGCTTATTTTTTAATTGGAATTTTTTTGTTTGTTTTTGAGTTGTATGAATTCTTTACATGCTTTGGATATTAACCCCTTATTGGGTAGATGATTTGCAAATATTTTCTCCTATTCACTAGGTTGCCTTTTCACTCTATTGATGGTTTCCTTTGCTGTGCAGAAGCTATTTAGTTTGATGTACTTCCACTTGTTTATTTTTGCTTTAGTTGCCCTTGCTTTTGGTGTCAAATCCCAAAAAGAAAAAACAAAAATCATTGACAAGATTGATGTTAAGGAGCTTACTGCCTATGTTTTATTCTAGGAGTTTTTATGGTTTCAGGTCTTACATTCAAGTCTTTAATCCATTTTGAGTTGAATTTGTGTATGGTGTAAGATACTGGTCCAGTTTCATTTTTTGTATGTGGCTGTCCAGTTTTCCTAACACCATTTATTGAAGAGACTGTCCTTTATCTATTGTATACTCTTGGCTCCTTTGTTGTAAATTCATTGACCATATATGAATGGGTTTATTTCTGGGCTCTCTATCTTTTTCATTGATATGTGTCTCCCTTTATACCAATACCATACTGTTTTGATTACTATAGCTTTGTAATATAGTTTGAAATCAGGGAGCATGCATTTTCCAGCTTTCTTCTTCTTTCTCAAGGTCTTCAGGGCCTTTTGTGGTTCCATACAAATTTTAGAATTGTTTGTTCTGTTTCTGTGAAAAATGTCACTGGAATTTTGATTGAGTTTTATTGAATCTGTAGATTGTTTGGGGAGTATGGACATTTTAATAATATCAATTCTTCCAATACATGAGCATGGGGTATCTTTGTGTCTTCTTCAATTTATTTCATCAATGCCTTGTAGTTTCAGTGTACAGGTCTTTCACTTCCTTGGTTAAATTTATTCTTATTTTATTCTTTATGATACAATTGTAAATGGGATTGTTTTCTTAACTTCTCTTTTGGTTAGTTTGTTATTAGTGTGTAGAAATGTGACATACTTCTGTATAATGATTTTATATCCTGCAAATTTACTCAATTCATTTATTAGTTCTGACAGTTTTTCGATGGAGTCTTTAGGGTTTTCTATATATTGTGTCATGTCATCTGCAAATAGTAGCAGTTTTACTTCTTTCTTCCCAGTTTGGATGCCTTTTATTTCTTTTCCTTGCATAATTGCCCTGGCTAGGACTTCAGTGGTCGTCTTTGTCTTGTTTCTGATCTTAGAGGAAAAGCTTTCAGCTTTTCACTGTTGAATATGATGTTATTTGTGGGCTTGTCATATATGGTCTTTATTATGTTGAGGTATGCTCCCTCTATACCCACTTCATTGAGAGTTTTTATAATAAATTGATGTTGAGTTTTCTCAAAAGTCTTTCTGCATCTATTGAGAGGAGCATATGATTTTCATTCTTCAAGTTGTTAATGTGGTATATCACATTGATTGATTTGCAGATATTGAACCATCCTTGCATCCTAGGAATAAATCTCACTGGATCATGTTAGATGACCATTTTACTGTATTGTGGAATTTGTTGTTTACTCTCCACATGTTTGTGAATTTTCCAGTTTTCTTTTTGTAATCAATTTCTAATTTCATACCATTGTAGTCAGAAAAGGAGCTTGATATAATTTAAATCTTCTTCAATTTGTTAAGATTTGGTTTTCGCTTTACATATGATCTATCCTGGAGAATGTTCCATGTGTACTTGAGAAGAATGTATATTCTGTTGCTTTTGGATGGAATGTTATATATATATGTTAAATCCATCTGATCTAACATGTCATTTAAAGCCAATCTTTCTTTATTGATTTTCTGTGTGGATGATATATCTGTTGATGTAAGTACGATACTCAAGTCCCGTACTATTATGGTATTGCTATTTTTCCTTTGAGGCCTATTAATATTTGCTTTATTTATTTAGGTGCTCCTATGTTGGATGCATAAATATTTACAAATGTTATATACTCTTATTGGATTGACCCTTTTATCCATATGTAATGTCCTTCTTTGTCTCTTGTTACAGTCTTTGTTTTAAAGTCTATTTTTTCTGATATAATTATAGATAGCTACCCCAGCTTTCTTTTGGTTTCCATTTGCATGGAATATCTTTTTCCATCCCTTCAATTTCAGTCTGTGTGTGTCTTTAGCTCTGAAGTGAGTTTCTTATAGGCCACATATAGATGGGTCTTCTTTTTTAATCCATTCAGCCACCCTATGTCTTTTGATTAAAGCCTTTAGTCCATTTACATTTAAAATAATTATTGATAAGTATGTATTTATTGCCATCTTGTTAATTGTTTCCTGGCTATTTTGTGATTTCTCTGTTCCTTTCTTCTCTTGCTCTCTTCCTTAGCGGCTTAATGACTTTCTTTAGTTGTATGTTTAGATTCCTTTCTTGTTATCTTTTGTGCATCTACTCTAGGTTTTTGCTTGGTGGTTACCATGAAGCTCACATATAACAACTTATATTTTTAACAGTCTATTTTAAGTTGATAACAACTTAAGTTTGAATGCATTCTATAGGTCAAAGTTTTTACTCCTCCCTCCTCACATTTTATGTTTTTGATGACATATTTTACATGTTTTTATGTTGTATATCCCTTAACTAATTATTTTAATTATAAGTCTTTTTACGAGTTTTGTCTTTTAACCTTCATACAGCTTTATAATTCATTAATCCACTACCTTTACGATACACACTTACCTCTACTGGTGAGATTTATACTTTCATGTGTTTTCTTGTTACTAATTAGCGGCCTTTCTTTTCAGCTTAAAGAAGTTCTTTTAACAATTCTTGTAAGGCTGAATTAGTGGTGATGAACTCCTTTAACGTTTAGTCATCTGGAAAACTCTTTTATCTCTCCTTCAGTTCTGAATATAACTGGGTGAAGTATTTGCTGGGTGAAGTATTCTTGGTTGGAAAGATTTTTCTTGCAGCACTTTGAATATATTGTGCCACTCCCTTCTGAGTTGTAACATATCTGCTAAAAAATCTGATGATAGTCTTATGGAAGTTCTTTTGTATGTAACAAGTTGTATTTCTCTTGGTGATTTTAAGATTCCCTTGTTATCTTTAACTTTGACATTTTAATTTTAATATTTCTTGGTATGGATCTCTTTAGGTTGATCTGCTTTGGAGCTCTCTGGGCTTCCTGTATCTGGATGTCTGTTTCTTTCCCCAGGTTAGGAACAGTTTTCAGATATTATTTCTACAAATGTTTTCTGCCCCTTTTTCTCTTCTCCTTCTGGAGTTCCTATAAGGTGAATGTTATTCCATTTGATGTGCCATAAATCCCTTAAGCTATATTAATTATTTTCATTCTTTTTTCTTCCTTATTCTCTGATTGGATGAGTTCCTCTGACCTGTCTTTGAGTTCACCTATTCTTTCTTGTGCTTCATCTACTGTATTTCTAAGTTCAGTTATTGCGTTCTCCAGTTCTGTGACTTCTATTTGGAACTTTCTTATATCTTCTATTTCTTTGTTGAAGTTCTCACTGTTTTCATCCATTTTCCTTCTGAGTTCAGTGAGCACTTTTATGACCATAACTTTGAACTCTTTATCAAGTAAATTACTTATGTTCATTTCATTAAGATTTTTTCCTGAGGTTTTATCTTGTTCTTTTTTTGGAGTATAGTCCTCTCTTTCTTCATTTTGCTTGACTCTCTGTGTTGGTTTCTACGCATTAAGTGCAATAGTCACATCTCCCAGTCTTGAAGAGCTGTATGACAGATGAACCTTGTCATTTAACGCTGTCTACTCTTGGTTGCCTCTCAAACCTTTGTGATTGTCTAAGCAGTTTATTTTTAATAGACTTGGCACACCCTCCCAGCAGTTGAGGGTGTGCCAAGACCAGTGAGCATCCCAAACTGGAGGATCTCAGTCAGCACCTAGATTCAGGTTGATAGGAAGCCAGACAATTTGGTAACAGCTTTTAAAGAATGCAAATATATTCAGTCCTGTGAGATTGCAAGTGTAAGCCTTGCTGGGCCCCAGAAGCAAGCAATCTGAAGATATTCCCTGGGGAGCAGTCACAAGAAAACAGGGCTTCAGATAAGTGTACAAGCTCCATTCTGGGAGATACCAGTGAACTGTAGTAAGGCAGAGTGAGGGTGGAAAGATGGTACCCCCAGCCTACCTTCCTTGAGAGCACATCCGTAACCTCTAGATGTGTGCTGAACCTGAAGCCTGCTCTTAAGTCTTGTCCCTACTAGCAAATAGGCCTTTTTCATGTAAAGGCTGGGACTGTGTCTCAGTCTGATGTGTAGTGGTACATCCTGGGGGTGGTATCCTGCCAAGAACTGTCTCTCCAATTGTTACAGTCCCATGGGATGCAGAAAAGAGATCCCTCCTGGCCTCTAGAGCCAGGTGATCAAGGAGCATCCCCTGAGTGGAGGCCACAAAAGTGGGATCTCCCGTCTTGGAGATTCTGGCTCTCTGGAGCACATCAGAAGGAAAGTGTGAAGATGATGCTTACTGGCTGGAGTGAGGCGGTGGGAAGAGTGCAAAGATGACACCATCTGAATGAAGGGGAAAAGGGAAAAGAAAAAAAGAAAAAGAAGAAGAAGAAAAAAATATATATATAGCAAGACAGAGGAAGAGCAGGGAAGAAGGAGCCAGCTGGCTGGAGCACAAAGTTGTCACCTGCAGGAAAGGGAAAAGGGGGAAAAAGATGGCACCTTTCAGCTTTATCAAGGCAGAGAGAGAGCAGGAAGATGGCACCCGCCAGCCTCTGTCCCTGGGGAGTATTCCAGCAGGCCCCTGTTCCTCAGATTAATGCTTTAAAATTGGGAAGTGAGTCTCTTTCACAAAAAGTCAGAGTGCTTTTCAAAGGGCTGCTTCTGCACTTGGCCCTGGGGCAGGTGAGTCTGTGCACAGGCCCTTTAAGAGCTGTTCCTCAGTTCACCACAGCCCTGTGGGTCTCATGGGATGTGCCTTGTTGGTCTTCAAAGTCAGATGTTTTGGGGGTCTATCTCTCAGGTGCCAGCCTTAAAAGTTGGAGTGCCCAGTGTGGGGTCCAAACCCTTCACCTCTCAGGGAGAAGCTCCAGGTTTTGAGCTCCTTCTTGATTGTGTGTCTCCACACCAGGGATGGGATTTATGGAAAAATTGTGTCTCAGCCTTTCCTACCTGTTTTGATGTGGTTTCCCTCTGGTTTTCTTGATGTGAAGGGGTTGCTCCACCATCTTTTAGTTTTTTTCAGAGGAAAGTTTTCCATATGTAGCTGTAGATTTGGTGTGTTTGCGGGAGGAGGTGGGTTCAGGATCTTCCCATGTTGCCACCTTGAACTGGAACCTATTTACTACGTTTTAAATTTTGGTTTTCTATCGTTCAGTTTGTTACTAGTATATGGAAATATGATCAATGTTGTGTATTAATGTTTACATATAGATCTTATATTCTGAGATCCTGCTAAAGCAAGTTATTATAATTTATTATGAGTTTTCTTATACATTCCTTGGAATTTTCTATGTAGACAATTATGTCATCTGTAAATAATGACAATTGTATTTCTTCTTTTCTAATATGTATGCCTCTGTTTTCCTTTTCTTGCTGTACTACACTAAGTAGAATCTAAAGTACTACATTGAATACTAAGAGATGAGAGTGGACATTCTAACCTTGTTTTTGAACTCAGGGAAAAACATTCATTCTTTCACCATTTCATGTGATGTTAGAAGTAGGTTTTTTGTAGATGTTCTTTATTAGGTTGAGGTAGTGACCTTCTATTCCTAGTTTACTGAGCATTTTTAATATGAATGGGTGTTGAATTTCGTTAACTGCCTTTTCTGTATTAATTGGTGTGACAGTATGTGTTCCTTTAGACTCAATATGGTAGATTACATTGATGATTTTTTACCATTGAACCAGGCTTGCATCCCTGGAATAAATTCCACTTGGTCATAGTCTGTTATTCATGTGGATTCTGATGGTAGGTATTCTTGTGGATTTCTTCTAGTAGGGTAAATTACGGTTCCCCAAAAAGGTCCGTGTTTAACCCCTCCTATGACAATATGTGAATGTCACCTTGTATGGAAAAAAGGACTTTGCAGCTGTGACTAAGTAAAAACTCTTGAGATGAAGAGATTATCATAAATTTTCTGGGTGGGCTATATATAAACACAAAGATTTGTATAGGAGGGACACAGGAAGAGTCAGAGTTGGAGAGACCATGTGATGAGGGAAGCAGAGATTAAAGTGATGCACTTTGAAGATGGAAGAAGGGACTAATTCCAAGGAATGCAGGCAGCCTCTAGAAGACAGAAAGGGAAAGGAAACAGATTCTCCTGTAGGGCTTCAAAAGGAACAAGCCCTGAGACACCTTGACTAATAGACTACTGAGCTGCAAAAACTTTCTTTCACAAAGGGTCAAGGAGGGCTGGGAGCACATATGTGCTGCCCACCTGGACAGAGGAGGACCTGTGAGGCTGACCTACAGATTAGTGGAGGTGGAGAGACATGAGCCCCTTTCTTCTCCAAGCTCTTTGCAGGGTCCAGCAGAGAGCCATGCCACCTGCGGAAGCCTGCGGCCCCAGTTTTGCATGCTGATGGTGTAGGGGTCATGTTCAGGGAGTCCCTGTTGTCCTAACCCCTGCCTGGGTCCTGGGGAAGGAATCAGAACTCAGAACATGGAGAAGAGCCTTTGGCTAGCAGGGAAGGGGGGTGAGGCCCGGGGCAGGTCTACAAAAGATCAGAGCATCTGAGTGCTTTAGGAGGAAGGGGCTTCAGAGGTGGGCCAGCACAGGCTGTGACGGAAGCTAAGCAGACTGGGAGGGGGGGCAGTTCGGGGAGACAGCAGGGGTCTGCTCCCTGCCCCTCATTGTTTGCTCGTCTCACCCTTATGAGCGGGTCATTTCCCCTGCTCTGATGATTCGAAGTCTCTGCCGGCAACCGCAGGACGGTGACTGAGGCCTCCACACTCCTCAGCATGGATCCCAGCTCCCACCCAGATCTGGGGCCACAGACACCTCTCCCCCACCCCTGCTGCCCCTGTGAGCAAGCTGTTCTTGTGAAACACGGTCACAGTTTGTCAGGAGGAACAGTTTTCTATGGGAATACAAATCAGTGTTGATACCAATACATACACATGTCCAGCCATGGGTGGAAAGGGAAGGGACAGTAGTTCTGGGGTGTCTTTGCACACCCCTAGGCCCCTAAGGCCAGTCCCCACAGCCACAGCCAGATGGGTCCTCCTCCCTCAGTTGAATGAGATGCTGCTGCACAGAAATCCCACAAGTTCCACAAAGGGGCCCAACTGTCGTTTCCCTTAGACACACCTGTAACGGGTGCCCCATGAATTTCCCCGCGCCCATTCCCCTCGTTGCATCCTCACTGGGATTAAGAGGTAGCTGCCTCAACCACTCTCCACATTGCAATAATCCCAGTGGGACTAGAGAACGACGAGGCAGACAGTCCTGTCCCCATGGCCAAGACTTTTCCTCTCTGGTCAGGCCACCCACACAGGAAACCCTGGATGAGCGGAGGGTCACCCCAGCGCCATCGCCTGGCCACTTCAGGGAAGCAGAGAGCAGCTCCATAAAGACAAGGGCCGTCTCCAGGCTCCATCCTAGAAACTGGTTAGTGTCCAGAGGGCTGAGAGGCACAAAAGCAGCTCTCCCTCCCCAGACGGTTCAGGGATGCAGAAGATGGTACAGATGCCCCAGAAGGCCCCTAGCCAAGCAGGCTTTAGAGAAGGGGATGATGAGTCTGTCCGTGGGGAAAGTGAGAGCTGTGCGTTCCCAGGGGCAGCCTGAGGAGTCCTTGTCTATGTGGAGGAAAGGTTTGGCCACCTGTAGATCCATAGCTCCTGTGACCTCCCTCACCCTTCCTTCCTCTCAGGTTCGCTCTCTATGGAGCAGCTCAACACGAAGAAGATGACAGTGGCCTGAGAGCATTTCCCACCAAAACTATCTTTATTCACAATTTTCATACATCACTCCAAAGGTCCTGCCCACACCCACCTCCCCCACCTCCCTAACCCCCCACAATCGCACTTCCCCTCCCCGCCCTGCTGGACCTGCCCTCCCTCCCTTCCCCCCACATCCTCCAGGATCAGCTCTGGGGTGAGGAGGAGCCCCTAGGCTCCCCTGGGGGCCGCCCTGGGGGGCTCGCCCTGGAGGGCCGGCCCGGCTGTTCCCTACTGGCTGCAGTGCTTCCTCTTCTTCTTCCTCCTCTTCCCTGTGACAAAAGGGTCACGCTTTCTCTTTCTCGGCTGTGAGGGGCGAGCCAGGCCCAGAGCCAAGGCTGGCCTCGCAGAGACCCCGTGGCCAGCCCCGGGGATGGGCAGCTTCTCAGCAGCGGCTGGGCGCCCACACAGAGCCCGCTTCCTCGACTTGGGAGCGGCTGGTGGAGCTGGGCTGGGGCCTCTTCTCTGAGGGGAGGGGGCCTGGGGAGCTCTCTGGGCCCCCCAACCTCCAGGGGAGGCCAGGCCTGAGGCAGGGGCAGGACTCTGGGACAGCCAGCAAGGCAGCAGGCTCTGCGGGGAGGCAAAGAGGAAGGCCAGGCTGGGGAGCTCCTCCTCATCCTCACTGGACGCGTCCCTGGGCCCTCGGGCCTCCCGAACAGGAGACGCCTCTCTGAGAACAGACGCATCCCTGGGTCCCAGTAGAGGGCCAGTGCGCCTTTGACCCTGGGGAGGGGAGGGCCGTCCGGCCCGGAATGGAGAGACCTCCTGACGTCCTCGAGAGGGAACAAAGACTTTGGGCCCAAACGGGCCAGTGTCTGCTCGGATGGGCCTATGAAGAGCCTCAAAATCAATCTCTGGTGGGCAGGCTTCATCACTGACCCCTCGATGGCGGTCTTGGTCGTGCCTCTGGGCACCTTGGCCGGCGTGGGACTCAGATGGACTTGAGCCCATTCCGGGTGCACTGTGGCTCGGGGCTGCCGGCCCACCCTCGTCCTCTTTCAAGGCCAGGAGTCGTTTCTGCACCAGCTGGTAGGAGGGAGGAGGACAGTGACGGCTCCACACGCACGTGTGAGAGGAGGAGCACTGGGCAGTGGGACAATGTCCCTGGCGGGGAGGATGGGACGGGTGACCCCAGGACTAGACTCCAAATACAGACACGGTGGCATTCCTGCCATCCTCCTGCACCTTATTCCCAGCTGTGTGTCCTTCCCTCCGCTCCCGGCTCCCCATCCTCTCCTTCCTATCACCCTGCGCTGCACCCACCCCAGAGAGGGCCCTTCCCCATGCCAGGTCTCCGAGGTAGGGAAGGGATGGACAGAGCCATGTGGGCCTCCTGTTCTGGGTTCCTACCTCTCCCCTGCTCACTGGGGTCCCTCCGTGCCCTGGTCTTCCTGGGTGTCCCTTGTCTCCCCTGTTCTACCTGCGATCCCTCCCTCCTCTGGCTCCCCTGGGCCACCTGGTTTCCCCTGTCCCCTGGATCACCTGGGGTCTCCCCTCCCCTGGAGTCCCCTGGCTCCCTAAGTGTCCCTCTCCCTCCCCTGGCTCACTTCTTCAGGGGTGAGTCCTTCCTCCTGCTCCAGCTCCTCAGCAAGGGCCAAGAGATCCAGCTGTGGGTCTGGGGAAAGCAATTCTGCCGGGAATCGAGGGTGAATGACTGCCTCCACCTTGGACAGAAAGAAGAGGCTGTGAGCATCCTTGGCCAGGAGTGGCCTGTGACACAAGAAGACCAGGAGGGAAACTGAAAAGCAGAGACCCACCCCCACTCTCCTCCACAAGGCGGAGATGGTCAGCACACACACACACACACACACACACACACACACATACACAGTCACACACAAAAGAGCACATATACAGATGCACATACACAGACACACAAAGGCATACACACAGACACAAACATATACACACATACATCTGCGTAAACCTCCCCTAACACCGGGCTCAGGAACAAGGAGCTGAGCTTAAGTCCCATCGGCCTGAGCAGAACCCAGATCTTGGGTGCTGAGAGTTCCATGCCCTGGCATCTTGTAGACCCCAGGTTCCAGGCCCAGCCTACCATGGTGACAAAGTCTTCCTGAGAACACAGCTTGTCAATGTAGCTCAAGAGACCCGGGTCCAAGTAGGTGCTGTCCTCTTCCTGCTTCAGCTCATTTCCATCCTCTCCACATTCTGCATCTGATTCGCCAGTGGCTGAGTGGACGGGCCCCACCAGCGCCTCCATGATGTCCACATACTCCCTCACAGCCTCAGGGGGAATCTCCTTGGGCGCCTTGGGCTCCGGGGTCCGCTGGGATCTGTGTGGCTTTGGGTGCGAGGGCTGGGCCCTGGGGCCGCACATCCTGGGAGCACAGGCTGAGGCAGAGCAGGAGGAAGGGAAGGAAGGTGAGGGACTCCCGGTCCACCTCCCGACCACCTACCGCACGTTGGTGAGGACATTGTTTGGGGGACATTGATGTGGGTGTGGGAGGGGCCAGGACCATCTGAAGCCTCATGCACAGTTGGAGAGGGGAGGTTAGGGGGTCATCTAAGAGAGTCACAAGTAAGGAAATGGGGGACCTCCAATTTTCTAGGGGTCTCCCCTTCAAGTCCACTACTTAGGCAGACTTCGTGTGGGGTCCTTTGACAGGGAGGTGTGAGAGGAGTTACAAAACTGACCAAGTCAATACCCCGTAGTGACAAGGGGCAGCTGAGACCCCACCCCCCCAACCCCCGCCTCGGTGGCTGTTTTGGTTGAAAGACCAATGCCCCTGTCTTGAAAGAAAAGGATCCACATGGGGACAGTGGCCAACCCTAGGCCCTTGTTACCTGTGCCTTCAGCTCCAGTGGGAACCTGGGTGCCTGGCTGAAGGCCCACTTTGGGGGCTGGAGGCCCCCGAGCATCCAGCTTCGGTGGGGCTGGAGGAGGCAGGTCCTGCGCGCACTGCATCCACTGCAAATGCTGAATGTGCGTCTCCTCCTCGGCCGCAAATTCCATGAATCTGGGGGGTGACGGAGGCACAGGCCACCCTGAGAAAAAGGCCTGGGTTCTGGAGCCCAACAAAGGCAGCCAAGAATGAGGCACTGGGAGAGGATGTGCCTTGGGGCCGTCAAGGCCCTGTGAGGTGCTGTCCACAGCAGAGAGCTGCTCCTGGAAGTGATAACAAGGTCTGGGACCCTTCCTGCCTCACCAGCACTGGATGGCATTCAAAAGCATAGACCCAGGTCGCTGAATTGAACCAGGTCAACGGGACACATGGCTGACCCAGGGGGCACCCTCCTCATGCCCCCGTCCCCATCCAGAACCACATGAAGGGCTGACAGCCAGAGGCTGGAACAGGCATGTGTTCCCCACAGGGGTCCTTGCCCGAATCCAGGACCCTGGGCTGGGAATGAGAGTCCTGGTAGATAAACCTGGAGACAGGGCCCAGGAGAGGCTAGACGATGTGGATGCTGAGCTTAGAGGAGAGGCCTTCCTTTCCTCTGAGAGGCACTCGTTTGTTTGGTTTTGTTTCTTAAACCAAGGGGATTACCATGGAGCAAACACTGGAAGGGCCGGAGACCCTTTGGCTGACGACAGCTGGCTTCCCCAGCTTCTTCAGGGATTCCAGGGTACCCACTTAGGCCACTTTTCATAAGGAGAGGGGGTCCCAAATCTATGTCAGTGGCCGCCAGCCACCCACCACTAAGGAAGCAGCAGGCTGGCGGGTGGAGCTCTTTCCCCGGCCCAGCCCATATGGCCGGAGTTGGACCCCTACTGGACTCATAGCTTCACCCTGCCCCGTCCTGAGACCTTCATATCAAGGCAAGGGTAGGTCAAAATCAGGGGAAGGCAGAGCTCCTGGTGGAGGAAGGACAGAAGTCTCAAACTCTCAAGGTGAGGGAGGGGTTTCTGGAGGACAATGGGGACCCTGTGCTGGGTGACAGCCCTTCTCCTCTGTCCTCTCTGATGAGCACCCCCACGGCCAGACCCTGCCCTCACCCACTCGCCTCACCCTCCACGCAGCCCCTGGGCCCAGGACGCTGACTCACTTTTCCGCCATCTTGTAGTAGATCATCCGGTCAAGGTTGCTCAAGCGCCGCCATTCCTGCACGGCCCTCCACAGTCCCTCCTCCTGCGTCATGCTGGGCTTCAGGCGGGCCAGGGATCGAAGCACTGGGCTGTAAGCCCTCGGGGTCAGTCTCTGGGCACAGCCCAGCCCCCACCTGCCTGACCCCACCCGACAATGTGGACCACACATCACTCAACACAGCATGACTGAGCAACAGGAGGGTGAGAGGCGGGCGTCTGGGAGGGCAAAGACAAGCCTTCCCGGCCACTGCTGTCACCGCCTCACACTCACTCAAGGATGACCATCCACTCCCAGACTAGAGCTGGGACATTGTGCCTTGGGGAGCTCTTTTCCTCCTCAAGGCTGCATTTTCATAATAAAAATCACCATCATCAATGAGGCATGGCATGTGCCAAGCAATCTGCTAACACTTCATAGATTAGCCCAAGGCGTCTTCTGCACAGTCCTCTGAGTGAAGTGTAATTGTCCCCTTTTTACGAGGGACCGGAGGTTTAGGATGGAAATGCCTGCCAGGCTCACAAGTCTAGTGGGAGAGAGCCCACGCCCTTAGGAGAGCTCTACCATCACCCTGTTCCTCGTGGAATTCTCCACAACGAAGTGGAGGCATGCATAAAGCGCCCTCCTGGGCCCCGCGCTCCTCCCCCTCCTCTGAAGTGACCTCCCCTGGCCATGTACGCTCAAGTCCTGTATGAAGGACACGGCACCACAGGAGAGTGCGGCATCCACTCCTTGGCTCCTCACCTTACACCACGACCCTCTCTGACTGCAAGTCTTCAGTCCATATTACCATGAGAATCATGGAAGAGCAAGCTGGCCAGACTCACAGGGTGGTGGGGCCAGTTGAGATAGGGCACATTTCAGTCCTGATGTCACGGACTGGTAGGCCCACCCATGTGACCGACAATGTGCCTTCTTATGGCATGGACATCGCCCTCACACCTTCCTTCCAGTATCCCTAGAAACCTAACGTGCGAGTCCATCCCCAGTTCCTCTTTATCTAAAAGCTCCCATAAGCTCAGGACCCCCTGAGCGTTCACTCACATGAGAAAGCAGGAAAAAGCTTCTGCATCAGGACTCCGGTGAAAGTGTCTCCGGGCCAGGGTCTTGAGGTGTTGCCAACGTCGGAAGTTACTGTACACGCTCTGGGTGTTAGAGGAGCCATCCTGCGAGGCGTTGGACTGGTTGGTGGCCAGGCGGCCCTCCCTGGAAGTGCCATGTGGCCATGGCCCAGAGTTCACTGGGCGAATGATAGGGGCCAGCTGGGCAGCTGGTGGTGGAGCTTGAGGAGGAAAGCCTGGGGTCCAGCCTCCCTTGCCAGTCTGACTAACTCCAACAGCTGGAGCAGTCACAACGGTCCCCATCACAGGGGTTGCTATGAATACGGGTGCAGGACATGCAGCACTCCTGCTGAGGGCCCCTGGAATGCTCCAGTTGAGGGGGGCCTGAGTAACGACAAAGGTCTGAGTCTGGGGGGCCTCCACTGGCCTCCCTTGTGACCTGACTTGGACAGTGAGGTTGCAAGCCCCAGGGGCACTGGGGCCATGGCCACCATTAACCACCAAAGGCGTCCTGGGGAAAGCTGGCAGCAGCAGGCTGCTGCCAGGAGGGAATGCTGGGGTGAGGGGAGGTGGCAAGTGCTGCTGCCAGGGTGGCCGGTGCTGGGCGCCAGGAATGGGTGGAGGGAAGGGCACTGCCGTGAAAGTAGACAAGGAGGCACCGGGGTTCATGGTCACATCCGTTCCCAGCACTGGCCATGCTGTGGAGGCAAAGGAAAGGAGTGAATGGAGGAGGAGAATGGGCAAGTGGGACTGAGGCTTTCTGTGGCATCAGAGTGTACATCTCCACAGGTGAGGGACACTTGGACAAGGGAAACTGTGCAGCGTGCAAATGTCTTCAAGTGATTTTCACGCCCTGACCTCCAGTTGAGAATTATTCCACTGGTGACCCCGCGCCCATCCACCAAGGTCCCTGACCCCTGTCTGCCGAGAAGAAATCGCCTCAGCAAGCACTGACTTGGAGAGCCTCCCTAAGGCACTCCCTGGCACCTAAGCCTCACAGGCTGTCTCCCAAGACCTGGAACTGGGTGGACATCCGCTCTGTGAGAAATGCCCCTCAGCCGGCGTACTAGCAGGTAGGGACCTTCTCCAAGGTAAGTTCTAGGCCCCCAAAGGCCCTTTGTGGACAGGCACTGTGTAAAATATTGGGGCCCCACCTCCTCCTCAGTCCTCCTTTTCCTGATGCTCAGTAGAAATCCCCTCTTTCTTTCCTAGCCTCGCAAAACAAAACAAAATGCTGGAAAATAGCTCTCTAATGGAATCTTGATACAAACCCTTAACACTGGCCCAGAATGCACCTGCATCTCAGAACAACCCACAGCAGACATGTAACATGGGCCAGGTCCTGCCACCCCCTCCCCAGTGCCCAGAGTCACTGTCATCACTCAGGAGTTCTGTTCCTAGGAGGCAGTGCGGGTTGGGGGGGGTCTGAGAAGTAGGCGCGTGTCCCTTAGATTCTGTCATTTCACAGCCAGTGATGGCTGCAGAGGATTAAACAAGGGCCAAAGAATTGTCATGTTACATTGGTCGTGGGAGTACAGACCGCCTGTGGTCCTTCCCCCTCCAGCTCCCAATAACGGAAAGACAATCTAAGAAGCAGGCATAAGCCAGGTGCCATGGCGATCAAGTTGTCTGGAACACATCCTTGTTCAGGAGAACAAGGTACACACCACGGTGCACCTAATTAATTAGAACAGGTGTCATAGGACGTTTAATAATAACACAGAAGATCGTCTTCCTGCCCCTGGGCTACACTCCTTCCCCCTTTAAAAGAGGAAGCAGCCTTCACAGACAATCCACCCGAAACAACCCCACTCCACATCTGTTCCCTGTCCATGAAGGAGTGACATGAAATATGAACAAACTCTTCCTCTCAAGGCAGCCTGAGAGTCCACCATGAGATATGGGACGAGATGAAGTAGGTCTGAAGTACTGCGATTCCACAAGAGGAAGAACAATTCAGAGCAACTCAGGAATCTGAGCCCTCTCTTGGCTGAAGTTACACGGTTGCCCATCCCCTGTTGAATCCAAAGCAACAGTTGCCTGAACTGAGAAGTGAGCTCTGGGCTGGGAGGAGTGGACGAGGTGTGGGCTGCGGCAGTTAGAGTAACCTCCTGCCTAGCTCTCGGAGAGGACACTTCACTGCAGGTGTGGCCACACACAGCCCCACTGAACAGTTTTCTCACCAAGACCATCTCTCCCCACGGCCCCCTTAGATACAGTATGCTCCTGTTCAAATGCCTTAGAAAGATATGGTGAGGCAAGCTTCAGGTGTCTCAGGAACACAAGACACGTCTAGGCTTTCCTCATGACCCTCCCTGTGTCACCACCAGGACATCACACACATCCTTACACACACGTTTCAAAGTGGCTTGTCTCCCTTCTAGAAAGAATCAACCTGCCTGCTGCCATCCTTTCTCCATAGCCAGGGCAATTCCTCTTGATCCACCTCCAATGACCCCTCCTCCCCAGTGCAGTCTCGGGTTTCTTCAGGCTCCCCAGTCTCCCCAGGTGAAATGTCCTCGTGTGTCCAGGGCTCTCTTCTCCCTCTACTTCAGTCCAACTGTGTGCCCACCGTGAAGTGTCACGTGTGAACCCAAAATATGTGAGGGATGGCAGGGTCTCTGAGAACACACCCCCAGCCTATAGGCTTACCTCCTTCTGAAGCCATCCTGCAGGCTTGGGCACGGACTACTGCTGCCTGGTAGCCTCAATGAGAAAAGTCAAGACCAGGACCCAGAGAGTGACCTGCTTCAGCAGACGCTCAGGATCCAAGTGAAGGAGGGACAGGTTTGAATCTAAACATTCTGCAGTGGCGGAGGGGCAGAGGGCACGTGGGTCTGGGTAGGGTGGGGGTGGGGAGACATTTCACGAGGGCTCTGGCAGGTAGGCAAGAACCGGAAGTTCCTTCCACCTCACACAGTGGCAACACAATTGGCGTGTGCCTCTTTACGCAGTTTATAGACTGTTTTTTTGATTCACGGCACCGAGGTTGGACTTGACGGTCCCTTCCTTTCACTTCTTTTTCCATCAACCTAGTTTTGTGTCCCTCAACACACTCTGCTTCCTACCTGGCTCTTGACTTACTTCAACAGAGACTAGACTTTCTGAACAAAATTCAGAACTGTTAGTCTGATAAACACTTGGGTATTTATGGCCACATGGAACTGAGTATTTGAAATTAGGATTGTCTCAGCAGATCCAGTGTCTTTGACTGCTGTATATACATCACTCCTAAGGGAGTGGTCCTTGTGCTCCAACCAACATCCAGCAGGACCAGCCTTACTAATGACCCTTTGTGCTGGAAAGTCCCCGTCCATCAAAAAACCGTCATGCAGCCCCCATGTCCAAGACCAGAATTCACTAAATGTCTTTCTCATAGTATTCCATGGTTGTAAAAGATTTAGTTTTTTACCTTTTAAATGATTTTAGTGTAATATTTTAAGCGAGTAACACCTTCTCATGATTCAAAATTAAATTGTGCAAAATGGAATATGCAGTGGCGAGTCCTCCTCCCACCTCTTTCCCCTGTCAACCCAATCCTCTTTCCCGGAGGAAACCAGTGTTATCTCTTTCATTAAAATCTTCCCAGAGATACGTCATGCAACTAAAAACGAAGGCAATCTGTTTTCATTTTTTAAAATGCCTTCATTTTATTTTCTACTTGAAAATTCATATATGTTCCTATATATCTGAGGATATTTCCAATGATTGTCTTTGTACAGGTATCGTGGCTCCTCTGTTTCTGCACTAGATTCCTAGAACAACAATTTCTAGTCTCTTACATTTCAAAGACCTGAAAGAATAGGGTGGCTCGATCTAGTAAAGAAAAGTAACAAATGCCTAACTGAATTTGACTTTTGAATTTCACATAAACAATGAATTCATTTGTAGTACAACTTTGTCCCATGCAACATTTTGGACATAGTTTTACTGCAAATTCTTTCCCTGTTTATCTGAAATTTATGTTTAACTCGAAATCTGTATTTTATCTGGCAACACTACCAAAAAATTAGAACATACTAAGCTATTATCAGTTACTCATCCTTATGAGAAAGAGAACTTGGAGTGACGAGACTCAAGTGTGCATCTTGGCTCCAACAGAAAACACAACTGTAAACATACACAAAATCTGCAGGCTCTTTGGATGAAATGGATTTGGAAGAGCCATCATATAGCACTGAAAATCTTGGCTTAGTAGGGGTAAGGACAGAAGTAAGGAACAAGAAGGCAGAAAATCTTCTTCTCTTTCCTTATGTTAAAGGGACTAAACATCCTAGAGCCCTGGTTTTTCTAGGTGTTAAAAGTCCACTACCCATGAGATGGATGTGCACCTTGACACAATGCCAAGAGTTTATCCACCAGTGTCCAATCCCCATTCAGACAAGCCCACTTCCATCTAAATCCTAGCCTGCAAGCCCTGCTTACAAGTTTGTTAATTTCCTGTCTGCATTACATACACTTGCTCTTTAGAATCTAGGCTCATCGTTGCATATGGCCCCATCTGCATGGGAATGATGGTAGCATTCCTTTTACAAAACTTGTCTGATTATTATTTTCATATTGAGAATCCATGTCAGTCAGTTTACCACCATCAAAATGATATGAAAGAGTATTCGTGGTTTGTGTTGTGAGAAGAGAGGACTGTTAGGAAACTTGTCAAGGGAGATGAAGGCTGAAAACCTCAGAGGATGGCAACCAAATCTCTTGCGAGACGAGATTCTCTCACTGCTGTAGCTGCAGTAGAACTCCAACTGATTGTGGGGTGTTGGGGAAGGAAACAGAGGTTTAGAAGGACTGTTCCACAGTGTGAAAAAGACTCCTGTTGGTGCTTAAGAAGTTCCTTGCCCCTTGTCAGGAAAAATTGACTCAGAAGAAGATGAGAAGATAAGGTGAGAATATTTCAAGCAACAGCATGGTGAACTTTATATCTAAAGAAACTCCTGTCGGGGACTGAAAAAAAATAAACAGTTTGGGAATATCGCTCAGTACTGGAGCTTTTACAATGAAGGAAAACTCATATGATTTTCAACCAATAACTTCATACTAGAGGGATGGTGAGGCAAAATATTGTACCCAGGCACTCGAGAAAGGCAGGCTTCCTTGTTGCTTCCTCCCTTTGTTCAGTCATTCAACCAATTATTTACAAGATTCTCACTCATAATTCTGATACAGTATTTGAAGGACTCTTCTCAAGGCCACTGATACAAAAATTGCACTGTGCAAAAATTAGCCAGTCCCAATTCTGCAATCACTTTTGTAATACTTCAAAATCCTACACCCCAGAGACAGAGATAATCAAATTAGCCCAAATGTAATTTGGGAAGAGTAGTCACAGAAGGGAGTATCTAAAAGTCCTTTGGATCATGATCTCTGACTATTCCTGCACAGAGGCTGTGGGCAGGCATTGACTACTGAGAAAAAACATCTCTGGACATGCATCACAAGCCTCAGAAGACAGTTCATCTTCCACTCAATCACGAAACATTAAAGAAATGAAGAGATACCATGTTTGTGTCTTGTGGAGTTTTCAAGTCTGTGCACTTGGAGGCGCTTAGTGCTGTTAGACGTGAGGGGTCTTCAGAGGCATCCTGTTGAGTGAGAAATGCTCTAATCTTGCAATTGACCAGAAAGAGGATCTGATGATTGAAGTTTCTTTGGGAAGTATTACAAAGTCAGGTCAGTAAGTTGATCCCGCTACTATTTTTGTTGTTGTTGTTTTTAATGCCAACTGAAAGTCTGCAAGATATTACAAAAAAGGAGGGAGGGAAAGGAAAATTGTTCCCATACTACCTGCTGTGTTGAAATTGGCCCAGATTGTCCACTCTCTCTCAAAGTTATTTTAAAAAAAAAAAACCGTACAAAGGAAACACCTGTGAATCAACATTTATTGAAAAACCTCCATGTATTAAATACACTGATAAAAAATATTCTAGTAGAGTAAATACGTTTGGAAAAACTCTAGGAATGGAGTCAGGAGACAGTATCTTAAGAGTGTTTCCCAGGTCTGAATTCTTTGCTAGAATTGTTCTTTAGCGGAAACTTCAGGCTTGCTAGGAAAAAGGACCTACTGTTTTTTGAAAGGCATAAACAAGAACCAAGGAACTGCAGTCCAAAGGGCATGAAAGCACTTGCCCCAATTTGAGGCTACTGTGCTTAGAGCGGAGCTCTCCAGAACTCTTTGTAGCTAAGTGCATGGGTTTCAGGTGTGCAATGGAAAAATCACGAGTGCACATCTCACAAGAGCTGGTTTTAAGAAGACACCGTCACGAAGGTTCCCGGCGAGGAGCGTCACCAGAGATGCTGCGTAGCGTGCCCGACCCTGCATTTCTCTCCTCTCCTGCAGAGACCTCCTGGAACAGATCCCCGCGTGCCCCGCGCCTGCACGCCTGCGCACGCCTGCGCACGCCCACTGGGGCGGGGCTCTCAGGCACGCGGACCGCCGTCCTCCAACAGCTCCTGGCGTCTGTTGGGGCAGTTGGCTCGGCTCCAGAAGACAGGAGCGCATGCGCGAGCGCGGAGGGTGGGGCCCCAACGGCCGTCCGGCGGGGGCGGGGCCTGTCATGGCGGCCTCGAGAGTCAATTCCAGGAACCCTGAGGTAAGGGGTACGGGGACTTTTCACCCCTCAGGTGTCACCGCTCTGCGCTGGTGTTCACCCTGTGGGTTATTTGTGCCCTTGTCCGTGTAAGGAGACTCCCCACAATGTGGATTCACGCCCCCATAGAGCTCGATTCCCTTGAGGGGTTTACCCCAGGGTTATTGGCACCACTGGGGAGCCGGCTGCATGAAGGGTTCAGTGATTGCGGGGCCTACAGTGGGGGGTAAGTAGTGTGTGTGAGCTATTAAACAGGTGCCGTTCTAGGCTGCGCGTTCTGAAGAGTACAAAAGCTAGAGGGATGTTCTTGCGAGTTGAAAACCCTCATCTGGTTCCAAAGGTGTAGCTCAGGTGATTGGAAAATGAGTGAAGATCGAAGGAACACACTCATGGTTTCACTAGTGTCTTCCTTCTTATCATAAAAACATCAATCAACACTTATGTCCAAACTGCATTCTTTTGTCAGTGATGGGAGCAACTTTGCTGAATGTGGTAGTAAACATGTATTTGTAGTCTGATGTCAAATCATGATTGATTTGCAAGCATAGATGGGGTCTGTACATATTTAATTGGTTGGTGGGAATCTGATATGTAGTCAAAGGTGTGGGTTGGTTTTGTCTGTGGATGTTTGTGTCTGAAGGGAGGTCATGCCTGTGTTTTTGTGAGAGTGTGTAAGAGTGAGTGTTGTACTTGGAGGGTGTTGAGATGTGACGCAGGCATACTCAAGGAGTTGGTGGTTAGGTGTTTGTAATTTGGTGTTTGGGGACTATGTTTACATGTGTTTTTATCACCCATGAATTTGGGGATTTATGTGTGTCTAATGGTGGATTTGGAAGGATTATCTTCATATGCATAAGGGCAATGTCAGGAAAAGTAGCGGTGTATATTACTTTGGGTGTCCAGTCTGTTTATTTTGTATATTTGGGGAATATAGGATGATCATTTGTGTATTCAGGGCATGTTGTATGGTTATGGGGTGTTTGTGTGCATTTTCAGGAGCTGTCTACGTATATTTGGATGTGTAGAGGGCAAGTCTGTGACTATTTTCTGGGACTGGTGGATGTTGTATATGTAGGTATGTTGTGTTTGTATGATTCTGTATTCTGCAAGATGGCAGAGTTAATTGTGTGTGAGAGGTTGGGAATGTGGGGTTATGTATATGCCAGTAGTGTGGTACTGTATGTGTATTTGGAACAAAGGGCATATAGGGTGATATTATTGCATATTTGTAGTGTTCTGGGTAACTGTGGTTCTATTTGGGACTTGTGGAGAGTTATGTGTTCAATGAGTTTGTGTGTGTATTCAAGGGGCATGGCCACTTGGAGGAACATTTGCTGAGGCTGTGCATTTGTAATTTTCAGTAGGAGCCTCTTAAGCGTATGTATTTTGGGAAGTGAGTATATGTGTATCTGATAAAGAGGTGGGGTTCTATGTTTCTACAGGGAAGTTGGACAATTGCATTTCTATATATTAGAAATATGTGATACGGGTATTTGTTAGTATTTGCATATGTGTGAGCTGGCTCCTAATAGCTAGGGATAATTTGATATACGGAAGTTGTTTCATAAATGGTTTGCTGGAGATACTTGCATGTATCTTACTTGTGTATTCTAATCTGTGTGTGTGTCCATCATCAGGTTCATGCATTATCAAAGTTTGTTCATAAGGTATGGAGTTGTTAGGAGTATTCAAAGTGTATTTCTTTGGAGAATGCTAGGGTGTTTATACATGTGTTTGGTAGGAGCAAGAGGTGGTCTGTCTATATATTCAGGGTGAGGGTAGAAATATATATATATAAACACCCCCCCACACATATACAGTTTATATGTTGGGGTAGTGGTGGGGAGCTTGTATTCTGGAGAGGTAGCATAATGTATAGTGTTTGGGAGGGGATCTGTATGTTCAGGGCTTGGGAATATTTGCATGTGTGTGTCCATAGGTGTGTGAGAATTGTGTATGTATATTAGTAAGACTGCAGAGGTTGTCGGTGTTTTTCTGTTTTGAGTGTGTCTGAGCATTTGGGGTGTATAGTCATGAGTAGTTTGTGGGTGTGTGTATTTGTGAGTATATCAGGAGGCTTAGAGTCCTCTATGTGTCTATTTCCAAATGTAATGCCTGAAGAATTTAGTGGTGTTGCTTGTATGTGTGTTCTCAGTATTAGTGAGGTGGACTTATATGTACAGTTGACCCTTGAACAACACACGTTTGAACCACACGGGTCCACTTCTAGTGGATTTTTTTTCCAGTAAATACTACAGGACTACTACACGATCCATGGATGCAGAACCACTGCATGGAGGGTTGGCGCCCTAACCCCCAAGCTGTTCAAGGGTCAGCTGTATTTAATAAGTATAGGTTATTTGTGGCTGTGTGTGTTTTTCAGTTCCTGGGGCTTCTGGGGTATGTATTCTGGGGGATGTGAGAGTTTAGTTTGTGTGTTTGGAAACCAGTAGACGGTGTAGGTTATGTGTGTATGCAGGAATCCTGGAGTATATGTATTTTAGGGCTGTGGGACTGCATATGGGTCTTTTTTGGGTTGCACATGAGACAGTTGTGTACTTGGTGAGCCTGTGTGTTTAGGTACTCAGTGTGTACATCTGGATGGCATATTGGTTGCACGTGTTTGTTTTCAGGCCCATGTTGTGTGTGTATATATAGTTGTGAGAGTGGAATGTGAATATTCAGGGTGAGTAAGGTTTCGTCTGTAAAAATTTAGGTAGTAAGAGGTGGTCTGTTTGTGTATTTATTCAGGGTGAGGGTAGAAATGTACGTGTGTGTTCAGGATATATATATATATATGTATATGTACAAACACATATGTATATGTGGTATCCTTTTGGTTATATATCTGTGGTGGGGGTTGAGGGTTCTACTTGGGGTGTAAGTGGATTGTGTGCACAAATTCATAGGAAAAGGTATGGGATGTGCTGGAACTGGTTCATACTATCTTGGGATAGTCAATGGTGCATATCTCTTCCCAGCTCTGTGTTCAGTGATGGCAAGTGGGTAGATTGCAATTGGTCATGCTGGGAATATTTATACCATGTAGATAGCATAAGTGAAGTCTTTCCCACCTTTCTCGGAGAGTTTTTTAGCACTTACCAGCACACCACTGTTGTGCGTGTTTGGATGTATGTATGTATGAAGCAAGAATATTTGGGCATCGGTGGGTACGTATGGGACACCCATGTGAATTGTGAGTGGGGCATCTGGGGCTATGGGCCCCTGTATATGTGCATTGACCCTGGTAATTGTGAATCATTGCATTGCTTCTATCAGGTTGGTCTGTTCTTTAGGGCCAAAGAATCCCCATAAATGTTGTTGATTCCCAGTAGAAATCATGCAGATGGATACAGCGGTGTCTGTACCTTAGGCAGGTGGACACTCCTTCAGCATTTGTGTGGTCCTAGCATCCGGGTCCCTAGAAGGGGGGGGCTGGAGGACAGATGGCCATGCAGAGCAGAACCTTCTCAGGTGTGTTGTTGGCGTGACAGGCAGCAGTCAGAAAGTCACGGGGCTTCCTGGATACGAGGTCAGATGACCAAGGGCTCTCCCAGGAAAATACCCTGAGAATCAGTTGGACAGCTACAGGCGTTACTGGCTCTTCTGGGGCACAGCTGACGTGCAAGAACACCCTCCACATGGGATCCAGAGCCACGTGTCCCTGAGCCCAACTGCCCCAGGGTGGTGGGAACTGTTGCGTTTCAGGCTGGTCAACTGTATCACTAGGTCTCAACCAACCTGTCTCCGTGGAAACCTAAGTCCTCAGGGATAGGCAGGACCTCTAGGGATCAGTGAGCTGACAAGGACAGAGGTGGGGAGGCTTTGTCCCTGAGGGAGAGTTGGGGACTGAGACCTGGAGAGCCTGGGGAGTCCCACTCTGAGGATATATGACTCTGATGTTCCCAAACCCTTTAGACATGTTCTCTGTTCTTTTCTGAAGGCTCAAGATGCTTCCAGCAGTGGGAAGCTTATCTCAGTTTCATGTTTCTCTGATAGGATGAACTGACCCTTTTATTCACTATTCCACATCGAGCTGCAAACCCATCAGATGGAACCATGTGATCATTGTGGCCACCAGCTGACCCCACAGCCACCTTGTGCCTCCCTTGGACCCACCCAGGAATTTCTGAGCCTTCTTTATGGTGAGTCTTGTGGCCTTTTCTCCCTCATTGTGAATCCTCCTGCCAATAAAACATGCTGTGAATGTTAACAAAAGGAAACCTCAACTAGAATTGGAGTCTGGAAGGCCCGTAGAGGGAGCTCTCATGCCGTGTCACTCATCATCAATTACCCCAACAGGAAGAGGTCATTTACTGACACCAAACAGGAAGTGCAACCACTTTACTACCCCAGCTGGAGGAGGGAAGACTTCCTTCCTGGCCAGCAACAAGAAATAGAAAATAGAAATAGCTAATAGAAAATTACGCAGTTCAGCCAATGAGAAGCCATTGTCACCTGAAGTTTCACTTTCCTCCAGTGAACTTTCATTTTTTCCCTTGATGATGACTTTCTTTCCTTGTCCCACCCTCTTTACTTTAAAAACCTTCTGGGACTTCCCTGGTGGTCCAGGGGCTAAGACTCTGCTCTTCCAATGCACGGGGCATGGGTTCGATCCCTGGTCAGGGAACTAAGATTTCCACATGCCATGTGGCGTGGCCAAAAAACAAAAAGCCTTCCATGTTGTGTAACCCGTTGGAGTATCTCCCTTTCTATCAGATGAGATGCTGCCTGATTCATGAATCGTTTAATAAAGCAAATTTATTCAAAATTCAAAGTAAATCTTCAAATTTACTCAGTTAAATTTTGTTTTTTAATACATCAGTGGCATTCAGAGGTGGCCACTAACAGTTTAATATGTATCCCTCCGGAAATGTTCTGTATAAAAATATGTATGTGCACTTTTCTAAAATCCACTCTTATGATTCCTCCTGCTAACAGGATGATTTTATGATTAATTGCTTATCTTTTTAAAAAGAAAAAGATAAATATATTGGTGGCAGTGATGGGATCTGAAGCAAATTTCTGATAACATTTGGGACGAGGAGAAACAGGTGTGGTGCCCACAACTCCTTTGAGTTCACTGTCTTTCTTGCCATTCCTGAAGGTTGTTGGTAAGCTCCTCTTGGTTTGAGCTCCATTCTCTTTGATTGAGTTTGTGCTCGCAATCTAACTGGCTTTCCTTTACAGGGCAGGTCAGTTTGGCTGGTAGAGGATTCTCCCTGAGGCCAAACCCCTAGCCTTTCAGAGGGAAATTCCCAGGACACAGTAACATCTCTTGGTTATTGCCAGTATATTTTTGAGTGGTAAACCCTAGCCCCTAATTTTGTTCCCTGGATTCCACATTGGGCACTGCTGGCAGTGTAGTCTGCACTTCCCCATCTGTTTGGAATCAGCCCTCAGTTTCCATGCTTGGAACTGTTGGTGGCGGCTATAGTTCTCCATTTTGTTAGGCATCAGTTTGCAGTCCCCATTCCTTGGGATTTGCTGGTTGGATCTTTTTCCTCAGTCCAGGGATCCCTGGGAATTGGTGGTGGTGCATACCAGGCCTTCTTTTGGCCAGGACATAGTAACATCTCTTTGTTACTGCTGATATATTAAGGCGCAGTTCTTTTGTGTGTTCTTTTGGGTTGACAAAGGCTAGCTAAGGAAATGAGATCCTTTATCACCAAAGAGTTGAGAATGCCAGCTTCTGGCACACCTGCTTATTTTATATTTGAGAACTATGGTCCTGGAGGCTGTAGATATTTAGAAAGATGGCAAAATTATACTAATATTGATCTAGAATTACAGTGGTCATTGTGGGGAATGTTCCAGTTAGACAAGATTGTTCATTTAAGGAAAACACTAGAGAGCAAGGGTTCCCAAATTGGACAGGGAGAATGAGATGCCTGCTTTAATTGGTATGTAAAAGTTTACAGAAGGTTTCAAGATTCCAAAATAGCTTCGTTTAGAGACTTAAAACAAAAAGCTAATGAAAAATTAAAGAGAAAAAAGGTACCTGAAACAAAAGACCATAGGACGGATGTGACTGGAGATTTAACTCCTACTGTCCCCCCCTTTCCTTTTTCACCTGAGTACTCTTGTTTTACTCATTTTCTGTCTGAAATACTTTTCTATTCCCAAGAGAATATTTAACAATTGCCATTTAAAGTAAAACTAGCTGAGGTTGCAGGTGAGCCCCCTCAGGTGTCCTTTACCCCTTGGTCAAAGACTGAACTGAGAGCTATAGTCAAAGAATTCTCTAAACCTAGGGAGGAACCCCCAACATTTTTTGAAGAATTTAGAGTCACTGTCACGGCCTATGTCCCCAAACTGCTAGATCTTTATCCACTTGTACACATGTTGGTAGGACTGGGGGAAGCCCCAGAATGGACGCGGGAAGCAAAATGACATAATCCCTAGGATGATATTCAAGATCCTCAACCTAAAAAGGCTTGCAGAATAACAACTAACCTTTTATAAGCTATTCCTAAAATCTTCCCTGCTCACACTTGGTCTATTATTAATTGGCCTAATAATGATTGGCCTGTTATTCACTCATACAAACAAAAGAGGGGTGAATCTGTGGAAGACTTTCCAGCCAGTTTGTAGGCTCTCTTTTTACAGCATTTGGGGTTCCAAGCAATAAAAAGGCCACTCAGCCTACTTTAACTGCCCTCTTTGTAAATGGATTATCTTCTGAGATTAGTGGATTGATAAAAGGGCAGAAAATAGGCTGGGAGGCTGTAGGCCTGACTGAACTCCTGACTATAGCTGAGCATTTTGAAAGGACCTTGGAGCAAGGTCACAAACAGAAATCCACCAAGCTCATAGCCTTACAGTTACAACAGCTCTAAGGCAGGAGACACAAAATAACACCTAGGCCTCCCCCATTACAACCTCCTAGGGGTCCATGATCAATTCGATGACCCAAAGTTAATGTTTCATTTGTAATCAGTGAGGACACTGGACAAAAAGGTGTCCTCAAAGGTGCTATGCAAACTCTTCACAAATGCTCTCATATCTGTCTCAAAGGGAGGGCCCCCCCATGACCCTCTCCCCTAGTTGGCAGAATTCCAGAGGTTCTCTGGTAAACTATTACCAGCAATTACCTTAAACAGCCCAGAGGAAAATAGAATGAAAATTGATGAAAAACTGCCAAATTTTAGTTGATACTGGAGCTATGCTTTCTACTTTAAACCCCACTCTCATATTTTACTTTGAAATCTACATTAAACCCTAACCCTAACTGTAAACATAATTACCTAACCCTTTAACACCCTATCCGTAGCCCGAACCAGAGCTGTGCTTTCTACTCTAAATCCCACCCTCAAAGAACAACAGGTCCCTCTGAGTCAAGAGGATGTTTCCATAGTGGGAGTACCTAATAAAGTTCAGAGAGAATTTTTATCTCAACCAAGATTCCTTTTTGCTATGCAATATAGCCCCAGTTAATCTATTCGGTAGAAATCTCTTTTCTAACTTAAAATAGTCAGTACATTTTGCCTCCAGTGGAGATCTCACCTTAAAGTTTCCTGATCAACCTGAACCTGATTATTTATGTTCCTTACAATCTGTCCTGGACATAAAAGAGGAAGTTCAGCACAAGTTCTCTAATTTGGTGGAGATGCCTGCAAATTTGGGGGCTACTTCTGACAGTGTTAACATCAGAAGAATAAAAAAATGCAAACCTATAAAGATTCAGATAGGTGTAGCTAAACCTCTCCCTAGGTTTCCTCAACAACTATTAAAGCCTGCGGTCATACAAGGTCTCACACCTATTGTAGAAGACTTAATTTCCCGGGAGGTAGTCATTCCTGTACTCGTCCCTGCAGCATGCCAATCTTGCCTGGTTGGAAACCTGGCAGGATGGCGATTTGTCCAGGACTTGGGAGCTGTTAATAAAAATAGTTATTCCCTGTTTTCCTGTTGTTCCAAACCTAGCCACCCTTCTGTCACAAGTTTCAACTGACTTGGAATGGTTTACTGTTGGAGACCTTTGTTCACCTTTCTTCAGCATCCCGGAGACCCAACAGCCAATATCTATATGCCTTTACTTGGAACAATCAACAATATACCTGCACTTTTATGCCTCAAGGGTTCACTGGGACCCCTTCTTTTTTCTCCCAAGTACTTCACCAAGATTTAAGTACCCTCTAGTTCCCTGAGAAATCAACCTTTTTACCATATGGAGATAACCTCCTGCTGTACTCAGCTACTGTAAAGATTCCATAAGGCATGCATAAAAGATTCCATTTATTTCCTGCAACAGTTAGCTGACAAAGAACACAAAGGAAAAATTACAATTATCTCTAGATACTGTTCATTACCTAGGACATAATCTAAGCACTGAAGGAATTCAGCTATCTCCAGAGAGAATTAGGCTGATACAGGAACTTCCTAGACTCACAACTAAGTGCTAGCATTGTGGATTTCTAGGTTTAGCTGGTTATTGCAAGCTCTGGGTTCCAAATTTTTCTCTGTTACCTCTTCCACTCTATGAACTTATTAAAGATTTAGTCCCTGAATCCTTTGCTTGGGAAGATAAACATAAGCAGGCTTTTATAAGGCTAAAACAAGCACTGCAAGAGCTGCCTGCCTTAGGGTTACCCAAATGATCAGGTTCAGGTTGATCCGGAAACTTTAAGGTGAGATCTCCACTGCAGGCAAAATATATTAGCCCTTTTAAGTTAGCAAAGAGATCTCTACCTAATAGATTAACTTTAGGTTATTCAGAACCTTTTACTTGATTTGTGCATGAATGGCATAATCAGGCCCCGCGGAACTATGTGAGCATGGTAGTAAACATAGGCCTTTTGCCTATTATAGCATGCAACTTGAGTCAGTTGCTTATGGCTATCTCAGTTGTCTTAAGGTTATAGCCACAACTGCAAATTTAGTGGAAGCCTTGGCAGATTTGACTTTAGAAAATGAAGTTTATTTGCAAATTCCACACATTGTCCACAGTCTTCTTAACTCTGAATTGACAACGTTTCACTGCAAGTGTCACTAGATTCACTTCCTGTGAAATCCTGCTTTCACCACCTAATCTTTATCTTAAACTTTACAACGTTCTCAATCCTGCTACACTACTACCTCTGTCTCACAAAGGTGAGGACCATGACTGCAAGGTAACAGTGTCCCATGGGAATTCCCTGGTAGGCCATTGCTTAGGACTCCAAGCTTCCACTGCAGGGAGCGTGGGTTCGATCTCTGGTCGAGGAACTAAGATCCCACAAGCCACGTGGTCCAGCCCCAAACAAAAACAAACACAAAACACAAAAACAAAACAAAGAAACAGAAAACAATGTCCCATTTTGTGACACCGTGTCCTGAGTAAAGATGTTACCAAGTCCAAGCTTGCTGTGCTTGCCGCACGACAGGCCAATAAGTCGGAGATGAGGTGTTGAGGCAAGGAATATGACTTTATTCGGAAAGCCAGCAGACCGAGAAGATGGCAGACTAAAGTCTCAAAATAACCATCTTATTGGGGTTTGGATGCCAGTTTCTTTTATAGCACAGAGATGGGGAGGAGATGAGGAGGTAAAGTAAAAGGGCCATAAGCTTTGCGAATATCCCCTGGAATGGCCAGCCTCAGGGAGGGGATGTGTTAATTTCTTCTTAATTGCAGCCATCCACAGGTGGACAGAGTCCGTATGTTTCCCTGAACAAAGGCACTTTGGTTTAACATTCAGACAGAGGAACAGGGTTCCCGGAGGCAGGCCATTATGTACAGACAGTATCCTTTTAGTGAACAAAAGCAGCGGAAGGCAAAGGTTAAAGTCAAAGAAACAGATCCAACGTGTAGTCAGATTTGGCTCCTCCCTGTTACAATTCCCTACTGTCAATGTCCATTCCACAGTCTTGTGGAAAAAGAAGGGGTGACGGCCCTTCTAATTGCTTCGTCAGATGGAACTTTCTGGGAGTGTCCACCATCGGTGCCAGTGTTCCAAACGTTGTTTTTTTTGTTGTTGTTCCTCTCTGGAAAGTGTCTCCTTTACACCTGTAGCCTTAAAAAAATATTCTCAGCCTAAAAGTTGAGAGTTATGATCTATTTGATGGGAATTTTGAGAGCTTCAAGCCTGGGAAGCAGCGTCTCAAGTTAAGGAATTTAGCAGTTTTCTATGTATGGGAAGATGCAAGAGTCTGGGCTCACTGAAATCATTCATTTGATATGTACCTCAGCTACCCGGGGCCTGTATCCTATATTCTCATATCCTGAGTTTCGTCAGGGCTCACCGGCTCACGTTGGAGGGCTGCAATCGCTAATGACTGATGTGTCAGGCAATATTCCATTTCTCAGATCCTCTCCTCTTGGTCAGGATTTTGACCAATATCTGGGAGACATTTCAGGATCAAATTTTGTCCCACGGTGCTGGGAGGCTCATCCCAGGTCAGGGAAGAATGCTTGATATGCCACTCCAGGTGCTAGTTTTTGGATTAGGCTCTATTGATAATTAAAGATCCTCTGGATCCTCTATCTAATTATGATCCAGGAGACATTTTCCCTTGTTGCTTCCTCCCATACCTAGAATCACACTATTACAATTATTTTATGTTATAAATGTGATCTATTTCCTCAAGATGTTTAGCCATAGAAGTATTGTTGGAGGCCTGGTTACATACTGGGTACTGTAAGAGACACCAATCTTATAAAATAGACAGGATATAAGTAATGCAGCTAGTAACGTTAACAAAGACACAGTGCAGCAGGGAGACACAAAGAGCAAACAATCTGGAAACAAAGAACAATGAGCAGTATAACTATTTGTAATCCAGTTGCAATGGTGAGCGACCAGAGGTACCATAACTGAGTTAGTGAGCCATCCGCTGTTTCAGTGTACCAGCAGTGCATACTTAGACATGCACGGCTTCATCTTTGAGACAAGCATACGCTACTGGCAGGATCAACCAGGTAGAGAGAAAAAGATAAATGTTTCAATTCTGCATACAAGGGTATAATTTAACAAATTACTGTAAGTCATAATTAGTTTAAGGGGAGACTTTTGCTTACACCTGGAAAACACAGATTTAAAGCAGTCATTTTTCAGATAGAAACCATAAAAATTATAACCATAGTCACCAGTTTACCCAGTCATGTGCAACTAATCGTTTTTGTTAACAGCTTTATGAAGCCATCAGGTTTCCCATTAGAATTCTTCAAGATCTTACCCAGTTCACCTTTATGGTCTGAAAACCAGAAACTTGTATTTATCCAAAGGTCCCTTCTATAAATCTTCTTGAAGAGGAAGCATTTTTGCAAAGGCATCAGAGTGATACCATAACTGTGTACAATGACGAAAGAATTAAGAAGGCACTTTTTTTTGGGGGGGGGGGTGTAATCCAGATTTTATTGCTTATTATGTCATTCCATACAACTTTAGGTAAACACGTTGAGAAAATATACTGGACTATTAAACAGATGATGGCAATATTGATAAAAATGTTCAAGTGTTTTACATAAGGTAGTAAGAGGCACCGCTGCCACCATCACCACCACCCCCCAGAAATTTGTACATTTCGTATAAAAAGAGTAAAAATAGTTCATTGGCATTTAACTAGCATTATTCTTTGTAATCTATGAACCACGATATGCCTGAATAATTTCAGAATCTTCAGAGCAAAACAAAGCATTTTCTTCCACTAGCAGACATAGCAGTTTCCGTTTCTTTAAAAAACAAGCAAACAAATCAGCACAACAAAAACTATACACACAACCCCAAAACAAAAAAGTTGGCATATTCCAGTGGTCCGGAATTTTGACGTTTCTATCGCATTAATTCAAGAAATAAAATGTGATTCAGCATTTTAAAATGAGACAAGCTTCTTCACCATAGTTATACTTACTTTATAATTGAAACGATTTAACTGAAGCCAATGTTAACCCAGCAAAAACCATGGCTATAACTCAAACTGCTCTTTTGATAAAGAAACTTCTTTAAAAGTTAACTATTCTTTAAAAACTCAGACCCGAGCTGCACAGATGTAATTGAGGAACCAACAACTGACTCTTCCAGAAACCACAGCAGCAGTTCTAAGTGTTTTTGAAGCTGGGGAGTATATACAGAATCACTGTAAATGGCACATACGCATCAGTAACTTCCTGCTAAAACAGCATTTGAAAGACTTCTATGTCTATTTTTACAAAGATGAGTGGGCTGAGACATACATTTGGCTACTTGAAAAGAAACAAAGAGAAGGCACGTTTAAATCTGATTACGATGCAATTGACAAAGTAACGTGGTTACTGCGGTGACATGCAGCACTTTCAGATAATAAAGAGAATTCTGACTGGTAACATTTTATCAGGGCATACCAAATTTTAGGAACTCCATATAATCTGTAGAATACCTGTATCATTTGGCATACAATATAACCTAAGAAGATTTATTGCTTATTTGACAACACTTCCCGTGTAATTCAACATACCAAGTCAACCTAATTAGTTAATATCTCTCTTTGGGGGTGTTTCAGGGGCCCTTTGAAGCACCCCAAAGTTAGCTAGAGCTCAAAGGAACTTCATTATAATTTGATTCGGGAAGTTTTGTCCGAAAAATAAGAAAAGGGTTTAAAACTGTCAGATAGGATCACATGTCACTGTGAAACAATAGTTATTCAGTTAGCCAAAGTAACAATAAAAGATTTCAAAGGCAAGTACAGAACAGATCTCTTAAAAGGTAGAAAAACTTAAAATCTGTTATCAAAGGCAGTCCAAAATCTTAAGAAACCTTGTCTTCTTAACAGAGAGAAAAGCGAAATTCAAGTTTTGCACCAGCTTACTTTTAAAATTTATTTACTCAATTACACTTATTTTAAACTTAGTCAATCCTGACCACGTACAGAACTCTTTTTTTCAGGGTCCACTTTCCATAAAACTTCTGTCACTTATTTTAGCACAATTCTGACTTTCAAGTGGTCAAATATCTGGAGAGACTAATTTTAGATAGACCTTCCTAAAGGATAAGTATTTTAAAAAGTTCACCTAAAGCTCTTATTTCATTTGCATTTTCTTTCCTTAAAAGTTTCTTCACATCAGGTTATTTCCTTGCTGACAAATTTGCAATAGATATAACAAGATTTTATTTAGCTTATAGTAAACCTAGGCACAATAAAAGTATTATACTTAATGTTGATGACTCTAACAGCATGTCTATATTAATTAGATCAACAAACGAACGTTAATACCAGGTCTTAATTAATACTGAATATTTCCCAGTTCACATGAACCTGAAGCTCATTTAGCTCAATTTCTCTTGTATTTAGAATAGTTTGGTTTGTAAGTGCTCACTTTTCTTTAAGCCAATTAAATAGAGCTCATCCACAAATCCACCTCAGCAATGTTATCCAAAGACAAAGACACATACAAGGACACAAACATACAGAGACGTCATAGTTGTCATTTCCAAATTTCAGCAGGGAGTCAGGTACAGCCATGTGAAACCCATCTGTTTACAAAAAGAGGTTGGATTCAAATTAGGTTTCTGACAGATGGAAAAAATCAAACTCACTTGTCTAGATGGCTGAATTATTACAGAAAAGACACTTAGGTTTTTTATTTATCCTTGATAAGTCAATTTCTAAATTACTTTACCCTCTTTTAAAAAGATGCATTTTAAAAAGATGGCAGAGATGAGGGTTCCTGAGAAGACCAGAAAGGACATTTGCATCTCAAAGATACAGGCAAGTTTTTCCTAGGATGACTTTGTTTCCCCTTTGTTTAATATTTACAAGCCTCTTAAGATAAACAGGGAGGGTTTGGGGAGTGGTATCTATTGGAGAGTCAATCAACTCGTTCCCCACTGTCAAAGTTCCCTGGGGCTCCTGTGGGGAAATTAGAATAGACGCCTCAAGTCCAAGGGCGTCGCCTGGCCTCCTATAGGATGTCAGCACAAGGGAAATTGCCCTGCTGTGGAAGTGGCTCCTGGTCCAAATTGGGTGGTCTGTGGAGTCTTAGATGGTGATACTAAATCAGGCTCCTGTGCTCTGGGGGTTAACACAGAAACTTCTATTTGATCCCCGTGGGTAGGGGAAACAGGAGGTGGTGAATATGATGGCGGCATGGGGGGAGGGTGGGCAGTTGGAACAACTGCCGGTGCAGCTTGCTGTTTTGCAAAACACTTGTAACTGCGAGATCCTATAAAATTTGAGTGAGCCATTCAGGGGCTATCGCCCTTCTGATCCTATATTTTGGGTCCGCACCCTATTACAATAGTATATCATGTGTTTCTTAGTCATAGGCTCAGGGCTAGGTTTCACCCATTTATCTAATATAGGCCCCAAAGGGCTCTCCTTCAGGGTAGATGGAGTGTTTCCCATTGTGTACACCAAAATGCAAAAGACGCAAGCAAATTCTGGCATCAGTGCACACCAAACCAAGACCAAAACCAACGAACCAGTTCCCAAATCGGTTCTGAGGGGGTGTAGTGGTGTAGAGAGCAGCCGTCTGGTCCAGAAGCCCACAGGCAGCTAGGAGGAGCTGTGTTAGTCCAAAGGCTCCGGGACACATAGTCCATTCTCAGCCCAGAAGGAGCAGCCAGGGGGAACCAGTGGGAGGGCTTGACTAATTGACCTTTGTGCCTGCTATAAAGCTTATTATTTAGCTCTTCACCAGTAAAATGTGAAGGGTTTGTACGTGGCTGCATAAATGGGTCTACGAATGATGGACAAGTGTGGTATTTGTTGCCTCCGAAGTGTGAAGAGACCTAAGTAAGACGAGTTGGGCTTGCTATAGTGTGTTGGGGAGCTGAATAGTTAACAGCTGAGGTTTAGCTGCAAGAGGAACTTCCTGGATTTTAAAGGATCAGTTAATGCCCAGAAATTTAACAGTTGTGGACAGTCCTTGAATTTTCTGTGGGGCAGTAGCCCACCTGTATGTTATAGATGGGTCACCAACCATGTTAGGGCCTCGTGCACCAATCTCCTGAGGGGCTCTGGATTAGAACATCAGTATAGTGCCAGACGGTGCAAGGGGACACCAGGTCTTGCCAGCAAAGACTGTGGGCAATAGCTGGGCTGTTAAGATAGCCAGTAGGCAGACGGGTTAAAGCATACTGGGTGCCTTCTGCAGTAAAAGTAGACTGCAGCTGGGACTCCTCAATAACTGGTACTGAATAGAACATAATAGCTAGATTGTCACAGCAAAGTAATTCCCTGGAGCCCTTTGGATATCCTTAATTAACTGGACAGTGTTGGAAATGGGAGCCTTAATAGTGGGGATCAGCATTGATATTTCCGTAGTTGCTTATAAGGCGCCACTCATTAATAGCAGGCTTTAATAGCAGCCAAATGGGGGAATTGAAAAGGAGAAATGGTGTGTTTAATGACTTCTTCTTGTCCTAAATTTTGAATTTTGGGCTGCAATCCCACAGCCCCCCCCTGTCATACATGTTATTGGGGGATATTTACTGTCTTAGGTGGCAGTCTTATGGGCTCCCAATATTCAGCTTCCACCAGGAAGACCAGGGATTTGGGTTTGTTCCAAATGGCGTTGCGGTACATCAGGGCATCCATAGCTGTACCGGGAAAGGGTAGGGCCAAAGGGGCTACCACCACTACAAGATTTTTAATAAAGATTGTTTCAGTAGTGACAGTCAATGGGAGCTGAATGCTTTCCACTCCCCTGACTATTATGCGTTGTAATCTAACGTGTGGCCCTTGCTTATAATTGGAGGGTTTCCCAGGAAGCACTGTAATTTGAGCTCCAGTTGTCAATGAGAGCCATGAGAAAAGTTGTTTATGTGTGTCCCAAGGATAATTAGAGAAGTAAATGGGCAGTTGTCCCAGAGGAGGGCCACGCTCCAGGGATCTGCCAGGTCCCTAAGGCAGAGGCCTTGGCAGAGGTCAGGGTACAGGATTCGGAGAGGTGACAGCTGCCCATCACTCCAGTCTGCTGAAGAGTCTGTAACGCCTGAGCAAAAATTTCTACCTTGTGCTTGGGCTGTCCCAGGGTTACGTCATTACGGACCCCGATCTCCAGAGCTGCCAATACAGGGAGGTCTGTTAGTCATCCCATGAAGGATGGAGCTGTGTGAAAGCACCACCCCTTGGTGGAGACCAATAAGGGTCCCAGAAGTCCCTATATCCCTTAAGGGTCCTCTGTTAGGTTCCTGGCCGATGGGGCAGCGGGGCCCATGTGCCTTTACTGGCAAGCGAGATTTGGGGCTTCAGAAAAATTATCTTTCTCATATCTAGCTACAACATGGATGCAGTCCAATGCCTGTTCTACTGTATCTGACGTTTCTATGAATTGTAACAGCATGGCTTTATAATTAGGGGGAACACAGTTCTCCCCCTTCCCTTGGAGAAATGTTTTCTAGAAAAATTTGCATTTCTATCATGGTATAGTTACATGTCTCTGTTTCTTGTTCATGCTGGTCATCCGATGTTTTGGTGCAATGGATGGTGACAGGGAATACCTGGAAGGGAGTTTTCCTCTTCCCTGACTCATATGCTGCCACTTCCCGTTTAGGGTGTCCCAGTCAGCCTCGGTGGGGTCAAGGGATGATTTGCAACAGCAGCAAGAATTGCAGCAACATAGGAGGCACTTACCTCAGCGGCATTTCCCCGCTCGGGGTGCCATGATGCCCCTGGTAGAGCTGCCTCTGTCATGGGTTAGGGCTGTGTGGGGAGCTCATGGATGTATGTTTGGGGTATAGGACGGTTTGGGGTAATAGTAAAGCTGTGTAGAGACTGTGTATGTGTGATCTGGGGAGAGATGAGGGGCCTGAGTGCCTTTATGAGTGTACGGTTGGTGTAGCATGGTGCGGCTGGGTGGTGGGGCTGGTTCTGGGTGTTTTGAGGCTGTGTGTGCAGGCATTTGAGAAGAGGTAAGGGTACGCATTTTAATGTTTTGTGTGTTGGATCTGTGTGTATTCAGAGTATAGGGGTTATACATATGCTCATCCTGTAGGGTAAGAGTTTAGGGAGTGTATTTTTGGTGTGGAGGAATTTGCAGAGATTGGGGTTTTCAGTGTAAATTGGGGTTGCTAACTGTGTGTGTATAATCAGGGGATGTGACAGAGGCTGTTTATAGTATCTCAAGAGGGAGATGGGTGTATGTTTGTATTGGGGGTGTGAGTTCATCATGTGTTGTGGGGGGAGTATTTAGGAGAAGGTTGGAAACATTGTGTCTCTCTGATGGTATTTTGTGTTTGTCTCAGCTTCTGAGGCATTGTACATACGTGGATGTTCACAGCTGTGGGGGGACTGTATGTGTTATATTTGGATTTGGGGGGTTGTGTCTTATATTAAGAAGTATGTGAGTTTGGTTTGGATGTATTTGGCTATTGTTGAAGGGTTTGTGTGTTTGCATTGGGGGGTTATATGGGGTTGGGTGGATTTTTGTGGGATATGAGGATTTAGGTGTTTGATTATCGGGGGCCGTTGGGGGTGTGTTTTTGTATTCAAGACTGTGGCTGTGATTTTATTGGGGTTTGTAGTGCATGTATATTGGTGCAGGAGAGTTCTGGGCACACAGGCATCTGCTTATAGGTAGGGAGTTTGTGTGTTTGAGGATGTTTGGAGCTCTGTGGGGCTGTGTGATGGTGGCACAGGTGACTGTGGGCAGGTGGAGTGTGTGTTGGGCTGGAAGGGAAACTCGAGGGCATGTTGGTGACTGTGAGGCGCCCATGTGAACTCCCACGTAGACTGACCTTTGTTCCTTCTGATCTTCTATGGCTTGGACCCATCCTGATCTTCTGTGGCAGCTACTCCCCTGCAATGGTCAGCAATACTCTGCTCATTCTTAGCCAGATGAGTCAGGAAATGTCACTTCCTCTGGCAGCTGGATGTGTCTCTTGCAAGTGAGTGGTCCTGGAGTCCAGGGTGCAGGACTGGTGGACAGATGCAGAGTGAGGCTGATTCCCCCATGAGCCCTCTCCTCAGTGAGGTGGCCAGGAGGTCAGGGCTGTATCTCCAGAGGGTCAGACATGGCCAGTCCTCTCTAGAATGTGCTGGAGGGGCCAACTCATTGAACGGACCCTGCCAAGAGATAAACAGACCCCGAGGACAATTCCTAAGGGAGAAGTTTATACCTACCCATCTTCCACTTTCTGCTTTGGATGGCCTCTACCACAAGGTAAAAGCTAAGCCCCCTCACACGGCCCTTCTTGGCCTGGTCTTACTGACCGGCCAGTCTCTCCCCACATCCTGGCTCACTCTGGGCCCTCTGGTGATACCAGCATGAGGCCCCCCTGCATGTCAGTTCTCACCTCCTTGCCTTGGCCCATGCTGCCCTTGCTGTTTGTCCTGCTCTTCCTCCCCCAAGGCCGTGAGTCACCTTCTCCAGGTGGGAAGGATCCACTGAAAATGCAAATTTGGGTAATTACTGCATCACCTGAGTCTCTAGCACGTGCCAGGCACTATGACGCTTGCCAAATCCATAAAAACCCCACAAAGCGGGTGTGCTATTAGTTGCACTTTGCAGGTGATGAAGCTGAGGTTCAGAGGTGAGCAACCATGACCAAGTACCCTGTACGTACCAGAATATCAATCAGACTGGTCAGCGTATCCAATAAAGCCAAACATTAGTCTGATCAGGACGCCTAGATGCCAGGCTGTAAAGGCGCAAAATATGTCCCAGCAAGAGAAGGAGCAGTGCCAAGTACCCCAGCAAAGAAGCAGAGTTCATATCCTGCTTTCTTAATCAAAATAGCTGCAGATCAACCCACAGTTTCCTAGTCTGTTAATAGGAGGAAAATACCAATGTGCGTTGTCCTATAAAACTACCTTAAAATAATATGTATGATCCCGAGTGCTTTGGTAATGACCCCAAATCATCATCATGAAGTTGGGATACTTCTTAAAACACTGCAAGTCTTACACACTGGCATATAGAATCTGTCAAGTCAGTTCTTTGGGTAATGATGGTAGATAGAAGTGGCCCAGAAGGACAGAAGACAGAAAATAGAGCAGAAACTATTTGTCCAGAGGTGACAATGGGTCATAGCAAAGGTTCAAGCATTACTAGGGAGGTGGTGAAAATAGTAATGGGCATGGAGTGTAATAAGTCAAGGATATCTAATGTAGTTTCCAATGAAAGTTTGTGAAAGACATATAGCTAAAAAGATAATAGGCTGGGAGGTGAAATAGTACAAAACATTTGATATATTTTTTACAAGGATAAAAGAAGATAGAAATGAACATTAAAGAAGTAGGTCAAATAGAAAAACTGTAAGATGGTAATAACCTCACAATATGATGAGGCAACTTAGATTTATTTTGTTTAAATAAATTGGTAGACTATATTTAGAGTAGTTTTAAGTTTAAAGAGAATTTGAGCAGAGTATAGAGTTCTCATACACCCCCTCACATCTATTCCCCAAACCAAAGTTTCCCCTATTATTAACGTCTTGCATTAATGTGGGGCATTTTTTTACAATTGATGAGCCAAAGTCCATACATTCCTATTAACTAATATCCATAGTTTACATTACAATTTACTCTGTTGTGTATCCTATGGGTTTTGACGAACGTATGACAGGCATTGACCATTACAGTATCATACAGAATAGTTTAAGTGCCCTACCTTTTCCAGGATGTCATATAGCTGAAATCATACAGTATGTATCTATTTCTGTTTGGCCTCTTTCATTTAGCAATATGTGTTTAGGGTTCCTCCATGTCTCTTCCATTTAGTACTCTTATAGCTCAAGCTGCCATAACATAATACTATAGGCTTGGTGACTTTAACAACTCACAGTTCTAGAGGCTTGGAAGTCTAAGATCACGGTGCTGGCCAATTCAGTGCCTGGTGAGGGCTCTCTTCCTGGCTTGCAGACAACTGTCTTTTCACTGTGTCCTCACGTGGTGGAGAGAGACAGAAAAAACTCTCTGGTTTCCTCTTATAGGGGCACTAATAGAGCCTAATCCTCATGACATCATTTAATCTGATTACCTGCCAAAGGCCTCATCTCCAAATACCATCACTTTGTTAGAGCTTGAATATATGAATTTTGGGGGGACAGAATTCAGTTGCTAGCCTCATTCTTCTAACAGTATAAAATATGACGAATAAAGAAAGCTCATCCTTAAATTATCTCTTTTCTAGAGTTTCTGTCCCCATGTAGTTATCAACTCCTGGGTAAGATAGCCTAGGCAAGCAAAATTTTAAAAAACACATGAACAAGTTTTTTTGAATCTCAAAATGATTTGAAGGCAAGAAACAGTGTTTGAGAGAAAATTGGGGAACCTTACTTGCATAAGAAAAGGTGATATTCCTGTTCAGAGTTGAATGCCATTTTGGAGCCAGTCAAGCCAGGCTGAGGAAGCACATTCTAAGCAGAAGCAATAAAAATTGTGTGCAAAGAGTCAGGCTTGTTCTAGAAATTAAACAAGCCCCACTGTGAATGTGGAAGAGTGAATGAAGGGATGAGAAGCAGGATAGGTGAATGGAAACTAGGTTACAGAGGCCTATGAGTACAGATGGGCATATGCATGTAAGAACACTACTCATGGCAGGGAAAGAACCACCTGGATGTATCAGAAGGAACAAGTTCTTAACACTCACAAAGGGAAAAAAAAAAAAAGAAAGCCTGGTCTTCCCAGCTAGAATGGAAAACTGTTTAATACATGAGTATTCAGAATAGTTTTCAATCCTGAAATGTGGGGAAAAACTTAACATGGTCTAAACATTACTTGGGTTCCACCTAAAAAGCTTAAAAGCAAGACTCAGAAGGATAAAATTATTTTTAAGTAATTTAACTGCATCCCAGAACAAAGTTCAAGAATATGTACAGAAACACTAAAATATTTAGCACCAGAAAAGGAAAATCTACAGTGACTGTCATCCAATAAAAAAATTACCAGGTATATCAAGAAGCAGGAATATAGAACCACAATGAAGGGAAAAAAAAGCCTAATTAAAACTGACCCAGAAATAGAAAAATTAAAGCATTAGTAGACAACAAAACTGAAGTAGATATTATAATTATATTTCATATTTTCAAGAAGCTACAGGAGGGATTGGACATGTAAAGGAAGGTATTTTTTAAAAAGCAAATCAAAGTTTTAGAGATTAAAACTAAAATAGCTGAGATTAAAAGTACATTGGATAGAATTAACAGTAGATTAGACATTGCAGAAAAGAATTAGTTAACTGAACAAAAAGCAATATACATTATTCAAAATAAACACACAAAGAAAAGAAAAAAAACTTTAAAAAGATATGAATATCAAGAGAATGGGAAGTCAAGTCATAGATGGGGAGAAAAAATTTGTAAAAGACAAATCAGATAAAGGATTGGTATGAAGATATACAAAGAACACTTACTGCTTACCACTAAAAAAAGAGGACAACCTGATTAAAAGTGGACAAAAAATCTAAACTGACACCACAGTAAAGAAGATATAAAATATCAAATAGGCATATGAAAAGATGCTCAACACCTTATGTGTTTGGAGAACTGCAAATTAAAACAACAATGAGAAACCACTATGCAGCTATGAAGAGGACAAAAATTCAGAACACTGACAACACCAGATGCTGGTGAGGATGCAGAGCAATAGGAACTCTCATGATCGCTGTAGGGAATGCAAAATGGTACAGACTCTTTGGAAGACAGTTTGGCAGTTTAATAAAAGAGTAAATATACATTTACCATAAAATGCAGCAATCAAGCTCTTTGGTATATACCCCAAAGAGCTGAAAATTTACGTCCATACAAAAGCCTGCACATGAATGATTGTGGCAGCTTTATTCATAATTGCCAAAAATTAGAGGCAACCAAGGTGCCCTTCCATAGATGGATGGATTAAAAACAAACAAACAAACAAAAACCTGTTCCACATTCATACAATGGAATATTATTCAGCAATAAAAGGAAATAAACTACCCATGAAAAGACATGGAGGAACTTAAATGCATATTACTAGGTGAAATAAACCAATCTGAAAGGGCTACGTACTGTATAATTCTTAACTATGTGATATTTTAGAAGGCAAAGCTATGGAGACCGTAAAAAGATCAGTGGTTGTTGGGGGTTTGGGAGGAGGAAGGGAAGAGTAGGTTGAATAGGTGGAACCCAGGGGATTCTTAGGTCAGTAAAAGTATTCTGTGTGATATTACAGTGGTGGATACATGTTGTATTAGTCAGAATTCTCCAAAGAAGCAGAACCTATAGAATACATGCATGTGTTTGTAACAGGGAATTAGCTCTTATGATAATGGAAGCTGAGAAATCCCACAGTCTGCCATCTGTAAGCTGGAGACCCCAGAAAGCTAGTGATATAATTCAATCCTAGTCCAATGGCCTGAGAACCAGGGGAGGTGGTGATATAAATTCCAGTCTGAGGTCAGGAGAAGATGAAATATCTCACCTCACACCATGAGGCAGGAAAAAGGGGCAAATTCTTCCTTCCCCCAGCTCTTGTTCTATTCAAGCCCTCAACAGACTGGATGATGTCCACCCACATTGGGGGGGGGGCAATCAACTTTACTGAGTCCACCAGTTTCAATGCTAATTTCACCTGGAAATTCCCTCACAAAATATACCCAGAAATAATTGTTAATCTGGGTCCCCCATAGCCAGTTAAGTTGACACATGAAACTAATCATCACAAGTCGACCCTGTGTCAACATGACACCCATATGCATCTCCTCAAATCTTACTTAATCCCCAAATAAGACAATAACAAGGTCTTAATTCCACTTAATATGATACAACAATTCTGAGTCCAATCAAAATACACTAACCCTATCCCCAGAAGAGGAGGTAAATCCTTGTGATATAACTTAAAGTACTATAATGTAAAATTAAGAGTACTTACATATTATGATATAAAATCAATACAACTCATGTTACATAATAAGGGAATATGAGAGAGAAAAAACAAATACACACTTAACACAAATATATTCATAGCAAAAAAAAATGGTGTACTCATGACAATTACAGTCCTGGTTTCTGTAAGTGGTCAGTTATAGCTGGTCTTTGTAACTACTTTCTTCTACCCATTCTGTATTCTTTCTATCTTCAGCAAGCACCTCAGCAGATGGTGGTTCTTCCCTGGTGGGTGACCAAATCCTTCCTTCTTGAATAGTCTGGGTCATTAGTAGCCCTGCCTAGACTGGGTTGTTGTAGTTTTCCACTGAGCTTAATCAAAGAACATGGTAATACTAAGGGATGCCTTAAGCGATCTACTATATCCAGTTACACTTTTCCTTACTTCCGTGTGGAAGAGTAGTCCGCAAGTAGTATCCTTGTATCAACAAACACCTTCCTTTCCTTCTTTGTCCGTTGATTCAGAGGCATGAGGAGCCCAAGGTAGCTGGGTGTTAGTCTTAACTCCCAGTTCTTTGGAATCATTGCTGTGTCTCCTGGTAGAAGCATTTTCCCCTTTGGAACTCAGACCAGCAGAGCATAAGGTCACAGGAACAAAAAGCAAAAATTTGATAGTGGGTCACTAGGGATAATACTGAAGAGTTGAAAATAACTCTTCTCATTTTTGTCCCTTAAAATTCCTGGACCCGAGAATCCTGGCTATGGAAGAAAGAGGACCATATATTGGACTCCAATTCAGAGCATATACAACCCTCTGGAGAACCTTGCCCTGGGACAAGCAGAGGTATTGTCACATAGCCAGCCCTGTAACTGAGTCTTCAGAAGGCCATTCCACCATTCTATCCAGCCTGCTGCTTCAGGTAAGACTAGTGAATTCCAAGGGCCCATTGCCTCACTTCATCTGCTGTGAAATGTATTCCTTGATCTTGAGCAATGCTTGCAGAATCCCATGACAATGATAAGTCATTCTGTAAGATCATGGATGGTAGTTACGCAGAAGTGACGTATGCAGGAAAGGCAAATCTGTACCCAGAGCAAATGTCTATTCCAATAAGAACAAAATACTGCCCCTTGCACAATGAAAGCTGTCCAGTGTCATCAGTCTGCCACTGACTAGCTGGCTGATCACCCGGGGAATAACACCATATTGAGGGCCCACTGTTGGTCTCTGCTGCTGGTTGATTCTTTTTGATTGGGAATTCAGTAGTGGCTGTAGCCAGGTCAGCCTTGATGAGTGGAAGTCGATATTGCTGAGCCCATGCGTAACCTGCGTCCCTGTCACCATGGCCACTTTGTTGATGAGCCCATTGGGCAATGACAGGGGTGGCTGGGGAAAGAGGCTGACTGGTCTGCACAGAACAGGTCATCCTATCTACTTGAGAATTAAAATCCTCCTCTGCTGAGATCACCCTTTGATGATGAGCATTCACATGAGACACAAATATCTTCATGTTTTTCAACTATTCAGAGAAATCTGTTCACATACCTCTTCCCCAATTTTCTTTATGACCAACTTTCCAGTCATGCTTTTTTCAATTCCTGACCACCCAGCGTGTCTGACCATTTCTCCTTCCAAGTGTTTCTCCCTCAGCCAGGTGCATGGCCTCAAGTTCTGCCCACTGGGAGGATTTCTTTTCACCACTGTCCTTCAGAGATGTCTCAGAGAGGGGCTGAGGGCAGTAGCTATCCACTTTTGGGTAGTGCCTGCATATTGTGCAGAACCATTTGTAAACCAGGCCTGCCTGAGTCTCCCTCCGTCAATTAATAGTAGGGAAGTCCCCTTGACGTCATAGGTGCAGGCTGGGAGAGAAAAGGTAGTGTAGCAGAAGTGAGGACTGTGGGCCTTTGAGCTCCTTCTTCATGGAACTTACTTGTGCCTTCAAGACCTGCTCTGGCCTGATCACATATATACCACATCCATTTGACGATGGAGTGCTGCTGTGCATGGCCTCTGTTATGGCTTGGTGGTTAAGATACCACTTAGTTCATGGTGGGCGGCTCAGGTCACATGGTAACTTGATGGCCCAAGGTTAAGTGTTCAGTCTCTACAAAGTTCAGTAGCAGACCTCTTGTTTCTCAAAAGGAGACTAGTTACCAAAATGATGGAAGGGCCTTGCTCCACAGTTCTTAAGGCCTGTGCTTTGATTCACCTATGCGGGCCTTCAAGAGGCTCCAGACAGCATCCTTATTTGCCACAGACACGTCAACACCGTTGTGTCTTCTGGATCTTATGGCCCAAGTGGCAAAGCAGCTTGCACTGCAGCCTGGACCTGTTACACAGCCTTCTCTTGTTCTGGGTTCCAGCCTAAACTAGCAGCTTTTGGAGTCACTTCATTAAAAAGTCTGGAGTAACACATCCAGATGAGGAATATGTTGCCTCCAAAACCCAAAGAAATCACTAAGAGCTGTGCCTGTGCTTTGGTTGTAGGAGGTGTCAGAGACGACAACTTATCCTTCACCTTAGAAGGGATATCTTGACATGGCTCATACCACTGGGCCCCTAGAAATCTCACTGATGTAGGAGGCCATGGCATTTTGTCTTATCTATTTTCTGTCCTCTGACACATAAATACCTTACCAACAAACCTAGAGTAGTTGCTACTGCTCGTTCACTAGATCCAACAAGCATAGTGTCAGCAGTGTAATAGACCAGTGTGATATCTTATGGAAGGGAGAGTCAGGTGTATTTTCTAGCAAACTAAATAATGGCATCAGGCTGGAAAGTTGATATACTCATGAGGTAGGACAGTGAAGGTGTATTACTGGCCTTGCCAGCTGAAAGCAATCTGCTTCTGGTGGGCCTAATGGACAGGGATGGATAAAAAGGCATTTTCCAGACCAAATCCATATACTTACATACCATTTACCAGGGTGAGTGTTAACTTTCTCAAGCAATGAAACCACATCTGCAACAACAGCTACAATTGGAGTCACCACCTGGTTAAGATTATGATAATCTACTGTCATTCTCAAGATCCATCTCTCTTCTGCACAGGCCAGATAGGATGTTGTAGGAATCACCACCCCTGCCTCCTTCAAGTCCTTGATGCTGGCCGTAATCTCTGCAGTCCCTCCATGAATGTGGTATTAAATTTTATGTATTGTTTTCCTAGGTAGAGGCAGTTCTCCTGGCTTTTACTTCGTCTTTCCCATCATAATAACCCTCCCTCCACAGGTCAGGGAACAAATGTGGAGAATCTGCCAGCTGCTAAATATGTCTATACCAAGTATACATTCCAGAACTGGAGAAATAACCACATGATTGGTTTGGAGAACCATTGGGCCCATGGTGAGACAGAACTGAGCTAAAACTCCATTAGTCGCTTGACTTCCATAACCTCTACTCTGACTTTTGGGCCCCTGCAATGTTTTAGGTCTCTTGGAATTTGTATCATTTCAAAGCCAGAGTCAGTTCTTCCCCAAAAGGTCTAATAATTTCCTTTTCCCCAATGCACAGTTACTCTGGTAAAATGCCAAACATCATTCTGGGGAAGGCTGGGGCAAGAATTGACAGTATAAACTTTCAGAGTGCACTGGGGTCCTTCCTCAATGGGGCCCAGCCTCTCCTTCATTCCAGGGGTTCGGGATCCATAAACTGGCTCATGTCTAGGAATGTACTGAAGGGATGTGACTCTCTGTTTTTATGATTTAGGTTCGACTTTTATTCACTTGACCTAGAACTTTTCTGCTTATACAGAGAAGTACAAATTTAGTAGGCTTCCTATCTATTTCACTTCTAGGAACACCATGATCAATTAATCAACACCGTAAGTCAGCATGAGTCAGACTATTCTGATTGCTGCTTTGACTCTGCTGTACATTAAGGTAACCATGTCCACTTTGCCTTCAGTGGTTGAATATTGTCACTTGGCCCCTACCACCTCAGGATTCAATTACCCTCTTTGCATTTAGGTTTCCCAATGCAGTGACTGCATTTCCCACTGTGAGGTCTGATCTACAGAGAAAGCAACCGTAGAGTATTCAAGGTGTCAACTGAAAAAAAATGCGCAACTTAAGAGTTGAAAATTATGTTGCATTTGGAACCTAACTGAGGACTTAAGCCTGGGATACAGCCTCTCAGATAGCTCTGGGGACAGTTCCAAAGAGAAACAGAATATATAGGAGTTTTGCCAAAAAAACCCAAGTAATCAAACATCAAAACTTTCCTGCTAATTAAAGGAAAACCAGACATCTCAAGTTAACGATTTTAACACTTTCTATGTATGGGAAGATGTAAGAATCTGGGCTTAATACAATTATTCCTTTGATATGCACCTAAACTATCTAGGGCCAGTATCCTGTTTTTCTACATCTTAAATCCCCTCAGGGTGCACTATCAGGGGTGGCTGCAGTGGCTGGTGGCTTGGTGGCTGCAAGATCCTTTGTTTACTGGTATGGCAGGTGACATTCTTTGTCCACAAAGGATATTGGGGATCCCCTCATAGATTTATTCCTCACACTACTGATGGAAGGTAAAACTTCTGGAACCCCCCAGTCAGGTGAGCAGGTTTTAAGTGACAAATCTACTCTAACATTCCTCTATCCCTAAGCCTCTGAAGTTCTTCTCTAGCTTAAACTGAGGCAAGTCCAGCATTTCCAGGGTACTCATGGGGGGCCACCTTTTGGCCTATGTTTCAGCCAACCAACCAACAAAACTGCTAGAGCCCTTTCTAATTCCTCAAGCTGCAACAGTAAATGCAGAAGCCCTATTTAGTGAGCCCATACATTCAGCCTCCTTCAACCTTATAAGGAATTCCTTCTTCCATTTTCCCACACCTTTAGTACTTATTCCCAGACATTTCCCAAGATTTTGTCTGTGTAACTTAGAAAATGGAAGTCATTATTTTGGAATGTAATGCACTTCCTCATGAGTCACAGATTGTATCCCACCTTTAGGGACCTGCTGAGCTTGAGTCTAGTTAAAGGTCCAGAAGTAAGGTGGGGTGGTAGGGGTGGGTCCTGAGGAGACTAATAATTATGTTACATGACAATTGCGTCAGGGGAGGCTATGACCCTTTCCTCAGGCAATGCAGGGTTAATCCTCTCAGAAGGAGATGGAAAGGCTGATACCCTGTATGTAGAGAGGCCGCTTCCACTAGGGTTGAGGAAGCCATCTCTGCTGGGGCTGGGGAGGCCAATACCACTGGTGATAAAAGATTCATCACAGTTTAGGGGCTCAATATCCCCAGCTTCATCAGGATCTTCCCACAGGTCCCCATCCCAACTTATAAGATCCAGTTCTTTCCCAATCAATGCCCTCACATTGATTCAACAGTAGATGCCCTTCAAAACTGGGAGTTCAACTTGCATTGTAATTCAACCAGTTGCACGATGAGGTTCTGTGCTTGATTTGCAGCCCTGTAGCTACAGGAGACAGTGGTCTCCTTCAGGGCACATGGTCATTTATGTGGCACTTGAGCTGGGAGTTCAAATCACCAAGTTCATCCTTTTCTTTCAGTGACATAAGAAGCAACAGAACAACATAATTATATACACTGGTTTTCCAAAAATGTTCAAAAGTATCATATACGTTCATCCCAGAGAAATTAAATTTTATGTCCATGCAAATATCTCTACATGATTGTTTCTAGCAGCTTTGTTTGTAATAGTCCCAAACTAGAAACAATAAAAATGTTCTAGAATAAGTGAATGGTTAAACAAACCGTGGTACATTAATACTATGAAACACTACTTAACAGTAAAAAGGATTAACTACTGATACATGCAAGTACTTGGATGGATCTCAAAAAACATGCTGGGTGAAAAAAGCCAACATTTGAGGTTGGTGTTTGAAGGTCACATATTATATGAATACATTTATATAGCATTCTCAAGATGACAAAGAAGGAGACAGATAAGTGGTTGCCAAGTTTTAGGGATGGTGCATGGGGGCCAGGGTGGGAGGAAGGTAAGTGTGACTATATATCGGGGTAACAGGAGGGAGATCTTTGTGGTGATGGAACAGTTATGTATCTTGATCTTGGTGGTGGCAACACATGTGATAATGTGGCACACATATACCTTGTAGCAATGTCAATTTCCCAGCTTTGATAGTACCCTATTGTTACATAAAATGTAACCAATTAGGAAAACCGGATGAAGATTACTTGGGGCTTTACTGTCCTATTTTTGCAACTTCCTGTCAGTTTATACTTATTTCAGAAGAAACCATTAAAAAAAGTAATGTGTTCAAATAAGAAAAAGTCTATATAGAAGTGTTTTTTTGAGGGTGCTAAACTCTTCAAGACAACTTCAACTTTCAGGCAGTCATTTTATCATTTGTAACATAATAAGAGAAGCAAAAATTGTATTAGGGACTATATCGTGGGGAAAATTTCATGTAATTTTTGACACACTGTATTAGAAACATTCGTTTCTGCTGAATAATATTTGCTAACTTTTGAGATAGGTTAACCACAGGTAGATAAGTCTAGTAGCCAATGAATAACATTAACAGAAAGGCAGTCTCTTAAGATACGTGATATCATGCTCTATGGAATTTTTCATTAATTTAGACAATTTTGTAGAGCTCCGATGTCAAGGTAAGTGACAAGTCCAAAGCTGCTGAAACCTAATGAGAATTACAAGAGGTTACATGGTAAATTGTGGCAAACCGATTCCAGCGGTCCCCAACTTTTTTGGCACCAGGGACCAGTTTCGTGGAAGACAGTTTTTTCCACGGAAGCAGGGGGGATGGTTTAGGCAGTAATGTGAGCTACAGTGGCGGGCGTGATTCAGGTGGTAATGCAAGCAGTGTGGAGCAACGGATGAAGCTTCTCTCTCTCTCTCTCTCACCCACTGTTCACCTCCTGCTGTGCCCCCTGGTTCCTAACAGGCCTCGCACAGTGGGTTGGGGACCCCTGGATTAAGCGATGAAAATAGAGTTACAGAGCTGGTATAGAATTTAAAGACTTCACAGTGACATATTGTTTGAGAGACTCTGAAGTGATTTCGTGGTGTTTCCAAGTTTGCTGGGGACTGGGGACCAGGCCCAACCCAGACTATTTGGCCCCTGTACCGTGATCTTCCCTGAGAGCCAGGCTCTGTTGCTTTCCTGCACACTCCCCGCTCTTTCCTCACAAGTTGTCTTCGTAGCACTGTGCAGCTTTAGCCAGATTTCAGGGCACAGAGAGCCTGCCTTGAACTGAGAGCATCTCTCCCACACATGCGCTTGAGGGCAGCCTGGGCTCTGCTCAGCTCTGAAGAGTCAGTCTTCAATGAACCCTATTACAGTTAAGGAGCTTCTCTGTAGCTTAAAATACTTGAGAAAGAGGAAAGAAAACTATTTTAGAAAGTATCTAATTGGAGCTATCCCAATCATATGTTTCATCAATGACTTTTGGGATTCCAGGCTTTTATAAGCGCAATGATTCTGACACATTTTTAGGGAGAAAAGAGAGTGTTCTTTCCTACTTTAGTTATACTCTTTCAGTCACTGTAGTTTCATATTATTGAATGTACAAGACCAAAAACATCCACATATTCATATTCGCATTTGGAAAGATGTGCTTTAAAAATGTTCCTTAAATGCATTCTCACTATCAAAGTCACAAGAATACCTTCTGCAATAGGGAGGAAAAGGTGACTGTTATTTCTCTGTAAAATCAAATATGATACAGACCAAGTGGTAGGCATTCAATGAACGTGGTCCCCGAGACCATGTGTGGTGGTGATAAAGCCCTGGGATAGGAGTGCTGGCCAGGTCCTTGGTCTCTGGGTGAGTTCTCTTCATCTGTTCCATTAGAGGACTGGTCCAGAGTCCTTTCAGCTTACGCATTCAATGATTCTGTCCCACTAGTTCTTAGGCAAAATAAAACAGAACAAAACAAAACAAAATCAATAAAAACCACTTAAAAAGTAAATGAGAAAACTCTGCCTGACCTAATGTGAAGGAGTCACTTACTGTTCCCTATTTTGAATGGTATCCTCGTAATACCTATAAGTGGTTATCTATCTGGGTATTAAAATGTTTTCATAAGGACCTGCTGTACAGCACAGGGAAAACACTCAATATTTTGTAATAACCTATATGGGAAAAAATCTGCAAAAGAACATATATATGTATATGTGCATATATATATATATATATATATATGTATGTATAACTGAATCACTTTGCTGTACACCTAAAACTAACACAACATTGTAAATCAACTATACTTCAATAAAATAAATAAATAAATTTTAAAAATTGTGTTTTCATGAGTAGATGCTCCATGAGCGAGCTGCTGGCAGGGGAAAATGCAGTGTGCTGCCTCCGTGTGCTTTTTCTGTGCCAAGTATTATTTGAGGAAGGAAAAAAACCTGCAACAATTCTGCTTTTGCAACATGACTTGAATCACCAGAATGTCTAGAATTCCTGTGTTCTCAAGGTGCTATCTTTCAGTTAGCATGGAATTAAGGAGATGAGGGGAATGGAAGTCTAAAATTCAATCCTTAACTGTGAAATGCTTATTAATGGAGGTACATAAAGCTTAATATATTGGAAAGTGTGTGGACTCGGTCAGTTAGTACAAAATATTTAGGGCTTACTATGTGACAGGCACCGTGTGACTTGCGGTGGATGTGTAAGGCTTGGATGGTGTTCCCAGGAAGCTCAATATTTAGTGTGGCATCTTCAGTCTAGTTCTGCCAATAATTAACCATGTGAGCACTTTGGAGTCTGTTTCATCGGCACTAAAAAGGAAAATGAGAGCACAGGGCCTGAGTCTCTCAGGGGTCCCTGTTTGCTTCTATGAACCTGCTGAGAGTAAGGAATGTATTCATGTGTCAGTTGGAGGATAAACTGTTACGTTCTCTTCTTCTTTTGATGTATGTACATATGTATGTATGTGTTTATTATTTATTTATTTAACTGAAGCTTAGGATTCTTTTTTTAATTTGGTTCTTCAATTATACTCTAAATAGAATTTGTTTACAATAGCCTGTTCCTTGACAGCTTTCTTCTGGGAAGACATGAAAATACAACGATTAGGTGTATCAACTCATTCAGAATGACAATGAATGAAGGGAGCAGATTCCCCTTCTTGGTGCCCCTGGCAGCCAGTGTGAGGGCCTGAACCTTGGGCTCAGCCACTGGGATCCTGCAACCCAAGACTGAGAGTCGTGAAACAGTGGGGAAAAGATTAAGAAGCAGTCGGATTTTATTGTTGTGATTGCAGTTGTGGAGTTCTTGGGGGAGGGGGGCACCACAGCAGGCAGGAGCAATGGCCTGTCCAGCTATATGGATGGGTCCAGGGCAGCTGAGCTAGAGCTCTTCAGTGGCAGAAGCAGTACCCTGGGTCACATCTTTTTCTTTTTTTTTTTGATTGGTATCATTTATTTTTGTTAATTAATTTTTATTGGAGTATAATTGATTTACAACGTTGTGTTACTTTCTGCTGTACAGCAAAGTGAATCAGTCATACATATACATGTATTCACTCTTTTTTAGATTCTATTCCCATATAGGTCATTACAGAGTATTGAGTAGAGTTCCCTGTGCTATACTGTAAGTTCTTATTGGTTATCTATTTTATATATTGTAGTGTGTATATATACATCTTGACGATTTCTATGACACGTTGTTTTATAGGACCTGACTATTCTTCTGAACTAGTGAACACTTCCACTTTCACTTGTGAACCATTTAATGACCTGCTTACAAACCCTTTTCTTCCTGTCACTAAGTGACGACTCTGATTACTTAGAGATGGTCTGACCCATAGGAGGGATGCGTCCACCAGCTGGCACAACAGTGGCTCCCTGAATTAAAGCTGATGCTGCCCCTGGCATCCTGGGCTCTGCTGATCACTAGGCAAGCTGGGAAAAAAGTGTTATGAGATGGGTGGGAGAAATCCTTTCTGATGATCAAAGGGATCTTGTGTCCTGCCTCCCTACATCTATATCTTATGAAAATTCAAGAGGCAACAACACCACATTGGCTGGGCTGTGAAGGTCTCAGTTCCTTCAGAAATGAAGGTCTGGATCATGTCACCAGGTGAAGACACCAATGAGCCTGGTGCTGGCTGAGAACAAGGTGACCATGGAGCAGAGAGTGGCTGAGGGACGTCACAGTATCACGAATGATGCAGAAGCACATGCCTACACGTTTCCTTCCATGCTCCATAACTCATTTTCCTCCCCCATTCCTTTCCCTTGTCAGACCATTTTATACAGACCACTATAGTGATGGTTACATTCACCATTACTCTGTGGGTTTCTGATGATGTAGATGTGCCTGTGACCATCTTAGAGGAGGATTAGACAACATCCAGAGACCCTAGGATTGGGGCTGGATGCAGAGACTTGAGGTTTTCTGCCTTTGGTGAGTGGGTGGTACCCTTCCTTATCTGAAAGAGAATTGTGTTCAGCAAGACTTACAATTTCTGGAATTTGAAGTGTGTATGTTACTGACCAGGGTTCTTGGCCTCCTTAATCAATAGAAATTGATCAGAGACCAGACAAGGAATTCAGGCAAAGCTTTATTGGGACCCCTGCTGCAGCAGGGGGAGCGAGAACAAGCAACAGGTTCCCTTGCTCGCTTCCTGGGGGTGGGGGTGGGGGCAGCTGGTTCCTTATATGGGGGGGAGGTAGTGGTGTGTCCCGGGGTTGGGCCGGAGGGGTGGCTTAGGTGGTCTGCCCACCCCTTTGGTGGTGCTGAGTGCAGGGGGCATGCGCAGAACCCAGCCTTTGCTCCCGACCCCCGTTTTTGCTTCTAGCTCTTCAGAAGTGGCAGTTGGGCTTTTTTGGTCTTTCTGTATCTTTTGTCCAGAATTTGCCCCAACTGTGCATGCACGCAGTTATTTTTAGTCCCTTATAGTTTCTTTGCATTTTGTTGCTCTAAGAGACATTTGTCCAGGTGCAAGCACTGCAGCAAAGGCTCCCAGGTCCCAGCCTGTTTCATGTACATGAATAGATGTAAATCTGGGAAACTGTGCTTGTTATTTTTCGACTGTCCAGCACCCACCCGCCCCTGACTCTGCGGAATTAACCCAGATGTGATTTCCTATTGAGAGGCAGCGTGTTTCCTGCTACTGTGGAAACCACTTCACCTGCAGCTGAGAGTGGGGCTGTGACCTGCACTCAGTGTTAAGCAGGTTGTTGTTCTTTTCTTCCACCCTTTTTCTTCTCCTTCTTCTTCTTCTTCTTCTTATTATTATTTTGGGATAAGAACACAACGTAAGATCTATCCCCTTAGCAAATTTTTAAGAGCACGTACAGTGTTACTAACCAGAGGCACTATTCTGTACAGAAGATCTCTAGGACTTATTCATCTTGCATAACTGGAACTTTGTTCCCTTTAACTAACACCTTCTCTTTTCCCCCTCCCCTCAGCCCCTGCCAACCACCATTCTACTCTGTGCTTCTGTGATTTGACGATTTTAGATCCCTCACGTAAGTGGTATCATGTAGTATTTGTCCTTCTGTGTCTGACTTATTTCACTTAGCATAATTTTTCCACATTCATTCATGTTGTCACAAATGGCAGGATTTCCTTCTTTTTTAACACTGAATAATAGTCCATTATATATATCTCACATATCTTTTAACCATTCGTCTGTTGATGGACATTTAGGTTGCTTCCACATCTTGGCTATTGTGAATAATATTGTTGCAGTGAATGTAGGAGTGCAGAAATCTTAATGAGATCCTGATTTCAATTCCATTAACTATATACCCAGAAGTAGGGGAGGTTCCTCAAAAAAAACTAAAAATAAGAGGATTGTTAGCTCTTGGTTGGTCCTGAACAGGCAAAAATAAAGGGGGCAGCAGGGTCCAACCAAAAGGCAAATATGGTCCTGTCCCCTCACCCACTCCCACCCTTGATCCAGGGGTATTTGGTTTCTACTTATTTCCCAAGCCCAGTCCTTCAGCCTCTTATTGATTCTGTGAGCCCATAAGATGCTTTAATAAATTCTCCGTTTCTTAAGAAAAATTGTCCAATAATGTTGCTCCCAACAAAGAATTATGCTACTCCTTACTGTCAAGAGGAATTTTAGCATTTATAATTCAGAGTTTACTGAATTGCAGTATAGTGCAGGCCTTGTAGTTTCATTACGAAGGAAATCCTGGTTTACTCTATTAAAAATCTGAGACCTAAAATAGAAGTTGAGTCAGATTTTTATTGACTCAAGCAACAAAGAAGAGTTCTGTTCTTGTGGAGTTTTGATAAATGCCTTAACAAACTTAAGGATATCAAAGTGATTTAGAGAATTTCAATAACCTTCCCAAAACATGTTCATACATGCTATCCTTATTCTAAATTGAGAAATGTGTAATGCAGTTGTATTATTTTGTGTGTTGATATTAATAATACACAGAGGTTTTTCTTTACTTTCTGACCATGAAACTCCACCCCTAGGGAATTCTGGCCTTTCCATGAAAACAAAATTCTCCATAAAAAGCTGTGGGGTGGGACCCTGGGATCCCACTCCAGCAGATGCCTTTATTTGATTGGATTACTTGTGTTGTTCTTCATCCCATTAGTTCCTTGCAATAAAAATTTCAAATGTTGCTTGTGAGACTGAAATGCCAATTAGTTGAATCAGATGAGAATCTGGGTCGATGATGAGTCCTTATACCCTTCCCACCTCCTAGGGTGTGAAATAGGCAGTTATGCCACATGGTATTTCCATATAAACTCTATCAAAACATAAGCTTATAAGTAATGACAAAAACTGAGACAATGACTTACCTCTATAAAATATATTTTGAGATAGAAAGATATATGTGTAAGTCCAGCTGTAAATTCAGGCTCAATTCTGAAAGATGATTATTATTCAGACCCTGAAAGAGTTTTTTGTTTTAATTTATTTTCTTGAAGTATAGTTGACTTTACAGTGTTGTGTTAATTTCTGCTATACAGCACAGTAATCCAGTTTTATATATATATATATATATATGTATATGTATATATATATACGCATATATATATATATATATGCATTCTTTCTCATATTCTTTTCCATTACAGTTTATCACAGGATACTGAATATAGTTCCCTGTGCTATATGGTAGCACTTTGTTGTTTATCCATCCTATATATACTAGTTTGCATCTGCTAATCCCAAACTCCCAGTACTTCCCCCCACCCCCCCACATGGCAACCACAAGTCTGTTCTCTACAGACCTTGAAAGTGTTTTGAATATTTTGGATTAGATAAACAGGAAAACAAACATTCCATATTCTATCAAGAAGGATGAGAAAAAGGAATCAGGTAGATGTGTTCCAAATTTTGAAATTTTAACTTCAACTAAATATGAATGCATATCCTGTGCTTCCCCTCAAACAGATTTACATTTAATTGAGAGTAGGAGGAAAAATTCTGTTCTGAAAGAGACAGAGACTGTTTATGGGAATCGAGACGATTACTTCTGAGGGTGGGAACAGTAATAATAATAGTTGAATCTATAAAGATCCTGCTATGGCCAGGCATTGTACCAAGTCTTTCACATGCGTTAATTCATTTAATCCTCACAGCACCTCTGTGAATCTGACATATTATTATCCCCATTTTACAGATGAGGAAGCTGAAGCACAGACAGGTAAATGACTTGCCCAAGTTCCACAGCTTCTGTGAAAAGCTAATTTTCAAAGTAAACATTTTAGTGCTATTTGACTTTTTAAACTATGTGCCTCTATTAATTTTGTGACTAAAATTTAAAAATTCCAATTGAATAGAGATTTTTTGCTTCCATTATATCTTTTTCTGGAAAAAATATTATTAAGTTTGCCCCCAAATACCACTGAATTATAAAGTTGCTTTTTACAGTTATACATCCAAAACTTAATGCAAAATTGAGATCTAAAGATAATAGGCAATATTTTATATTGGTGTTTGTAATATCAGGGCACAAACTTTTAGAAGTGACTTTGTTAGCCAGCCCTCCTGTAACTAAATCTATTTGGAAATCTCAGCCTATTATCTTAAGGTGTCTTTAAAATGAATTATCAGAGTGGCTGGGTACATCTGTACTGAAAACACTATTTGTCTAATTGCTTCTACTTAAGTAAACATTACATATTACTAGAGATTTCAAATTGATTTTAAATTAAATAAGATCTAGTAAAACAAAGAGCAACATAAACTGTTTTAACTCGCCCCTTGCTTTTTTTTTTTTTTGCCAAATTTCTTATTCCTTTTTTAATTGAGATATAATTGACATATAACATTAGTTTCAGGTGTACAATATAATGATTTGATATTTGCATGTATTGAGAAATGATCATCACAATAAGTCTAGTAAATATCCATCATTTCTTTCTTGTGATGAGAACTTTTAAGATCGACTCTCTTAGCAACTTTCAAGTATACAGTAGAGTATTATTAACTGTAGTCACCATGCTGCGCACAACATCCCCCGGACTTATTTGCTTCATAAATCAGAGTTTGTACTTCTCGACCCCCTTCACCCATTTTGCCCACTCCCACACCCTGCCTCTGCCACACCAATCTCTTCTCTGTATCTATGAGTTCGGTTGTTTGGGGGCTTTTTTTGGTTTTCTTTTATAAAATGTCAAAAATGTCCAAAATTTGACCAAAATTTTGGTCAAAATTTCGGTCCATTTTATAAAAGACAAAGAAAGGCTGTGGAAATGTTCCAGATTAAAGAAGCCTAAGCAGATGTGACAATTAAATGCAAAACCTGATTCTAGCCTGGATCCCATACTGGAAGGGAAAAAACAAATGCTATAACGTCCTTGATGTTAATAGATACAACAAAATCCCTGTAGTCTCAGTTCTAAGTTGCCTCAAAACCCAGAAGAAAATGACCAGTGATCTTAGGTTCTGTCCTGCTGATTGGTTTCTGTATCAATTAATTCATAGATTCAATTAAGTCTTCATGCAGTGCAATGCATGACTATATATACAAGGCAACGGACTAGATGGAGAGAGGGCAACAGAAAGTCCTCTTTTTCTCCAAAAGGTGCTCAAAGTCTCGAGTTTCACCAACACGACCTGCCAACGCATTTAGTCACTCTTCCTTAACGGTATTCACTGCCATGTAAACATTGAGAACTTTGGTGGCTTTCACGAATTACTCGTGATTTTTCCAAAAAGCTGTCTGAGACTATTTCTCTAGTCCCGAGGAAAGTCACTCATTTTACAACCCCGCCCAGTGTCCAGATTTACGGGCATTTTCCGAAGCCAGCTCACTGCAGGGGGATCCTTTCCCCAAACTGGCAAACTTCATCCCACAACCTGCGTCAGGGCGTGACAAGTGACAGCCAGTGCCAGGCTGGTGGCTCACGGAGCGGAGGGGAGGCACCGGCTGCGGCAGCACGTCTTCGCCCCGGACCATCCTGGCGCCGCCCGTCCCCACCGGGCGGGGGCCCCCAGGCCGCCTCCCTCCCCCGGCCAGCGTCCCCCCACTCGGGCCTGTTTCCTCAGTCCCGCTCAAAGAAAGAGCTACCGGCCACGAAAGGCAGTGTCAGCACAGGTCCCCAACCCGCCCGTCCACCCGGAGCGGGGCTGGGCGCCGGGACTACTCACCGTCCAAGAGGAGGGCCGGCGTCCAGGCTGCCAGGCGGGACAGCGCTCCCGCTCTGCGGTCACCCACTCGCCTCAGGAACAGCTGCGCCTCGTCCCCTCGGCCTCCTGCAGCCGCAGGGCACAGCCACGCGCCCGTTCCGAGGCTAAGGGCCTCTGGGGGAACTGAGGGGGGCTGAGGGGACAGCTGAGGGCACAGGAGGACAGGAGATAGGACAGGTGAGGGACAGTAGAGGGAACAGGAGATGGGACAGCTAAGGGGACAGGTGAGGGGACAGGAGACTAGGTCGGCCGCCTGAGCGCGCGCGATCCCACAACGCCCTACCCTCCCAGGAGGGGCCGGGCCCCCCACTGCCCTGGTGGCGCGCCGGGCCCCGCCCACGGGCCCGCCCCTCCACGCCCCGCCCCATCGCGGGCCGGCCCGGGGGCGAGGCGGAGCGCGCGGGGAGCCACCTCCGGAGGCGGAAGCGGAAGCGCCGCCGGGCCGCGGCCTTGGAGACGCGGGGGCGGGGCCGGCGGAGAAGCGCGACCTTTTACCCGCGGCGGGGCTCCGTGGGAGGCGGCGGGCGGAAGTGCGGGCAGCGGGTGGCCATGGAGGTAACGCGTGATCCCGGGGGCCGAGGGACCATCGCCCCTCCCCGCCTGCCCTCCCCGCCCGCCGGGGTCCGCACAGCCGCATGTGACCGGCTGGCTTTCGTTGTGTTTTGCAGGAGCCTGTTCACGACGGGGTGGCCTCGCCGGCCGCTCCTGGGACCGGGAAATCCAAGGTAAAGAGACTCCGGAGCGGCGGGGTCCTGCCGGGAGGGGAGGGGGCTCCCTGGGGGACAGCTTTCCTCTGGGCTCTCGGCCTGAGCTGTCGCGGTCGCGCGTTTAGTCCCTCCTCTCAGAGCTCCCTGGTGTGAAGCCTGAGTTCGTCTCCTTGCCGCCCCGCTCAGCGCTGCTGAGAGATTCCGCAGTTTCCCAACGTTAGACGAAGCCGTCTGGTTTGTGAGGTCCGAGCGGTGGGCTGGCGTCCCGGGCTCGGCTCTGCTGGCGCCTCCGCTGATGTGAGCACGGGTCACCGCTGGGGCCCTGAACGGGCGCCCAGGAGTTGGGGACTTGCCGCCGAGGTTTATTGTTTCAAGCTGACTTTGAGCGCCCCTTGCTTTTGTTGTTTTGTTTTGTTTTTTTCTTCTTTTCAAAGAGTTTCTTACTGATTTCTTCAAAGGAAATCAGGAAACTCTACATGTTTAGATAAAGTTCTATCTATATCATAAGACCCAGGACTTCAGATGAAAAAGGTTTTATAGATAATCCTCCTCCTCTTGAAATATTTATAATAATCCAGGACATACCTTCTGGTCAATAATATCATCTAGATAAATACTATTTTTAGTTTTTATTAGTTATTCAGTACCTATGGAGTATTACATAATGCAGTGTAGTCCAATTTATATATGAAATACAAATTTAAATAACAGAATTTGGTGTATAGTGCACCTTTATTTCTTTTAAACATAGACATATTTTAAGAGGTGAACTTTATCAACTTTACATGGACATATCTTTTTGGAAGTGGAGTATTAAGTTTGAATAGAATAAAGGTTTACAAATGGATATTGGCTAATATATGCATTTATATATATATACATATGTTATAAAAATAATTTTGTTTTATTCTCTAAAACATCACATGCATGTTTTCACCCCGGGAATCATTCCTATGTAAGTCAGTGCCTTAAAATATATATGCTAATAAACAATATTCAATCTGCTACAAAAATAATTTAGTTAAATTTTTAAATGAACTTACCTTCTAGTTACATCATTTCAATATTTATAGATTATAGGAATGAAGTACAGGAAACTGAATTTTACCTTATAGGGAACTTGCATTCAGGAGCACCATCAATTGGAGCCTGCAATGATTGTGCAAATATGTCTAAGAAAAGAAGCATGCACTTAGATGCAGAAATTCTTCCATCTTACAGCTTACAGTGTTTAAGAAGTTGATCTATATGCATATATAATAAGAAAGCTTTTAAAAATATGCCTTTGAAATTCAGTTGTTTATACAAATATTTTTAGGACAGTAAGTTTGAAGAATATGACAAGAATTTAGAGCACCAGAGTGTTTTGTTTTTTAATTGCCAGGTGGTTAAACATCTTTGTCATAAAGCTACAGTAAAGGCACTCATGTGAAATGTACATGTGTGAGGTGTAAGAAGGGATCTCCTCTCTTGGTTACACTATTGCCAATAGCTATTTCAGTCTCGTGAATTCAAACATAATTGGTGGATGCTCCAAGCTTAGAGTCCAAAATCATCCACATGTTTTTGATTGAAATCTCCCAAGATCTTAGATAATACTAAAACAAGGGTGGGAAGATGTTATATGGAGAACAAATGGAGTACAAGTACAATGAAATGTGATTTTTCACTTGATGAAAGAGAGGTGAATTAGAAACTATAGAAGAGAGTGTACAAAATACCCCAAATAACAGCGATCTAAAGTCCCTATTAAAAGCTAGCTTTTCGTAGGATATTTTAAAAGAATCAAAAGAAATCATTTTTTTTGGTTTTAGTTCTTCAGCCTTTTTTTTTTTTTTTTTTTGTTCCTCTGTATGTGTTGTGTCTTTTATTTTCTGGATATTTTAAAGATTTTCTCCTTATCTTTACTCATCAGTAATCTGAGTATGATGTGCCCAGGCTTGGTTTTCTTTGTATTGATATTTATCATGTTTGGGGTTTTCTTTTTTTTTTTTTTTAATTAATTAATTAATTTATTTATTTTTGGCTGTGTTGGTTCTTCGTTTCTGTGCGAGGGCTTACTCTAGTTGCGGCGAGCCGGGGCCCCTCTTCATCGCGGTGCGCGGGCCTCTCATTATCGTGGCCTCTCTTGTTGCGGATGGAGCACAGGCTCCAGAGGCGCAGGCTCAGTAATTGTGGCTCACGGGCCTAGTTGCTCCGCGGCATGTGGGATCTTCCCAGACCAGGGCTCGAACCCGTGTCCCCTGCATTAGCAGGCAGAGTGTCAACCACTGTGCCACCAGGGAAGCCCCCGAGTTCTTCAGCTTTTTTATAAGATAGCCTCAATTTAAAATAATTACACTCATTAGTTTCACTCAGTAAGAGAATGCAATTCTATGCAATCGGTTTGTCAGACATATATCACAAAATAAAACAACCGAATAAAATAATTGAGCATCCCTTCTCCAAACCGTCTTCCTCTCTGTTGCGCTCATGTTCCCTCTTTCTAACACCTAATTTCTATCCGGGGCAAGCCGTCCACCTCTGGTGACGCTTTCTGTGTGAGTCCCCATAAACCAGACGTCCATCTGTTCTTTCTTTCTTTCGATTACTTCCGATGATAAAGCCACTCCTCTGTTACTGAGGTGGTGGCAACAATGGATATTTGTAGTGCGCTCCATCTTTTGTATGCCCTTCATTGAAGGCTGCTGAGTTGGTAGCTTCACGAAGGAGGATGCACTCTTCGGCATTTGTACGTGTGTGTTTGGGGAAGAGGGTTTTGTCATCGTTTTCATTCAAAAAGAAATGCTGACAGCTTCACTCCAAATGAATAGTGTATACTTTTCCATGTCATCAATATTGACATTTGGAAATCGTATTCATTAGTCCGTGATCTGGAAGGAAACTATTTTAATGGCTCTTGGCCCTTGCATCTGTGATTCTCTTGTCATTGAATTCTGTAAAAAATTGATATTAACTCTGAAATTTTATACTTTTAAACATTATTGACTTCCTGGGAAGAAGTCATATGTTAGAACCTTACAGCATACACTTCAGCTATAGAAAAACTGTTAAGTGCTGTTTATTTAATTTAATAACACAGATCTAGGCCATTTAATTTTTTAGCCAGATTTATTAAGATATAATTCACATATGATTATAACTCATCCATTTAGAGTGTAAAATTCAGTCGTTTTTAGTATATTCACAGATATGTGCAGTGATCACGACGGTTAATTTTAAAACATTTTTGTCACCTCAAGAAGAAATCCCATACCTATCACCCTACTATCCCCACAAGCCTCCTAGCCCTAAGCAATCACTTACTGCATTTTTGTTAAATCTCTAAAACCTTCATGAATCAGCACCTTGCTACAAATCTACAACTCTCTCTGCCACTATTTCTTTAATTAGAAACTTTTTTTTGAGCAGTGTTTGGTTTACAGAAATATTAAGCAGATATAGAGATTCCATTTATTCGATTCTCCTGCCAACGCCCCATTCCCTTTTCCCCAATTATTAACATCTTGCATTAGTGGTACATTTTTACAATTGATGAACCAATACTGATATATTGTTGTTAATTAAGTTTTACATTAGAGTTCACTATTTGTGTTGTACGTTCTATAGGTTTGGATAAATGTATAATGACATGTATTGACCATTACAATCTCATACATAATAGTTTCACTGCCCTAAAAATTCTTGTAATCTACCTGTTCATCATTCCTCTCTTGTCCCTAATTCCTGGCAACCCCTAATCTTTTTAGTGTTTCCCTAGTTTTGCCTCTTCCAGAGTGTTGTAGAGTTGGAAGAGTTTCTTCCATGTTATCTTCCAGAAGTTTTAGAGCTTTGTGTTTTATATTTAGGTCTGTGCTCTATTTTCACTTAATGTTCGTGAAAGGTGTAAGGTTTGTTTCTAAATTCACTTGTTTTTTTTTTTTTTGCATGTGGATGTCTAGTTATTCCAACATTGTTTGTTGAAAAGACTATCTTTGTTCATCATATTGCCTCTGTTCCTTTGTCAAAATCAGTTGACTGTATATGTCTTGGTCTGTTTCTGGGCTTTCTATTCAGTTCCATTGATCTATTTGTCTATTCTTTTGCCCATACCACACTGTCTTGATTACTGTTAACTTTATAGTAAGTCTTGATTTTGGGTAATGTTAATCCTCCAACTTTGTTCTCTCCCTTCAATACTGTGTCAGCCATTCTGGGTTTTTACAAACTTTAGAATCAGTTTGTCAATATCCACAAGATCACTTGGGATTTTGATTGGGATTAATTAAATCTGTAGATCAAGTTGGGAAGAACTGACATCTTAACAATTTTGATCATCCTATACGTGAACATGTATCTCTCCATTTATTTAAATTATTTGATTTCTTTCATCACAGGTTTGTAGTTTTTCCTCATATAGATATTACACATATTTTCTTCGACTTATACCTAAGTATTTCATTTTTGGGTGTTAATGATATTGTGTTTTTAATTTGAAAACCCAGTTGTACGTTGCTGGTGTACAGGGAAGCAATGAATTTGTATATGTGAAAAATGTATCCTGCAACCTTGCTATAATTGCTTATTAGTTCTCAAAGTTTTTGTTGATTCTGTGAGATTTCCTACATAGATGATCATGTCATCTACAAAAACAGTTTTATTTCTTCCTTTCCAATTTATATACTTTTAATTTCCTTTTTTTGTCTAATTATATCAGCTGTGAATTCTAGGACAATGTTGAAAAAATGTGTTAAGAGGCGATATCCTTGCCTTGTTCTTTTTTATTTATTTATTTATTTATTTATTTTTGGCTGTGTTGGGTCTTCGTTTCTGTGCGAGGGCTTTCTCCAGTTGCGGCAAGCTGGGGCCACTCTTCATCGCGGTGCATGGGCCCCTCGCTATCGTTGCCTCTCTTGTTGCGGAGCACAGGCTCCAGGCGCGCAGGCTCAGTAGTTGTGGCTCACGGGCCTGGCTGCTCCGCGGCATGTGGGATCTTCCCAGACCAGGGCTCGAGCCCGTATCCCCTGCATTAGCAGGCAGATTCTCAACCACTGCGCCACCAGGGAAGCCCCCTTGCCTTGTTCTTAATCTTACTGAGAAAGCATCTAGTTTCTCACTAGTAAATATTACATTAGCTGTAGGTGTTTTGTAAATTCTCATTATTAAGTTGCAATAGTTCCCTTCTATTTCTAGTTTACTGAACGTTTTTGTCATGAATGAATGCTGCATTTGTCAAATGCTTTTTCTGTATCTATTAATAGGACCATCTAGTTTTTCTTCTTTAACCTGTTTATATGATGAATTACACTAGTTGGTTTTCTTATGTTGAACCAGCCTTGTATACCTGGAATAAATCCCACTTGCTCATGGTGTATAATTCTGTTCATACATAGTTGGATTTGATTGACTAATATTTTGTTCAGGATTTTTGCAACTATATTCATTTGTCTGAATTTTTCCTTTTTTTGGTAATGCTTTGTATGCTTTTGGTGTTAGGATAATGCTGGTTTCATAGAATGAGTTAGAAAGTATTCATTCTAGTTCTATTTTCAGAGAATAAGCATACATTTTCCCTAAAATATTTGTTAAAATTCACCAGTGAACCAATCTGGCCCTAGTGCTTTCTTTTTGGCAGGTTATTAATTATAGTTTCAAATCCTTTAATAGATACAGGCCTATTGAGATTGTCTGTTTCTCCGTGTGTAATTTTGGTGCTGGAACAACTGGACAACTTCATGCAAAAAAAAAAAAAAATGAATCTAGACAAAGACCTTAGACTTTTCATATACATTAAATGGATCATAGAACTCAATATAAAATGCAACAGGACTTCATTAAAATAAAATAATCATAAAATAAAATGTAATGCCCCCGGTAAGCCTTTTGAGATTCTTAAATCATGTGTTTCTCCCTAATTATGCCTTAATTTCACCTGGTTTATACCTCTGCAATATTTATAAAAGAAATCTTGCATGTTATATGTACATGCCTATCAACTCCATTGGACTGTGACCTCGTTGAGGGCTGGTAGGATGTGTCATTCATCTTTGGTGCCAGTTCAACATTTGTTCTGGTACAAAATAGTAAGTAGAACATATCCTTTGAATTGAACAATGCAGAGTTTTTGTTAATTGAAAATTCAGTTTCACAGGCCTACAATTACTAAACGGTATAGGGACACAAAACTCTTTATAACTAAAACATTCACGAGTACATTTATGAAATCAGTGTCCTCTCAGCTCTCCTTTGCTCATCATAGTGGAATTGATCCCCACCCACCAGGTCAGGTGTTTGATTAGTTCTTTTTGATAGGGGAATGGTGCCAATAACCACTAATCAAAACAATTGCAATGAAGTTGATTGCAAGGGAAATAGTCCCATCAAAGGAGTATGATTAGACTTGGTAAAAGAGGGGCAAAGGGAAGGGAGAAGGAAAAGCAGAAGTGTACAAGCAATCTCCCCAAGTAAGGGGGAAGACCAAAAAGAAGGAAGAGTGGGGCAGTGGTGGAGGTTCTCCCCAGGTTCTCTGCAGGCAGACAGCGGGAACAAGCAGGGCAGGGAGGTGGTGGTGAGTAAGGACACCTCAGTGTTGTAGGTGTAAGGACACCTACAGTATGGAGCTGCAGGCTTAAACTTTCCAGAATAAATCTCAGCTTTGGATAGGAGCCTGTTATCAGACCCACCCTCAAATCACTAGGCACTAACTATCCTATGGAAAAGGGCAGAGTCCAAAATTTTGATTAAAAATAATATATGAGCTTAAAACAAATATAAGCCTATATATTTTTAACAGAGAAACTTAACATATCTACTAGATATTGGGAAATCTGAGCTCTTATGAACCCAAATAAAAGCAGGGAAAAGATAGCAGAGATACTGTTTGAAAGTGACCGGTGTTTTGGTGTGTATGTCCATGCAGGTAGCCCTTACTTTGTGTGCCCATGGTTTGTTGACTGGTGCACATTGTGCTACTCACAATTGCTCCTTGTCCAAGTATCATTTTCATAAATTAAACTCATGACTCTCATGCAAATGTAAAATGAGTATATGGCACAGATTTAATGAACCCATTAATAAGAGAACTGGCATGATGGTAGTGCTGATTCAAAACAACTAAATGGGGTAGAAGCTTTTCGAGTAGCTGGAAGAATTCTTAAATAGGATTACTGATTTTAGATAAAAAATAGCTAATGTTCTGTAGGGAAAATCAGCTAACATTCTGAATTTTGGAAATTGTATTTTCCATCAGAAAGGAATGATTTGCATCCCTACTGAACAGACATTATTTGTATTGCTATCTGACAGAAATCAAGGTACAAATTAACATCAACTCCTTCAGAATTACAGCATACCTTTATCAATAGTAAATAACAAGTTAAACAAAGATGCAAAGGTACATGCCTAGAGATTCAGATAATCCGCAGGCAGGCCTGATAATCAAACCCTAGCATAACTAAGAAAGAACAGGCAAAAGTCCCTTTAGTTTTTTTCAGGCTTTTGGATAATTTTCCTTAACACCATTTTACAAAGGTTTTTCTCTTCTGTATCTTACTGATGTCAAGGAGACTAGAATTACTGGGAAGGGTATTCTCAGATATAGTATCAAGTTATCCCATTGTAAAAAATACCAAAAACCAAAAAACTAATCTTGAAGCTATCCACATGATTAAAGAAAAACTATACAATTTTGAGTGAGAGCAGAAACTGCTCTTAGAAAGCATAGTATTAGTGAGTTCTTACAGGCTCCCAGGTAGCTACATCATCAGAGAGAAGGAAGCACCAGAAGAGGTATTTTACCCATGTTTGGTCAATACGAGGGAGTGCAGAATTGCTTTTGACACAGTCTAGAGGCTGACATTGATACCATGCCAGAGACCCGTAAGCATGTTGTGCTTTCTCAAAGGTCTTCTCTGTGAGCTGAGCTGCCTTCGAACTTAGAACATGAATTGTATGGTTTTACCTTGAACAAGATTCTGGAAATAGTTTATAAAATAATATCTGCATATAGGCCTCACCTTGGAGAGAGCTCATGACATTGCTGGGCACTGCAGTGCTGCTACCAGATACCATGAGAAATAGAGGCAGGACAAGACAAGGGAGGGTTGCTCAGCATAGATGACTGATGTGACCATTGTGATGATTTGACCAACTCCAAAGTTCATTCCCATGTCACCACTAAAACATTTTTTCCCCTTCATTGCTGATGTCTGAGAGGAAATTTCTTTCCTCTACCCTCTTAGGTTTATTCGTAGGGGCCTGCAAAGTAAACTGACAAACGACAGAATGATGGAAGAAAAAACATAAATTATTTTAATTAATATTTTCTGTGTGAAAGAGTCCAACAGGAAGGAAGTGAAACTCAAAGAAGTAGTTAGACTTGGGGGCTTAGATTCCATTTTTAAGAAAGGAAAGGGGGTTTGGAGGAAAGTGAGTAGGAAATATATGGGGAACCTGATGGGAGATAAGCGCTATTTTCATAAGGTTTGTTTATGTAGACTCACCTCAGTGCCCATTCTCCACCTTTGGTGACAAGAGTCACTCTCTTCTTCCTGGTTCGTGAGAGGGGGGCCCCGGTCTCAGGGAAAATTCATGCCCTGCTTTTAGGGAGAAAAGGGGAGGGAAGATTTCTTCCTGCATCTGCTGATTTTCAGTTGCTTTCAGCTCAAAACCATATTTATGCCAAAGTGGCATTTTTTGAGGTGGCATTTTTTTTTTTAATTTATTTATTTTTGGCTGTGTTGGGTCTTCGTTTCTGTGCGAGGGCTTTCTCCAGTTGCGGCAAGTGGGGGCCACTCTTCATCGCGGTGCGCGGGCCTCTTATTATCGTGGCCTCTCTTGTTGCGGAGCACAGGCTCCAGACGCGCAGGCTCAGTAGTTGTGGCTCATGGGCCCAGTTGCTCCGCAGAATGTGGGATCTTCCCAGACCAGGGCTCGAACCCATGTTCCCTGCATTGGCAGGCAGATTCTCAACCACTGCACCACCAGGGAAGCCCTCCCCAAAGATTTTTATTGTTCCTTTATAAACTTGCCCTCCCACCCCTCTTTGCTCTTCCCATCAACTGACCATTAGACATGATGCCATTAGACATCAGGTTAATTTGCATAGAGAATTTTATATAAATAGAGTCGTACAGTATATATTGTTTTTTGCCTGGTTTCTTCCACTGCATAATTATCATGTAATTAATCCACATTCTTGCACTTATCTATAATGTATTTATTTTTATTATCGACTATTCTACTATAGGGATTTACCACAATTTGTTTATCCTTTCCCTTACTGATAAATATTTGTGTTGTTTCCAGGTTAGGCATTATAAATAAAACATTTGCTGTCATTAATCTTTTTAATTTTAGCCATCTAACAGGTGTGTAGAAGAATACCATTGTGACTTTTGTTTGCATTTCCCTAATGACTATCATATAGAATAGCTTTTTATGTGCTAAATTGTGTTACATATATCTTTGGTAAAGTGTCTATTCAAAATTTTTGGCCACTTTTTCAAAAGGTGGGTTTTTAAATTTGCATTATTATTTTAAAAAATTAAAGTATAATGACACACAACATTATATTAGTCTCAGGGGTACACATAATGATTCAAAATTTGTATATATTGCAAAATGATCATTGCAATAATTCTAGTTAACATCCGTCACCATACATAGTTACAAAATTGTTTTTTCTTGTATTGACAACTTTTAAGATTTACACTCTTAGCAACTTTCAAATATGCTATACAGTATTATTAACTATAGTCTCAGTGCTGTAGTTGACATTCTAATGACTTATTTATTTTATAACTGCAAGTTTGTACCTTTTGATCCCCTTTACCTATTTCATGCATACCACCATCCCCCACCTCTGGCAACCACTAATTTGTTCTCTAAATCTATAACCTTGTTTTGTTTATTTGTTTGTTTCTGTTTTCCTTAGATTCCACATATAGGTAAGATCATATGGTATTTGTCTTTCTCTATCTTACATATTTTTCTTAACTTAATGCCCTCAAGGTCCATCCATGTTATCTCAAATGTCAAGATTTCTTTCTTTTTTTATGACTGAATAATATTTCATTGTGTATATATACATTTTTTTTATACATTCATTCATCAGTGGACACTTTGTTTCCATATCTTGGCTATAGTAAATAATGCTGCAATGAACATGGGGGTGCATATATCTTTTCGAGTTATTGTTTTTATTTTCTTTGTCTAAAAACCCAGAAGTGGAATTGCTGGATCCCATGGGAGTTCCAGTTTTAATTTTTTGAGTAACCTCATACTGCTTTTCACAATGGCTATACCAATTTACTTTCCCACCAAGAGTGCAGAGGGGTTCCCTTTATTCCACATTCTTGCCAATGCTTATCTCTTATGTTTTTGGTGATAGCCATACTAACAGGTGTAAAGTGATATCTCCTTGTGGTTTTGATTCCCATTTCCCAGTAATTAGTGATATTGAGCATCTTTTATGTGCTACCTGTTGGCCATTTGAATACCTTCTTTGGAAAAATGTCTTTTCAGATTCTTTGTTCATTTTTTAATTGGATTATTTGACTTTTCTGCTATTCAGTTGCATGAGTTCCTTACATATTTTGGATATTAACTCCTAATCAAATGTGTGGTTCGCAAATATTTTTTCCCATTCCATAGGTTGCCTTTTCATTTTGTTTATTATTTCCTTTGGTGCTCAGAAGCTTTTTAATTTGATATAGACTCACTTGTTTGTTTTTTATTTTGTTGTTTGTGCTTTAGGTGTCATATCCAAAAAAATCATTGCCAAGATCCTTGTTAAGAAGGATTTTTTTTATGTTTTCATCTGGGAGTTTTATGGAAGCCTGGTTTCAGGGCTTACATTCAAGTCTTTAATCTATTTTGTGTTAATTTCTGTGTATGGCGGAAGACACTGGTCTTGTTTTATTCTTTTCCGTGTGGTTGTCCAGTTTCCCCAGCACCATTTCTTAAAAAGACTGTCCTTTCCCCATTGTATATTCTTGGCTCCTTTGTTACAAATTAATTTACCATATACATGTGGGTTTATTCCTGGTCTCTCTATTTTGTTCCATTAATCAATGTATCTTTTTTTTATACCAATGTATATCATAGTTTTGATTACTATAGCTTTGTAATATAATTTGAAATCAGGGAGCATGATGCCTCCAGCTTTGTTCTTCTATCTCAAGACTGGTTTGGCTATTTGGGGTCTTTTGTGATTCCATACAAATTTTAGAATTTTTGGTTCTATGTATGTGAAAAATACCATTGAAATTTTGATGAGGATTGCACTGAACCTGTAGATTGCTTTGAGTAGTATGGACATTTTAACAATATTAATTTTCCCAACCCATGAGCACAAAATATCTTTTTCTTTGTTTCCTCTTCAACGTCTTTCATTAATGTCATAGTTTTCAGTGTACAGGTCTTTCACCTCCTTGGTTAATAAAAGTGTGGGCATCCTTGTCTTGATCCTGATCTCAAAGGAAAATCTTTCAGCTTTCCACCATGGTGTATGATGTTAGCTGTGGACTTGTTATATAAGCCCTTTATTATGTTGAGGTATGGTCCCTCTATGCCCATTTTGTTGAGAGTTTTTCTTAAATGGATGTTGAATTGTGTCAAGTGCTTTTTTTCTGCGTCTATTGAGATGGTCATATGATTTTTATCCTTCAATTTGTTAATGCAGTGTGTCACATTGATTGATTTGTGGATATTGAACAATCCTTGCATCCCTAGAATAAATCCCAGTTGCTCAGGTATGTGATTCTATTAATTACTGTAGAATCTTGTTTGCTAATGTGTTGTTGAGGATTTTTGCATCTATATTTACTGTTCATCAGGGATTCAATCTTTGGGAAAGAAATAGGTGATCCAAAATGATTAGGTTATAAAACATGTTCTTATTAGATTCTTGCATTTATTTTTATTAGTAATTATATGAGCCATTTATTGATTTTATTTTTTTGGCATCCTTTTCTGGTTTTGGTATCAGGGTAATGCTGGCCTCCTAAACTGAGTTTCAAAGTGTTTCCACTTCATTTTTTGGAAAATTTTGAAAAGGATTGATATTAATTCTTCTTTGAATGTTTGGTAGAATTTACCAGTGAAGTCATCTGGTTCTGGACTTTTTTGTTGGGATATTTTTGATCACTAATTCAATCTCTTCTTGGTTTGTTCAAATCTTATTATTGGGTTTTAAGAGTTCTTTATTATGTTCTTTATAGATACAAGTTCTTTATCAAATATGTTACTTACAAGTATTTTCTCCAGTCCATGGCTCCTATTTCGATTTTCTTCACTGTGAATGCTTTTTTCAAAGAGCAGACATTTTTATCATGATGAAGTCCAGTTGATTGATTTTTTTCTTTTATGTATTGTGATTTTAGTGTCATATCAAAAAAATATTTGCCTAACCCAAGGTCACAAAGATTTTCTCCTATGTTTTCTTGTAAAAGTTGTATAATTTTAGGTTTTACAATTAGGTCTACAATCCATTTTGAGCTAACTTTGGTATAAAGTGTGAGATATGAATGAAAATTTATTTTTTGTTTACACAAGGATCAAATTGCTCCAGGACTATTTGTTGAACAGACGATCTTTTCTCTACTGAGTTGCCTTTGTAGCACAAAATCAAAACTATTATGTCATGAGTTTTGCCCAAACCCAGTCAGATTCCCATCTTGAAAATCCACCTTAAACCATTGGAGTTCAGACCCCTAATCTTGTAAATATGTTCCCACAACTCCTGCTTCTGATAACTGCTAAGATTCTGCCAAGGTGGTGTTCTCACTCGCTGATGGAGGTTTAAAAAACTTAGCGGTGCTTCATGGAGAGATAACCAACTGACAAATTCCAACCCAATCTGATAATTTCTTTATTTTAAATTGAAATAATTATTTAAGAATGTGTTTAGATAGGAGATATTATACTTTATTAGGGTTCATTTTGTCAGGTGTGATTTCACAGGGAATATTTTTATCATAACTTAAGACTTAACTGTTGTGAAAAATATTTGACAGTAGCTTTTGAAAAGCACAATTAGTCAAATTTGCACTTAAAATTATAATTCTTTTATTTTTAAATTAGAACTGTTTATCCTTTAATATTTAATAAGGGCTTCATAGGAGTGCTTCTCACTTTTATTTGTTTATTCATACAAAAATTACTTTTGGGAAACATTAGTTTGTAACACTGCAACAAGAAACTACAGGAACTATAGGACTAAAAACAGTAACATTTGGTCACAGCAACTCGCGGCAAACATAATATAAACTACAGCTTAGAGACCACGGTGGTATAGATTAAATCTTTGGGATAGAAATGAGTGATCCAAAATGCATTAGGTTATAAAACATATTCTTATTAGATTCTTGTATTTATTTCTGTTAGTAATTATAAATATAAGCCATTTATTGAAGTCTCATGATATTTCTAGCCGTGACCATTTTCCAGGAAGTGTTTTTATAAAATACACGTGATTTTATTCTCATATTAAAAATGTGGATACTGAGGGCTTCCCTGGTGGCGCAGTGGTTAAGAATCCGCTTGCCAATGCAGGGGACACGGGTTCGAGCCCTGGTCTGGGAAGATCTCACACGCTGCGGAGCAGCTAAGCCTGCAAGCTACAACTACTGAAGCCCGCGCCTAGATCCCGTGCTGTGCAACAAGAGAAGCCACCGCAATGAGAAGCCTGCGCACCGCAAGAAAGAGTAGCTCCCGCTTGCCGCAGCTAGAGAAAGCCCACGAGCCCAAGGCAACCAAAAATAAAATAAATAAACATAAATAAATTTTTTAAAAAATGTGGATACTGAGATTTAGAGAGCTCTGGTGAGGAGCAGAGCTCCAACGCCTTCCTTGTCTCCTATCCTGTTGGGCTCTGTACCGTCTCCTTCCCTACGTCCACAGAGCCTCAAGTCTATTGAAACTGATTTGGTCCTCTCTCCTCAATGTCAACCTGCCTGTTTTCTTTGTTACTTCTTTGCTCTAATACACTACCCAGATCGTGGCTTGGAGGATTTGTATGCAGGGTTATTTACCATCCACAATTAGGAAACCCCTCCCCGTGTGTTCTTCCGTCTCTGGCCACGGCGTTGGCAGTAGTCTGGGCTCACTCTCACTTATCATTGGAGTCCTGGCGGCCGAGGCACTGTCACTCATGACAGCACAGCCTTTCTCCTTCGATACTTTCATAATCTGAAAATGAAATGCACATCTTTCACTGGTAGATTAGAAATAGAATTTTCTTCTCTACTTTTCGTTTGCAGACTAGGTTTTAAAGCCTCAAGTGACTGTGTGAACTTTATCTTGTCTCTGCCAGCCGTCTGCATCAGCAGCATGGGGTGACTTTGGTTGCCAGACCTTTCTCATGCTATCCACCCATCAAATGGCTTCAACCCAGGGTCCCAGGAGTGTGCTGGTTTCCTGAGGAACAAAATCCTATCTTCCAATAGAACGCTTACTTCCAGCTACTCACTGGCACATACAGAGTCATACAGAGTTTGTAAACCTAGCTTTTCTTCTTACTACTTGGAGATTAATCCTATAATGCCCTCATTCTTCCAGAACAATAGTTCTCCACATGAGAATTAAACAATTGCTTCTTTAAGCCACATTGAGCCACATCTGGCAGGAAATGTTGTACTGAAAATTGGAAGATCTAACTGGTGGCTGGATTTGACATCGCTGAGTCTTTTGTAATATCCTCTGCTTCATTTTGCTGAGAAATGAAAGTTTGCATTAGGTGGTCTGGAGTTGTGAAACACAAATGTGGACATATGGAAAAAATTCTCAAAGCTCTTTTTATTTTTCTTGAAGTGACAATATTGCCTTATGTTTAAATCCATTGAGTAGAATAATATTATTTATTTAAAAGCCTACATATTTTCAGCTTTATCATATCAGGCATGCCTATGGAAAGAAGCCTTTCATCAGAGAGGGGAAATAGTGAGTATTTAGAATGACAATTGTAATTTTAGCAGTTTAACTGGGACTTTTTAATTTTTATTATTTGGTTAAAGGGCCAGATAGTAAATATTTAGGCTCTGTGGGCCTGCAACTACTGAACGCTTCCACTGCAGAGTGAAAGCAGCCTTGGACTGTACTTAATGAATGGGTGTGGCAGTGTTTCAATGAAACATTGTTTAGACAGGAACAAAGCAGATTTGGACCTCATGCCAGTTTGTTGACCCTTACCCTAGAAAAAACTCTGAGTTTCACATTCTTTTTTTATATCCCCATGACCCTCCTTTCTAAAATCATCTGCCATCTGTATGGTACAGTGCAATGTTAAATAAGTTGCCAGATTTATATTTGTTGATTGTAAGTATGTCTCCCAAACTATATATTTATATGAAATTCAAATTTATCTGGGCATGGTGTATTTTACCTGGCAACCCTATCCCAGTGACCCTTTTCCCACATATTCCACCTTAATTTGGAGCTTGATGTCCTTCCCTAGATCAAAATCTTCTTTGGAAAATGTCTGAAGTTCTTAAAGATCAGCTGAGGGGGAATTTAGGGCCACACTGCCTTTCCTACAATTGCCTTTGTTGCATGTTAGGAACAATAATGAAGGAAAAGGAACAAAGTTTTTGTCTCAGGCTAAATACAAACACATCTGTACTTGTGCAAGAGAGGTTTGGTGGAGCCGTAATTTCCTTTCCATTCCCTGAACATCTGCCCTGGTCACAGGTTACCTATTGTTTCTAGGTAAGTGAATCCTGATGGAGTCAACATGGAGGACGATATTCAGAGAGGAGGGGTCTTAAAGGGACACCTATAAATTGTTTTAAATTTTAATGTTTGGTGGCATTATGATATGATACAGAAGAGAACCTACCTAGTACAGAGTAAATGCTTCAGTGCATACATGTTCATTATCATTCCCTAGTCCTTTAACATCCCAATTATTTCAATTCATTCAATGTAAAATATTCAAAGAAAAATTCTGCCCATATCCTCTGTACTTGCTTAATAAATAAGCATCATTAAAGTTAAAATTTAGAAGAATGAGACTATACAAGTCACAAGATCAAGGTATTATTTCAGTCATTCTAAACGATGTTGGTATTTGAGTTCAACTTACATTGCACGCTGGCTCTGAAAGGGGCAGAATTATTTTCCAGAAAATGTTGGCAAAGATCTGCCAGGCTGTGAGAAGTTGGTTCTCATGTACTCTGGGCTGTGAGAGAACACTGTGTCTTTTCCCATAAACACGAGGGAAGGTGAACGGGCTCTGGGGACTTCTGATGGGGAAGATAATGAAAGGTGCCTTCATACCTCAGCTGTTCAGCACCATTAACCTTCCCAGTAATTGAAACACACAAAAGGGGGTGGTAAGTGAGAGGCGTCCCTCTCGTCTATTACCTGGCAGGTACAATTACTTAAGCCTTCAAGTAAAGGAACGACTTTAGGTTCCTTTTCAACCATTCTTTACCAAAAAATCAACCAAAGCTTTTTGTTTTTTAACTCTAATGTTATAATCATTTCTTTCTTTTGATTTGTGCCTGTGGATTAAAGCATACCCAGCTCAATAAGGTGGGCATTTGTTATTTAATTAATGTAACTAATAAAGTCCACCATGTAGAAAAGGTTACAGCAACAAAAAAAAGAGGTCTTAAAGGTTTACCATAGGAGACCAATTTACGATTCAAAGTGGTTTTAGACTGACAGGCAAAAATAAGATTTCATTTTCCACATGGAAATGAAAAATACAAATGCAAAATTTTAATCTAGTTCAAGCTGAGGAATAACATCATATTGTAATTACAATACAAGGAAAATGAACCTAATCCTATAAGTGTGTGTATGGACATGAAGGAAACTAGTTTTCATCAGTTATGTCAATGACATAACAATAGAGCAATGGAAGTGTGTGTGTGTGTGTGTGTGTGTGTGTGTGTGTAGGGAGTTGTTATTAACACTTCTCTATGCGAATTATACATGTACATATAAGAATGTATTTCTGTGGTAAGACAAGAACATCTAGAAAAGCATTTTAAAAAGTAGTTATCTTTGCAAAAGCTAAAAGTTCCTATAATTAAAAAGCAAGTCATCCAGCTCATGTCACATACTCACAGTATCATCCAGTGGCATTTATATCAAAACTTGCTATTATAAGTTAGATTCTATTTGCTTTTGAATCTACTTGAATTATGCAGCCATTATTTGAGCTAAATTACAAAACTGTTAAATGTTTCTATTATCTAAATCAAGATGAAACAGAAAGATATTTCAAAGTTTCTGATACAATTTTTTTTCTTTTTTAAAGGGGAAGAGGAGGAAATGAGGAGTCTTTTTTTTTTTTAATTGATTGATTGATTGATTGCTATGTTGGGTCTTCGTTTCTGTGCACGGGCTTTCTCTAGTTGCGGCAACCGGGGGCCACTCTTCATCGCGGTGCGCGGGCCTCTCACTATCGTGGCCTCTCTTGTTGCGGAGCACAGGCTCCAGACGCGCAGGCTCAGTAGTTGTGGCTCACGGGCCTAGTTGCTGGGCAGCATGTGGGATCTTCCCAGACCAGGGCTCGAACCCGTGTCCCCTGCATTAGCAGGCAGATTCTCAACCACTGCGCCACCAGGGAAGCCCTCTGATACAATTTTAAGTGAAAATGGCGAGAAAGTGAAGCTGCCAGATGGCAAATATTTAATTTCTGCTGAGTTTTCTTCCATCACGAATACCCTGTGCTGGGCAGAGACTGAGGTCTAAATGGTCCTCATTCTTCACGCTCCTGGATTCACCCTCTTTGACACATGGCTTTTCAGCTCCTTTTACTGAAGAGGCAGAATCTGTTCTCCCGACCCCTTGATCCCGAGTTAGGTTATGAGATTTACTTCGGTCAATGGAATGCCAGCTGATGTGACACACGAAGATCAGAACAGACTTGTATTTTTCTGCTTCTTCTCTTAGTTCTGTGCCACCGCGGTGAGAGGTGCCTGGCTTTGTTTGCTGCGCAATGATACACAAGTCCAGTCATCTCAGATGGGGCCATTCTCCATCAGCGGACAACAGCCTCCCCAAGGCAGGTGCGCAGGAGACCAGAACACCTGCTGAGCCAAGAGTGTGGTCTTGAGACCCCTGAGCTCAGTAAAGTGGTGTCTGCCACTGAGGTTTCTGGTTGATTCACAGCATGATTATGGCAGTAAATAACGGATATTGCTGCTTATGTTTTTGAACTCCCATTTTTCAGTTACATTTCTATTTGGAATAGTGTGGTAAAGTAGATGTCAATGGATTCAATGTTTTTCTAGAGTTTCTGTATTCCTTTTTAAAAACAGCTTTGAGATATAATTCACCTACTGTACAATTCACCTACTTAAAGTGTCCAATTCAGTTGTTTTTTTGTATATTCACAGAGTTGTGCATTCATCTCCACAATCTATTTTATCAATTTTATTGATAAAAAAAATTTTGGAAATTTTATCAATTTCCAAAAAAAGAAATCTTTCTTTTTCTAGCCTACAAGTGTCCCATGTCCCACAGCCCCAAGCAAACACTCATCTACTTTCTGTCTCTATAGGTTTGTCCTTTTTGACATTTCATATCAATGGGCTCATATAATATATGGTTCCTTATGACTAACTAATTTCACTCAGAGTATTTTCAAGATTCCTCTACATTGGAGTACTTCATTCATCAGTACTTCAGCCTAAAAAAATATCACTGGAATTATGGAATAAACTTAATCCTTAAGGGTGTATTTTTTTAATTAACCAGCACTATTACGAGTTCTCAGTCTTGTTTTCAATTTAAAAAGACTTTTAATGATAATCATGAAAATGCTTATGGTTGAATTTAGATTCAATTCTGTGCAATAAACTCAAATTGGTTATAACACAATAAAGGCCGTATATGAGAAGCCCATAGCTGATGTCATACTCTGTGCTTTTCCTCTAAGATCAAGAATAAGAGAAAGATGCCCACTCTCGCCACTTTTATTCAACATAGTATTAGAAGTCCTAGTCAGAGTAATTAGGCAAAAAAAAAAAAGGAAATCAGCAGCACCCAGCTGGAAAGGAAGAAGTAAAATTGTCAATATTTGCAGATGACATGATATTATATATAGAAAACCCTAAAGACTCCACCAAAAAAACACTGTTAGAACTAAGAAACAACTTTAGTAATGTTGCAGAATACAAAATCAATATACAAAAATTGGTTGCATTTCTATATGCTAGTAATAAGACAATACCACTTACAATTGCATCAAAAGAATAAAATACCTATGAATAAATTTAACCATGGAGGTGAAAGACCTGTACATTGAAATCTATAAGACACTGATGAAAGTAACTGAAGAAGACACAAATAAATGGAAAGATATTCTGTGGCTCAAAGATTAGAAGAATTAATATTGTTAAACTGTCCATACTACCAGAAGCAATCTACAGATTCAATTCAATCCCTATCAAAATTCCAATGGCATTTTACACAGAAACAGAGCAAAAAAATCCTAAAATGTGTAAGGAACCACAAAACACCCTGAATAAGCAAAGCAATCTTAAGAGAGAACAAAGCTGGAAGCATCATGCTTCCTGATTTTAAGTTATATTACAAAACTATGGTATGGTATTGGTATAAAAACAGGCACATTGATGAATGGAGCAGAATAGAGAGCTCAGAAATAAACGCACACATATATGGTCACTTAATTTATCACAAAGGAGCCAAGAATATACAATGGGGAAAGGACAGTCTGTTCAACAAATGGTGTTGGCAAAACTGGACAGCCACATGCAAAAGAATAAAACTAGACTACTACCTTACACCATACAAAAATTAACTCAAAATGGAATAAAGACTTGAATTTAAGACCTGAAATCATAAAACTCCTAGAAGAAAACATATACGGTAAGCTCCTGGACATTGGTCATGGCCATGATTTTTTGGATATGACACCAAAAGCAAAGGCAATAAAAGTAAAAATAAACAAGTGAGACTACATCAAACTAAAAAGCTTTTGTACAGTAAAGGAAACCATCAAAATGAAAAGGCAACCAATTGAATGGGAGAAATATTTGCAAATCATGTATCTGATAATGGGCTAATATCTAATATATTTAATATATAAAGATCTCGCACAACTCAATAGCAAACAAACAATCTAATTAAAAATGGGCAAAGGATCTGAATAGACATTTTTCCAAAGAACACATTCCAAAGTTGACCAACAGGTATAGGAAAAGATGCTCAACGTCACTAATCATCAGGGAAATGCAAATCGAAACCACAATGAGATATCACTTCACACCTGTTTGTATGATTATCATCAAAAGATAAGAAATAACAAGTGTTGGCAAGGATGTGGAGAGAAGGAGACACTTGTGCACTCTTGGTGGGAATGTAAATTGGTACAGACAGTATGGAAAATAGCATGGAGTTTCCTCAAAAGATCAAAACTGGGACTACCATATGATCCAGCAATTTCACTTCTGTGTATTTGTACAAAGAAAATGAAAACACTAACTCCAAAAGATATATGCACACCCATGTTTATTACAGAATTATTTACAATAGTTGAGACATGGGAACAACTTCAGTGTTCATTGATGGGGGAATGGCTAAAAAAATGTGATACACACACTGGAATACTATTGAGCCATTAAGAAAAAGGAAATTTTGCCATTTGTGACAACATGGAGGGACTTCGAGAGCATTATGCTAAGTGAAATAAGTTAGAGAAAGATAACCTATGGTCTCACTTATATGAGTAATCTTAAAAAGAAAAAAAAGGAGCTCATAAATACAGAGAAGAGATAGTTGGTTGCCAGACTGGGGGGGTGGGGATGGGGGTGGGAAGTAGGTGACATGAGTGAAGGGGGTTCAAAAGGTACAAATTTCCAGTTATAAAATAAATAAGCCACAGGGATGTAATGTATAGCATGGTGAATATAGTTATTAATACTGTATTGCATATTTACAAGTTGCTGCAAGTAAATCTTAAAAGTTCTCATCACAAGAAGAAAGAAAAAAATCTGTGACTGTGTATGGTGATTGATGGTAACCAGACTTACTGTGATGTTCATTTTGCAATACACACAAATGTCAAATCATTGAATTGTACACCTGAGACTAATATAGTGTTCTATGTCAATTATACCTCAATAGAAAAATTCTTAGGTCAAGATCAGATGTTGATTTTAATTTTAAATTAGAAAAGGACTTTTAAGGATCCACTCAACTCTGCCTCCCTCTTCCTACCCCAAAGAAGTAAAGAAAAATTGTGACCTTTTATGCCTTTCATAAAATTAGAAATTTTGTTTAAAGGGTATAATATATCTCAATTTAAAAAGTTTAAAAAAAAAAAAGAATTTTTTTTCCTGGACACTCATGTAGTTGATTCTGTGAATTTATCCTTCTTTGTGATATGATAGAAGGAAGTTCTAGAATCTCCCTTTTCTCTATATGTATGCACCTCAGCTGCTGCCATCAGTGGACATGTGTGCAAGATGATATTGGAGACTGTGGTGCTTGAATTGGGTAGAATGCTGGACAGCTGGCTCTGCACTTCATTTTAACGTTAAGCCTCTCTGATTCTACTTGTGCCAGAATGTCAGGAAAAGTGTGTTGTTTATGCGCAATCCTGTGAAATGTTTATTAAGCACTTTTGGAAATACCATGCAGTATTGCTTTTATACTTCAAGTTCTTAGTTGTGGTTTGTTCTATCTTAGATACCAGTGTTTGTTAGTCCCGAAAAGTCCTCCTGGGTTGAAACGGGCTGAATTGGAAAGAAATATTATAAGCAGATAAGGTAGGGGGTCTATGGAGAAAGAAAACCAGGCATGGCTTTCTGGACATAAGAGAACACCTATTAATTTAGTACAAGCCATTTTGTGATCTAAGCCTGGCCAGAGTGCTTGCCCTTGAACAGGTCTCAGTAATTAAGGATCTTAAGGGAAAACAAGAATGCTGACTGTTATCAGGCAAGAGAAGTAGCACTAGTAATAATGTATCAGTTGTAAAGACTTCCAGTTCTGTTTCCATGGTAAAGATGAGCCTGAAGCACTCAACCACCAGGTCAGAGGGAACCTAAGGGATGATGGCGTTGACCTTTTCTGATCCTCCGGATTTCAATCAACTAAAGCCTGGACTCTGCCTACCTCCCAAGTCCTTTCATGAATATACATGTACCCTTAGCTTAAAACTTCCCCAGTTTTGCTGTTTGGGGAGACACTGCTTTGGGAAAGATCCCTGGTGGTCTACTTACTTGCTGCAAGTAACAAATCCTTCCTTCTCTCACTCTTTGTCTTGGTTGTGTCTTTTGGCTCGACACCCACCAAGAGGCGAACCTAGTTTTTCGGGTAACAATATGAGGCTGACTATTCTCTAGCTGAGATTTTATGTAATTAGATGCATGATCCTTTGGTTGTTAAAACCAGGGCTTCCAAGGGCTAGTTATAGGGAACATAGCTCATCAGAGATAACCTGCAAAGACACCGTGCAGTGTGTTTTTTATCACACATGTGACAATTCTTCTTCCTGCAGTCTGTCTCTCCATAATTGTTCTTCAGGATTTGTTGCCTGGGGGCTTATGGGGAAAATGACTCCTAATAGAAATACTATTATATTTTATTCACAGTGTTCTTTCAGAGGATTTAATGATAAATCTGTTCCCATTACAAGAGTAAAGTTAAATGTATTCCCAGATTTAGATAAAACACGCAGAAATAATTTACAGGGAGAAAACTGCTGAATAAAGAAGAAAAATGAATGGAGTCATGTTTTGATCTATGGAGAGCATTGAGAAAGGATTTCATTCGGGTGGGGTGAGTTGATCCTTCCTCTTCTCGGTAGGGAATCCTGAGTGCACAGACTGCTCCCAGGTGAGCAGGAAAACAGAAGACTTTGGTCAGGAAATGCCAAGGGTGTAGTTTCACTTAGAATATACTTTCCTAGGCAGCCTGTCTGCACTTACACATATGAGGGTCCACACACTTCTGAACATCGGAAGTTGATTTCTTGTCTTTTACTTGCGACGTGTGCTGATTTCAAGTTCTCTTTTGTGTTTGGTGTGAACTCTGCAGACACATACATATATGCGCGTGCGTGATTTGTGGGGTTTGAATCATCACTTATAGAAATGTGCAAGATCTTCACCTTTCCTTTGTTTTGATTTTTTAAAATTTAATTTAATTTTATATTGGAGTATAGCTGATTTACAATATTGTGTTAGTTTCAGTTGTACAGCAAAGTGATTCAGTTACACATATACATGTATCCATTCTTTTACAGATTCTTTTCCCATATAGATTATGACAGAATGTTGAGTAGAGTTCCCTGTGCTATTCAGTAGGTCCTTGCTGATTATCTGTCATCTTTCTTACATAAAAGAGCAAAGGGCTGTGGAAACAGGTCACAGAATGCAGCGGACTGCCCCTGGCCTGCAGGGAGTTAGCTTGGAGGCCTTGGCGGTCCCATTAGGCATCCTTTCTCCTCTGAGCCTGGAGCTCTAGCATCAGCCTACCTGATCCAGCGCCCTGTGGATGAGCATGGTGTTAAGTACTTGACATTCATTTTCTCCTGTAACCCTTGGATCAGTTCTCTGCTGGTAAGACTTCTATTATCTTATGAAACAGACAACGAAGCTGAGGATCACAGATGCTGAGCAGCTGCCGGGGGTCTCACGGGTGGGTACCAACTCCCAGGGCAGCTCTGGGGCTGGTACGTGGAATGCTCAGCAGTTTCCATCCCTTTGTGGGGGTTTCAGGCCTGTAATTTCATAATGGCTCTATGACTGGCTATCATCACCATTCTACAAACAAGAAAAGTGAAGCACAAAGCCACGAAGTCTCCAGCGAAAGAAGGCAGCTGGAAAGGGGTAAAACCAGGAGTCGCCTCAGCTGTCTGCTAGCAAGTCCCTGCTTTGGGCCCTGCTTTGCCTGGTCTCTTCAAGCCTCCTCACCTGGGGCTGCCCTTGTCTTGGAAGATCATGTAATAGCCCCAGTGCTGTCCAGTGGTCAATGCTGTGCACTGCACAAGGACATCTGCCTGCAAATCTCAATCCCTGGTGGGCTGTTTCATCTCTGACTTGGAAAATCCATCCTGAATGTCTGCTCAAGTAATTTACCAGCATTGTCCTTTTTGGTTTTAATTGACATCAATTATTGAGGCGCCTTCTAACCCATTTTAAATGGATTTCCCATGAACAACTGAATAGAGTTTTCCCAGGTGACAACTTTTCTGTTTCAGAGACCTGAGGGCCAGTGAGAAGGGGTTTCAGAGCTCAGCTGACCTGGTCCAAGTCTGGCTTGCTTTGTGACACATCCATTAAACTCTCTGAGGTTAGTCTGTCTATCCATTAAATGGGCAGAGTAACATTTACTTCAAAGGAATGCTGTGACCATTTATTTAGATTACACACACACACACACACAGACTGTCTGTTGTATAGGCTTTAAAAAATATTAGACAATGTAAATCATTAATTTATATTTGCTTTAAAAATTAGAAATACCATATTCAGGTTCTGGGACATGTATTAGGCACTAGGAAAATGTCTGACTAATAAATGAAGGTCACTCTACCGCTTGTGGCTTTTTTCAAGGTTCTAAATGCACCCTCCGAGCAAGCTTTGCTCAGTGTTTCCCGGGACTGCTGATTGATGGGGTGGGTGGGAAGAGTTCCTGATTCCCAGGGGCCCTGAGTAGGAGTGGAGAAAGCTGGAAAGTTGGGATCAGGATCTACATATTTGGGTCAAATTCTACTTGTAAATTCTGTGGCCTTGCCAAGCTATTTATGTTTTCTATTCCTGTTTTTGTTTTTTACCCAGGTTGCAGAATAGAAATAATAAAAACAGCTTTTCTGCTTTGTTCTCAGGCATATAATGCCCTACTCAAGGTTAAAGTTACTTTCATATTCTGATCACTTTGGATGGTGCAAGAATGCCTGGACACTGTTCCTAAGTCTCAGCACATTTGTCATGAGTCTGGTCACAGTTTTAGGAGAGTATTGATCCTAGTGATGCCATGCTCATACCTCCTTCATTTACATCTGCTGGCAGCCTCTTTAGGAAGTAGAGGAGGCCATGTGACTTACCTCAAGGTCATGGATCTTGAAATCCTTCTTCCTTCATGGGCCATCAGGCCTCTATCTGTATACTCTGAAACAATTTATCTATTTATCTGCCTATCTGTCTATCCATTTATTTATCTATCCATTTATTTATTTATTTAAGATGCCTTTTATATTCCATCATTTTTCAATATGAACTTTTGGGTAGTTGTATTAAAGAATTTGAATGGAAAGGAATACACATACAGTATATAGAAGTTGATTCAAAACTCTTCATTCTTCAATTAAGTGTATTCAATTTACCTACTTAACATAAGGTCACTTCCCTGATGCTATTTGGAGTAAGATTCCTTCTCCCAGGATGCCAGTTTTTAGTTTTATATATCTGCTGACCACAATTCTCAAATCTCCAAGTAGGAATATACATAATAAAATGCTGACATTATAGTAGAAGTCGGGTCGGTGTTTTAATTAATTATTTTTTAATTTTTTCCAGCTTTATTGAGATGTATTTTGACACATAACACTGTATATATAACCGTATATATTTCGAAATGATTACCATAATAAGGTTCTTTAGGTTTTTTTTTATTTTTTTAAGATTTATGTTTTTTTATTGATTAATTGATTGATTGTTATGTTGGGTCTTCGTTTCTGTGCTAGGGCTTTCTCTAGTTGTGGCAAGCGGGGGCCACTCTTCATCACGGTGCGCGGGCCTCTCACTATCGCGGCCTCTCTTGTTGCGGAGCACAGGCTCCAGACGCGCAGGCTCAGTAATTGTGGCTCACGGGCCCAGCCGCCCCGCGGCATGTGGGATCTTCCCAGACCAGGGCTCGAACCCGTGTCCCCTGCATTAGCAGGCAGACTCTCAACCACTGCGCCACCAGGGAAGCCCGGTTCTTTAGGTTTTTATTTTTAAATATGAATCATTAAATGAGTTGAGAAAACAAAAGCAGTCTTTTTTACAACAGTTCTCAGTACATGTAAATATTTTCTTCAAACCGGGTTAGTTACTTGTCCTAACTTCTTTTCAACCAAAAAAAAAGAAACTCACATTTTTCCTAGCATCGGTGTTAATGCTCAAGCATCATCAGCGTGGTGAAGCTCGGTCTCAGACTGAAGTCCACTGAACTGCTCAGCTGTTCAGAGTGGGAAACCTGCCCGTGAAGGATCTAGGACCACGGATTCGGATTCGGAGCGAGCGCAGGTTGAAGACCTTCACCGACTTGACTCGCACTTCCTCCCGCCACCGCCAGGCGCGCCCGGGACGCGTGGAGCTCGCAGCGCGGCGGGAGCGGGTGGGGGTGGGGGTGGGGGTGGGGGTGTGGCTGCAGGTTGGGGCTCCCGCCCCGCCAGCTGCGCGGGTTCGCCGAGCCCGGAGGAGGGAGCGCTAGCTACCCCGAGCGGGAGGGAGCTTGCAGACTCCGGCTCAGAGCAGCTGTCTGGACACCTTGGGTTTTGGGGTGGGGAGCCCCGGCGACTGTGAACATGGACTCCGCCGCGGGAGCCTGTCTCAGGATGCTCTTTCTTTTGTCTGCCCAGCCCTGGAGTACATTAGCAGCAGGGAATACATGTGAGTACAGCAAATCTTTTAAAACTTATACTGTCAACTGAGAATTCGTGTTTTTTAAAAAAAATAATTGAATTTTACAAATGGAATCACTGGTCTGCTTCTGAAAATGAGGCATTTAAAAAACATCGCGAAGTCCCAACGCTTGGATAGGATGGTTTACAATGGTTTTTCCACTTGTCAAGTCTGTAATACACAAAGCCTGTTTTGACTTGTCTGTGAGCTGAATTTTGTCTGTGTGCTGTTGTTTTGAATATTCATTGAGAAAGCTCAAGTTCTAGTAAAACCTAAAATTAGCATGAGAATATTGAGGCGGAGAGAGACCAGAGAGAGAGAATAGCAGGAGATGAGGAGAGAAGAGCATGCCAATATGTCATTTATTTCTTTTTACTATGAATACATTTTGCAGGATTTATGTCAGAAAGGAAATCGTTGGCCGACCTGGCCGGGTCCTGCATTAGCGTAGATGTTTGCAGTCGGCGCCCTGCGGAATCGGGTACCAAGAAGTCGGGCGCTGCAGCGGCGGGCAGGCTCCGCAGCAGAGCCCAGGCGGCAAACCTGGTGAGTCCGCAGAATTACGAGAAGGATCGACCCCTCAGAATTAGAAGGCTTTTGCTTACAGGAAAAACATACCCTGCCATTCAGGTTCATTTGCAAGTGCACATGCTTGTATATTGTGATGTGCTGTGTTTCTCATTTTGTTGGTTCAGTGAAGATGTATTAACCTCTCAGTTCTGGACTGGCAATGTGAGTCTGATCTAAAGTTGCTAGCCAAATTGATTCAGCCGACCTCAAGGCATTTTAATCTGGAAATCGGAAAAAGTTTTCGAAGTGTTATTCAGATTGAAATCTCCATCATAGGGCTTTTCTTTCCTTGAGGGATTGGAAGAAAGCCCCCTTAGTCCTACATCCACACCCCATCCCCCTCAAGAATTTTTTAAAAATCAGGTTGTAGGGAGTAAGGCAAGCTATTATGCATTTCAAGCAAGTGCTAGTAGGCATGTTAGAAACCGACCTTGCTGCTGGGGGTGGGGTGGGCTGGGGAACTCTGCCCTTACCAGGAAGTTTGTGCTAAAGTGAAAAGCATATTGTACAAATAGTTACCCTTCCAGCATTCATCCATATATGCCCCGAGGCTGTGATAAGTTTGTGTTGTCATCATTTAGTATCAGCTCATTTAATGCCATATTATACGAGTCACTCCTGAAAATGAGCCTTAGTCTCCTTTAAGAAAATACTGCCCCGTGTTTCAGACAGAATTTTAATTTAGCTTTGGGCACAATTTCCATGAATTAATTAAAATGGAGGCATTTACATGAAATCCTTAGGTCCTGCAGTAAAGCATTTATCACTTTGCTAAGAAACTAAAAATGTAGTACTAAATGATTTGCTAGTATAAAAGAATTGTAGAATAATTTAACATAGTACACTGAGGTGCAATTAAAAAGTCACCAGAGGTCACTCTTACTTAAAGGAAACATGGCTTCAAAAATCCTTCCCTTATCAGAGAAGCAGAGTGCTGTGCTGCCTTTCTTGTCTCCTTAGTTGTGATTACAGGATATTGCAAGATCAGTTATTTTGATATTTCTTTATTTTCTGTTTGTATTTTATTCCCTGAAATCCACAGAGGTATCATGTTCTTCATACTGAGCATCTTTTTTAAGAGTCACATGCTCTGAGGTGCTCCATGTCTGAATCTCCAGGCAGATATCCTTTTCTGAATTGAATATATCTCTAAGCTCAGTTCGTCTGGGTCTCTGGCTGACTCTTCAAATGTCAATGCTAGTTTTCACTTTTCAGCCTCTGTTTTATTTAGATGTGTTTAGTACTCTGATGAAAAGTTCAGTAAGTTAAAAGTACCTATGTAAATTTGCATGGCTAAGAACATTTTAGATACTATAGAGTCCTTGATCACCGCAAAGCTGGCTACTATAGTTGTTCAAGTGTCAAGTATATATTTAAATGTCTTTGCAGACTTAAAGATTCATAGAGGGTACACAAACTGTGTTTGATAATTGCTTGCTAATCTCATTTGACAGTATCCTTTGTAGCAGTAGAAGTAATGGTGAATGAATCTTATTATAGTCTAGATTAGCTAATTTGACCAATTGGATTTTTCCTTAACTCTCCAATATTTGGGAGGTGTTTGTTTGTATGTGTAGATGTATATACAAGCAAGGTATTTCAAACCCATATTTGAAATTTGTTACTACATAAATCAAGGTAGAGGGTTCTTTTAGTCCTGTCCCATCATTTGAGAAATTCTAAAGAGGAGTTTGCCAGCAGGATGGGATTTAGGCTACCAACAAGAAATCACGAACACCAGCATTTGCTCAAGTCTTTTGATCGCTAACCTTTTATTCCTAAGAAGTGTTTTAAGAACTCAAGTAATCTTTTCAGACAAGACTTTAAAACTAACAAAAATGAAATATTCTTGAGCCCTGATAAAATAATGAGAACTGTATGTAAATTTTTAAAAAGGTAAAGATCTTCTCCCCAAAAGGATACAGTGACATTTTTCCTCTATTTACAACTGGTTCTCAGTAGTAAATTAGTCAGACGGGGGGCGGGGGGGTGTCAACCTGGGTGAGGTTCTGGCATAAGACATACTCTCATACAGGACTTGGTTGAAACATTTGACATCTCAGAAATTATCCATGTGTTGACATGAATCTTTATAATTAATGGGAAATTTTAAGTCAGGAGGAGTCTACACAGGGCGAGAGTAATGTTTCTAAATAGCCAAAAACATGGGCTTTTTTTTTTTTTCTCTTATTCTCTGTCTTTTTGAAGATAAAACAAGTTGAATGGACAGCATCCTCTAGGACCTGATATTTAAAAATTGTGCATCTCTACTTGGTCTGCCTTCTAGAACTCTTTGTATTTAGTCAAGATGAAAGTGTTATTCTAATGGAGTTATCCTCTTAAATGGAATGCAAGAGGAAAGTTAGAATATAGATTCCAAGTTAGAGCCCTGTTTTCCAGAAGTTGTTGTGCAGACAGTGGTTGGTTTGCTCACTTCCTACCATGAGCCACAAGTGGAAGAGGGCAGTAGCTCTCTGTTTTAGGATTATCCCTGTGAATCTACTATTTGTTTATGAACTTTCAGATCTTTTTGGGGGGGGGGGAGGAAGAAGAGATATAATCTGAATAAGAAAATGTCAGTATTTTGATTGCATATTTACTATTGTAAATCTGTCTCCTGGATCGCATGTCACTTTGAGGAGTAATGTTCACTCTTTCCCGATTAAGGAACAACACAATTGGAAGTTAATTTACAGCTGAATTATTTTCCCCATATAAGTAAAGTACCAGCTATAGCTAGTAGCTGCTGTCCTCCCTAACTCTACTCCCCAGTGAAAAGAAAAAGGACTGAAGTCTCTGAAAAGGACTGAAGCCAGTGTTAGACATTTCAGCCGCTGTTGATGGTGATTATTTGACGTAAATGATGATATTTGTAGACCCAGGGGTTCAATTTAGCGAGTGTTACACACTCATCCGCACCTTGTTAAATCTCAGTACTTGTAATTTTCTCTAGAAGTCTTCTTTTGTTTCCTTCCCCTGTCAAAAGTGCCCTTCTTGTTGTGAGAATAAAAGATGTATTTCTGGCCCACTGCAGGTGGGGCACACAACTTGAATCACTGTTCTAGGAGTGGTAATCAGGATTTGTTTTTATCCAACAATGTCTCCTCCCTGTTATGTCCTGCATATGTATGAGAGGTCTCTGCCCTTGGTTGGGGGAGCAGATCAAGCCCATTTTGTTGGCCAGCATGGGAGACAAACATGTGCTCTTCATGTAATACCTAGTGCTTGATCTAGGCAAATATATTAGCACCTCAATTTGAAGATTTGTATCAGATTTGAATCCTTTCTTCACTGGAGCAGTGGCTCCTAATGTGCTAAAGTGTTACTGTATCATCTTTAATGAAAGTTTATTAATATGATCCTCTAATAGATATTATCACACAATATTATTCTTTGAAAAGAAAAATAACATACACAGTATAATAGTGAGACACTTGTTGTATAAATTATCCTAACCCAATAACATGATTAACCTTAAGAATTTGGTATAAAAATACATGAATTGCAGAATGGAGGAACTGAACATAATGCTACAACTGCTAAGAAGTATAAAATCGTGAGAATTGATTTAAGTGAATGTCTAATAGTGTGTTTATCCAATGTCTCTTCTCAAGGGTATTGTTTGTCAGAACTCCTGTCATTTCAATGGGCACAGATTCTTTGTAATTAGTTGCTAAGTGTCATCAACATATTCTATTGCTATGTGAGCACAGTCAATCTCAAGTAATGCCATGTGTGCTAAGACAATACAGTCCATAAAGAAGTTTTCACCTTGGGTAATATGGACTAAAATCCTGCTACTGTTTTAATTGGTGCAGGCTTCTTTTTGTCTCAATAGTGTGCTTAGTGGTTTTCTAGAGTGAGTCGAATCCTCCAAGTTAATCAGGATTATCCCTGTGAATCTGCTGTTTCTTTATGAATTTTCAGATCTTTGGGGAGGAAGAAGAGATATAATCTGAATAAGAAAATGTCAGTATTTTGGTTGATATTTAGATTGAATTACTTATGTCTACCTATTTCTGAAAGGCATTAGACCATATGTAATATGTTCCTTGGTTTAGGGAGGGAGCCTATCAGAAGATGTGCCCCTGGAGCAGGTGAATGGGGAATCCATTCGTGATTCAGTGAAACATGTTAGGGAAAATGAGCATAGAATACGGAGAGAGGTATTTAGTAAGCACTGGAGCTTGGACTTGTTGGAAAGAGTCTTCAACAAACTGGTAAACGGACCGTTTTTTAAAAAAAATCATATTTGAATAAACTTCCCGAAATACTGAGGTCAGAATATTTTTGAAAACTTCGGGAAAACAACAACATTTTTTTCTCCAAAAAAACTTACAAAGTCCATGTGACTATCAACACAGAGTGACAGGCAAGGCTAGAGCTGTGAGGGTCCTGAAGCTTATGCAACTGGGGGAGACTCTTTAAGCAAACAAACAAACAAAATGACCCTAAAGCCACATTATCAGTGACCCTCCCACGCCTGAAAGCCTGTTCTGGGGAGAAGACTGGAGCTCAAGAATGTCTGCTCCTTTGAGTTGATTTGGAAAATAAACCCCAAATCATTCAAGAGTACTAAATAAAGGACATATTCACTGACAAAAATCTCAATTAACTGAGCAAATTTGAATTTGAATTTTTCCCTTTAAAACAAAATCAGAATTTGAATATAAAAGTATACTTATAAAAGTATAAAAGAGTTCAAACAATTTGGAATGAATAGATCCAGGGTGTACCTGCAATTCTAATTCTAATCCTGAAAAACAAATATGCAATTAACCTCTGGATCTTCTCCCCACTTAACTTTTCAGAGCCTTTAAAGGCTTGGCTTCAACATACAAAGTTCTTCAGAGTAACTTCCAAAGTGTCCCCACTCAATCTGCCTACCTGGGGCCCGTTGCGGTGCTGATTGCTATAGGCTCTGTTGCATCATATTGAATAACTTTTAAAAACTGAATTATTTATGTCTACCTATTTCTTATTTTTTTTTTTTTTTTTTAGAAGTTTATTTATTTATTTATTTATATTTGGCTGTGTTGGGTCTTCGTTTCTGTGCGAGGGCTTTCTCCAGTTGCGGCGAGAGGGGGCCACTCTTCATCGCGGTGCACGGGCCTCTCACTGTCGCGGCCTCTCTTGTTGCAGAGCACAGGCTCCAGACGCGCAGGCTCAGCAGTCGTGGCTCACGGGCCCAGTTGCTCCGCGGCATGTGGGATCTTCCCAGACCAGGGCTCGAACCCGTGTCCCCTGCATTGGCAGGCAGACTCTCAACCACTGCGCCACCAGGGAAGCCCTGTCTACCTATTTCTGAGAGGCAGGGAACCATATGTAATACGTTCCTTCAAAATATCATACTTGTTTCTTCCAGTTTGAGTTCTATGGCATAAGGTTAAAATCTGTGTGCTAATTAAAGTTATACACAACTTGTAAATACTGTAAAAACTAACACAACATTGTAAATCAACTAGACTCCAATGTAAAATAAAAAGTTAAAAAAAGAGAGGGTATGATAGAGTGACCTTTTGACATTATGCAGGAACATTGTTTAATAGGCCCACGTGATTGTTTAATTTCCTAGAAGAATGCACCCATGTCTGACTTGGTCATTTACCATTTCATTGGAGTTTAGACGCTGAAATTGATGATTTCTTTTTTTTTTTTTTTTCAGGTACATATGGTAACTACAAAGGTTTTATTGCCCTGTAGGACATTGATCAGTTTTTTGGTAACCTAGCAATCTCATTCTAATATTCTTCTATAAATGCCTGTAAATTCCTAGTTTCTCAAAATGCTCTTTTACTGGATTAGTCATTAATGAGTTTATGATTCTTTGGCATGCATTTGTTCTATATTTGTACGTGTTGTGTTTTTAACTTTTTGAAAATAATGCTTTGAGATAGAGATTGCACATGTCTGGTAGGTGTACACATAACCTTGTGTGATAATACATGCGCTTAGTTTGAGTGTTGCTTTACAATAAATGTCCTTTCCGGTTCATTAGAAACTTTACTTTTCAATAATAATATAGGGAGTCTGGCTCGCCATAAAAAATAAAAATATTCTCCTTAGTTTCCAGGTAATGGGTATTTTCAGTGTACTGATTTGAAATAGAATTGAAACATAAAGTACTTGAAATTTTGAGTAGTTTAAAGTTAGAAACTATATAATTTTTATTTAAATATATGCCCGTTTAATGGACCAGTTTAAAAAAAAACCTCCCTCCAAGGCTGTTAATCACAAATGAAAAAATGATATATTTTATCTAGGCTATGGCTTTTATTAAGTTTTTACTCGGTAGTACATCAGGAAAAGATACTCATGGAGGATGTGCTAGTTATAGCTAACTCATGGAGAGAAACTTGAAAAAAGTTTGTTTTTTAAACTGGCAAATATGATCCTTTCGGATGAGTCATTTTAGGGATATGGTAAATGGTGTATCAGATATTTAAATTTATGTGTTCCTAAGTTGTATCACCTGTGGTTCCATCTCTGGCCTTAGTGGCTGTCACCTGTGGAGAAGGAATTTTTATGCCACGTGTTCACTGGACCACTGTGGGAGGAAGGGGCTGGTGAACCTTGTTTGGCATCAGTGGCAGTTTCGATAACCTCAGAAGCCACTTAACGCTGTGGCATAGACCTAGGGTCCCCACATGCTCGTTTCAGTAGCATCTCATTACTTGGGGTGTTCGAGACCCAACAGAGGGTTTCTCTGGAGCTTAGGAGCAAGCAGTGACATTGCTGCTTGGATGATGCAGGAGCGACCTGCTGCCTTGAGACATAAGACCAGGTGCCACCTGCAGTTCTCAAGGTTGTAATTAGTTTTTATTTTAACATTTCTAAATCCTCAGGCAGCCAAAGAGCTTGATAAAGTTAAGCTAAATACACTCTTCCTCGGAGTGGTGAATTGGTGGGAGAAGTGGCAGAATGAACCATGTGTGTGTACGTATGTTTGTGTGTCTTAAGGGAGGCAGGTTGGGTAGAGAGAGCTGCTGAAGGAATTAAAAACCACTGTCAATAGTTGTAAGAGAGGCACAGATTGGATTAGGTGACGATCCAGTTACGTGGGACTGAGCTATTTCTTACTTGTTACCATGCAGAACGGATATTCTCCACTTTGGATTTCTGAGCATGTGAGCAATCAGGAAATACAAAGCCATCTGCCCTGACCCAGTTGAAGCCCAGTTGAAACTATTGGCTTCACGTGTCGGAGGGGTTTTGTGTTCTAGGATATTGCTGTGCAGCCACCGTTAGAACCAGCAGCACTTAACCTGCCTCTGAGGCCTTGCCAGGTCCTGGTTCCTGTTACTACAGTTCTAAGGAATGGCTGGTAGGATTTTGATTTAAAGGCGAGTAGATATAATAAAGGGAATCTGATTAGCATGCGAAAATAATTCAGTAATTTGATTCAGGTCAAAGAAAGTAATTTTAATATAAACTTCTATTATGGAAGAAAATATTTTAAGAACTGTTAACTATTTTAATGTCTCAGATTTGGCTGATGTAAGAAAAATAATATGTTTCTATAGACATCTGTTCAAATGTTTGGAGATTATCAAAATTAAGGATTTGTCATATAGCTTTGCGTTTGCTGTGTCTTTGATGATCAGAAACTTGAGAATAAGGACATGGCTATACACTAAAAGTATAATAATACAACCTAAAAAGAAAGATATAGCTGTGTAAAGTCACCAAGCTGGCTAGCTGCTGTGTGTCTGTGATTCTTAGGCTTCTCTGCAACGTTGTGTTAATTCATGGCAGTTTTCTTTTTTTAATTAATTAATTCATTCATTAAGTTTTGGCTGTGTTGGGTCTTCATGGCGGCACTGAGGCTACGGGCTTTCTCTAGTTGCGACCAGCGTGGGTTACTCTTTGTTGTGGCGCGCGGACTTCTCATTGAGGTGCCTTCTCTTGTTTCGGAGCATGGGCTCTAGGCGCAAGGGCTTCAGTAGTTGTGGTGCGTGGGCTTAGTTGCTCCGCGGCATGTGGGATCTTCCTGGACTAGGGATCGAACCCGTGTTCCCTGTATTGGCAGGCGGACTCTTAACCACTACTCCACCAGGGAAGTCTCGATTCACAGAAGTTCCGATAGGAAAACCTGTGAGCCTTGACATTTCAGAGCACATCCTTTTCTATGGTGTGAACCATGCCGTCATCGCGAGGGGTTAAAAAAATTGGGGGACTGAAAGAGGATATGTTGACTAGAGTTTAGTTAAGGTACGTATAAGAGAGTTTAAGGGAGCAAACGCCAAATTACTCTTTGCTTTCTTAAAGTGACAAGGAACATTTCTGAAAAATATTTTTTCTGGCATAGAACACAGTAGAATTGACAGATCTCAGAGTCAGTTACCTATTAGAGGTAAGTCAAATGATCTATTTTGAACTATGGTACAAGGTTAACAAACATAATATTGATTTTCCAGTTTAGAAGAACAAATTTTGGATCATAATTATTTACTATTCTTTTGTCATGATGAACTACTGATCTATTTTAAGAAACCTGAAAACCTGATCTTTGGGAGATTTGCATCGCTATGGACTGATTTCACTTGTTCTTCTTCTAAGTGATAGGATTCATTTGTTGGAAGATAGGCTGCATGTTTGCCTAGGAAAAGTTCCTTTTCCTCATGAATATTGCTGCAAGGTGAAGCAGGAGTGGGAAGATACATCCTGCAGGCTATTGCGCATTTGAGCATGAAAAGGACATATGTTGTATCTTAATCACCATCCCAATTCCCTAGGGATGAGACTGGCTTACCCACCCTCCCAAGGCCTCCTTGCCAACCCCCAGCATCAACATGCCCAGAGCCTTCATGAGCATCTTCTTCCATTTTCTTAGATGGAGGTGATGCCGAATGACTTCCTGGGTTGACTTGCGTGGATTTGGCCAGCCAAAGAGGTGTCCTTCCTCCTTCACTACTTCCTGTGGGATCCATCCCCCTGAGGTCTTCCACTGTTATTCCATTTCCCAGGTGTAAGAGGGACTGAAGTGGGAGGATGGCAGTGAGAATGAAAAAGTGACACTGCACACAAAGAACACTTTCAGGACTTAATGGTTGTTTGATTCTATGTGGAGTAATAAGAAATGGGAGTGTGAAGGACTGGGGTATTGGCAAGTGACTTCAACAAAACGGGGAATTGTTGGTTCACATCATTGCATTTCAGGCAAGGTTAGATCCAGATGAGGCTGTGCCATCAGGATCAGCCTCTCTTCATGTTTCCGCTCTGTCTTCCCAGTGTCAGCTTGATGCTCAGGCAGGAATCTGCTTGGTAGCTTCATGTCCAAGGTCGACCTTCCTAATCACAGTGGTAGAGAGAATGCTTTCCTCTATTTGGACTTTGGTCCTTATTACCCTGAAGCACTAAGCATGTATTTATTTGTTTATTCCCTCAACTCAAGCTCCAAGAAAGCAGAGACTTCCTCTTTCTTTTTTGTTGTTATTCCTACTTCCTAATCCCCAGAGCACAGGGATGGTCCTGGAAGACAGTGGGTTCTCAATACATATTTGTTGGATAAGTAAAAAGGTGAATGATTCTCTTTCCCCAAACATCCAGCAAGATCCCCAGATCTGACTTCCACTGTTTTGTCTGTGTTGTGACTGCTCTTATCCAGCTACTGTGACAGGAAAGGTTGGCCCTCATGACCAGTGGTGGAGCCAGGAAGTGATTGCAACTTGATCCTTGACCAGGTGCTTTGACTGCATCACTTTGACAAGAAAGCAAAATGCACAATCCATTTAGGTAATTAGTTTAACACCTATTATGAAAAGCACTAGCTTTCAGGCTCTTACTGGCTTCATAGAACAGATGCTTGGTTACATGTCTCCCTCCTTAATCAGATTTTAAACTTCCTGAAAACAGAATCACGCTTCTTTGTTCCTGCAGTGCTTTGCTGATGGTACTCAGTAAGTACCAAATAAATGGAGAAATTAATATATTTTAAATATGCTACCTTGAAGGTATATAGAATATCTGCAGAATCTCCCTGTGTATTTTATAATCATTTTTTAGGTGGCCTAATAAAAATGAATTTTTATGTGACTATCCCTGAGCTCTCTACTAGCCAACTGATTTGTTCATGGAAAGATCCATTGGCTGATTTTGAGTGTTTTGTTTTCTTCCAGTAGGAAAATGCCTGACATAACTTCTGACCCAAGGCTTTGATAAAAAGCATGGTGCCTGTTCTAAAAGTTGCTGGGAAGCCCTGAGGGAGAGCTTGAAAAGGCCAGGTGTCAGGGGAACTACCAAAGACCAACAAGCAGCAAAGAGGAGGCCTTCTGGCAGGTATTATTAGGCAAGATGACTGTTATCTAGGGAGATCTTGATCAAGTCTGATCTCAGCAAGGCTCCATATTCAGGAGGAGCCTGAAACAGAGGTGCCTGGGGGCAGTGTGTAATTGGCATTCTCCACAAGCCTGGTTCACAGTGTCTACCTGATACTGGAAGCAGCATCTAATCCAGGTGGGAAAGGCTCACTGCACATCAGGGCAGAGGGCCTGCAGGTGCACAGGTGGCCATTGCACTTCAGTGTAGGTGTCCAGTTGTCTCCTTGACACCCATGAGGCTAAATTCATTTGGGTCACAGCTGCCTCTGGGAGTGAGAACCATGGACTCTGTGTCCAGTAACCTGCAATATCAAGTGGAAGCTCCCATTGTGCTTGCAGACTTGACCCCCTGGTCTAGGGTGAGGCATTTCTGAGTCTGTTTATGGCTGGCCATTATTGTCAACAAAACCTGTTACTATCTTTGAGAAGTTTTATGACTAGCTAGCTCAAAGGCATGACAAAATGCACATGCTATCACTTAAAGACTACCTCTATTTTCAAACAAAGATCGTTCGTATTTTCAGAATTACATAGAAGGGCCCAGTGGAGGTGTATAAATGAAGATGATTCCAGCAGCACTCCTTCAAACAGCATAAAACTATAAAATTCAACAAGATGTACTAACATAATGAGTCACACTTTCAGATAGGCAGTGGAGTGGAGTGGTTATGAAAGGAATGTTTGGATTAGGTTTCTGCTTCCACTGATTAATGCCAGCTGTGTGACCCTGGGTAATTTGCTTATCCTTTCTGTGTCTCAGTTTCCTTGTCTCCAAAAATATAAGTAATAATTATAACCCATCTCATAGACTTGTTATGAAGATTAAATTAATTAATATATATAAATAATGCCTGGAACATAGTAAGTCCTCAGTGAATTTTAGCCATTACTATTGCTCCTGTTGATCTCAAGTGTAAAATCAGAAATGTGACTTTGGTCCATGACTTTGGGTAGAATAATCAGATAAGGAATTTTAGGGAAAGGCATTTATACTGGGTATTTCCATTATTCAAAGTATTATCACTAATACTGCAAGATTAAGACAATATTACAAAAGAAGAATATTTAAAAATAAGTTTATGTCATAGAATTAGAAACTCTAACAGTACATTGATATGTTTCAGCTTTCTGTAATATTATATCTCTCTAAGCAATAAAGCTTTTCAGATTAAGCTATTTGGATTAAATTGTCACTAGCAACTTTGACTTCTTTCGGTTTTATATATTTTTCCATTAGCTGAAAAGGACTCCCCAGATCAAGACAATATGCTCCTGAAACATATACTGCTTGTTATCTGGCTGTTTTTTATGAAGTCTTCTAAGACATATAGTATCTGACCATCAATATGGGTTGTTTGACATTTATGATAGTGAAATGAGTGTTAGTGTCCAAGTCAAACATATTTTGTATGCTTTGGAATGTCATCTCACTTAGAATGGTTATGAAAACTTTGGTGTGGATCCTTGGAAAGAGAGCATTACTGTTTGATTGTGAAAGGTTAGGTTTAGCCCCATCTCTTGAATTTTCTCATGTCCCCTTTTCTTCAGTCATCCCATCACTGACTTATTCAAACCCTGTAAATCTCTGGCATTTACTATTGTTGTCTTCATGATTTTCCTGTCTCTACCTCAACTCCTTCTGATCCATTTGCTATTCTGCTCCCAGAATAATCTTTCTAAAGACCACTTACCTGATGATATTGCTTTTCTGGGTAAAGATTTTCGAACCTTCCCTCACATCACACACACACACACACACACACACACACACACACACACATTTATTCCTTGAAAGGTCCCTTCCCTTCACTTACTGTTCCTAGTCCCTCCTTTAACTGACCCTAAACTACAACCACCACCTAGCTACACTGGCATTCTTCCATCAGGACTTTCAGTTACCCCTCCCTCTACTTCTGGCACTTTCTCTCCATGTCTTGTCTTCCTGTTGAATATAGTCATCTAGGCTCTTACAGATCCATTTCCAGGAAACATATGCTCACAATAAAAATAAAAACATAAAATGCAAGAGGAAGAATCATCAGAAATAATAAACTACAGAATTAGACCAAAATAAATGTATATATTGAAATAGATTTAGGATATAAAATTTGTTTTATATGTATAAAGAAAAGAGTAGAAGAATGGAAAGAATAAGAGACTATCAAAATGATCAAGTAGAATTGAAAAAGAGTAGTATTGAGAAATGAAAAATGTAATCACTGAAATAAAGAATTTAGTGAATGCTGAAACAGCAGATTAGACACAGATGAAGAGAGACTCAACAAATTAGAAGACACATTTGAAATAAATAACCAGCATGCACCACAGAGAGATGAAGAGATGGAAAATATGAAAGCCAGGTTAGGGGACAGGGTAAAGTGACTGATTTTTGTATCTGATCTGAGTTGTAGAAGGAAGAGCATGTGGGAAAAAGAAATACTTAAGAGATAATCTATGGGAATTGTTCAGAATTGAAGAGAGTCACCAATGTTTAGATTCAGGAAACCTCTCAAATCCCTAGTGATACAAAGGAAAATAAATTCCCACCCAAAACAACACTTTATATTGGAACTGTAGAACACCAGAATCAAGAGATGTTAAAAGCAGATAAAAGATAAGTATAACAAATAAACAAACAAAATCAGAGACAAGAACTGTTCAAGTTCTGAGAGGGAATAATTACCAACCAAGAATTGTAGACTCATTGACTTTCTCTTTCTTTCTCTTTGAAGAATGAAGGTACGATAAAGCCGTTCACAGAAATATAAAATCAAAGAGCATTTAAGGCCAATTAACCTTCACTAAAGAAGTGTTAATGGATATACTTAGCAAGAAAGAAAATTATTACAGAGGGCAGTTATGAGTACTTATAATCTAGTAGCTAGAAACAAATGGCAGGTCCTCAGGTATAATCACATATTTGAACGGTAATAAAGCTGTTTGTACAACAACATCTTTATGAAGTTGATGGAATTCAAAGGAAGAAGACAAGATAAATCTAAGTGAACAATTGAAAATATAGTTGGAAAAGGCTTACCAGACTTAAAGCATTCTAAGGTCCCTGCGTTATTTTGTTTAATTTTAGACTTTGTTAAATTGTTCAGCAGAATGCAGTGTAAAATTTTAAGGATGACCACTTAAAGAAGAGTAATAAGACATATACATTTCAAACCAGTAGGAAAAATGGAATGGGATTGGGGTAGATTTCAGTCTGTTCAACAGAAAGGAAGAAGAGAGGGGAGGAGAAAATAACTGAGAAAAAGAGACAAATAAGCATAAAATAAAATAAAATGAAGTGATAAGGATATAGAGATTTGAATAAATTATTTCCAACTTTGATTTTAAGGATATATATATAACAGTTAGAAAATATTATGCAGGCTTTTCAATTACATGTGGAATATTTACATTTTTACTTAACCATAAAACCAGTTTCAATAAATTTAAAAGAATTAGTAACATAAAAATAAAATTTCTTAAAACTGAAAAGCAATAATGTATCTCACTTATAAAAGCTCATATTGTGCTGAGTTAGATGAATGGAAAACAATAATTTAAAAAAAAACACCTAGAAACATGGTCACATTTTAAACCACCAAAAATAATGATGATATAAACTTATTTGCTATAATGGAATGAGAGCTAGTTTAACTTCAGCAGAGCTGTAATACAAGAAGCAAAAAGAAATATAGAAACAAGTATAAGTTCTGAAGGAAAATAACTTTTTAAAGAGAAACTATTATTTAAACCATCGTAAAACATGAGTGGAGAGGATGAAGAGGGAGACTAAAATCTTGCTAATGTTCTTTGAGACATAAGTAGAATTTAACCATGGACATTGTTTAAAAATTGAGATAAAGTACTGCGTTATAAATAGAAGGATGATCAGTAGAAAATAAATTAAATGTGATATTTTGTGTGCTTTTCAAAATCATGAAACTGATTTTCCTCCTCAGAAAAAGTCCTGTTTTCTGTTTCATGTTTTAATATGATTGCATGTTTTTTCATTCATTGTTCTTTCATCTGATAGTGAGAATATTCTTGGTTAAACAGTGAAAGTTTGTTTGTACTTTAGAATAGGTGTATGAGGCTGTTTAAGCATGGGGATTTTTTTACCCAATCTATTTTTTTTATAGACTACTGTTGGCTTGTGGAAGCAGACCTGTGAAAACTGTTAAGGATGATGAGTAGCACCACTGGGTGGATTTCGGTGACACAATATAATTCATGTCCTTAACATCTTACTATTATTATACATAGAAACTTCCACCAATTATTGTTGCTGATAAATAACTGAAACATTTTCCTGTAAGTGATTAAAATATTTGTCGATTTCTCAGATTTTTAAATAGAATGAAATTGGATCTTATCATGAATTTTCTATAAAAATCTGGAGTTCCTTTTAGGTTAACAGATTTGTATCTTTTATAAACTAATTTTAAGTTCTAGAATCTTATATAATGCTTATATGTAGTCTTATGTATAATATACATATAGTCAGGTTTACGAAAGAGAAGACCATTTCCATACCTGGTATAATTCAACAAATTCTGTGAATTTTTAATTTCCACTTGCTGCGGAATTAAAATGTTTCACCTTCTATTTGACATGAGTGCTGTACACCAGCACAGTTTGGAAGTTTTGTACAGAAAGAGAAAAAAACACCCTCTTCAGAAAAATTTTTAAAGAAATGTTTAGTTGTACCTTGTGAAAATAATACCAAATAGCTATTGTATCTTTTTTTTTTTTTTTTTGCAAATATGGACATTTTTTTTATCATCTTTTTTAGAGTATAATTGCTTTACAATGGTGTGTTAGCTTCTGCTTTATAGCAAAGTGAATCAGCTATACGTATACATATATCCCCATATCCCCCATATCTCTTCCCTCTTGTGTCTCCCTCCCTCCCGCCCTCCCTATCCCACCCCTCTAGGTGGTCACAAAGCACCGAGCTGATCTCCCTGTGCTATGCAGCTGCTTCCCACTAGCTATCTGTTTTACATTTGGGAGTGTATATATGTCCATGCCACTCTCTCACATTGTCCCAGCTTGCCCTTCCCCCTCCCCGTATCCTCAAGTCCATTCTCTAGTAGGTCTGCGTCTTTTTTCCCGTCTTGCCCCTAGGTTCTTCATGACCATTCTTTTTTTTTTTTAGGTTCCATATACATGTGTTAGCATACGGTATTTGTTTTTCTTTTTCTGACTTACTTCACTCTGTATGACAGGCTCTAGATCCATCCACCTCACTACAAATACCTCAATTTCGTTTCTTTTTTAGGCTGAATAATATTCCATTGTATATATGTGCCACATCTTCTTTATCCATTCATCTGTCGATGGACACTTAGGTTGCTTCCATGTCCTGGCTATTGTAAATAGAGCTGCAATGAACATTGTGGTACATGACTCTTTTTGAATTATGGTTTTCTCAGGGTATATGTCCAGTAGTGGGATTGCTGGGTCATATGGTAGATCTGTTTTTCGTTTTTTAAGGAACCTCCATACTGTTCTCCATAGTGGCTGTATCAATTTACATTGCAAGAGTGTTCCCTTTTCTCCACACCCTCTCCAGCATTTATTGTTTGTAGATTTTTTTATGATGGCCATTCTGACTGGTGTGAGATGATATCTCATTGTAGTTTTGATTTGCATTTCTCTAATGATTAATGATGTTCAGCATTCTTTCATGTGTTTCATGGCCATCTGTATATCTTCTTTGGAGAAATGTCTGTTTAGGTCTTCTGCCGATTTTTGGATTGGGTTGTTTGTTTTTTTGATATTGACCTGCATGAGCTGCTTGTAAATTGTGGAGATTAATCCTTTGTCAGTTGCTTCATTTGCAAATACTTTCTCCCATTCTGAGGGTTGTCTTTTCATCTTGCTTATGGTTTCCTTTGCTGTGCAAAAGCTTTTATGTTTCATTAGGTCCCACTTGTTTATTTTTGTTTTATTTCCATTTCTCTAGGAGGTGGGTCAAAAAGGATCTTGCTGTGATTTATGTCATAGAGTGTTCTGCCTATGTTTTCCTCTAAGAGTTTGATAGTGTCTGGCCTTACATTTAGGTCTTTAATCCATTTAGAGTTTATTTTTGTGTATGGTGTTAGGGAGTGTTCTAATTTCATTCTTTTCCACGTAACTGTCCAGTTTTCCCGGCACCACTTATTGAAGAGGCTGTCTTTTCTCCATTGTATATTCTTGCCAACTTTATCAAAAATAAGGTGACTGTATGTGCTTGGGTTTATCTCTAGGCTTTCTATCCTGTTCCATTGATCTATATTTCTGTTTTTGTGCCAGTACCATACTGTCTTGATTACTGTAGCTTTGTAGTATAGTCTGAAGTCAGGGAGCCTGATTCCTCCACCTCCGTTTTTCTTTCTCGAGATTGCTTTGGCTCTTTGGGGTCTTTTGTGTTTCCATACAAATTGTGAAATTTTTTGTTCTACATCTGTGAAAAATGCCAGTGGTAGTTTGATAGGGATTGCATTGAATCTGTAGACTGCTTTGGGTAGTATAGTCATTTTCACAATGTTGATTCTTCCAATCCAAGAACATAGTATATCTCTCCATTTATTTGTATCATCTTTAATTTCTTTCAACAGTGTCTTATAGTTTTCTGCATATAGGTCTTTTGTCTCCCTAGGTAGGTTTATTGCTAGGTATTTTATTCTTTTTGTTGCAGTGGTAAATGGGAGTGTTTCCTTAATTTATCTTTCAGATTTTTCCTCATTAGTGTATAGGAATGCAAGAGATTTCTGTGCATTAATTTTGTATTGTGCTACTTGACCAAATTCATTGAATAGCTCTAGTAGTTTTCTGGTAGCATCTTTAGGATTCTCTATGTATAGTATCATGTTACCTGCAAACAGGGACAGCTTTACTGCTTCTTTTCCGATTTGGATTCGTTTTATTTCTTTTTCTTCTCTGATTGCTGTGGCTATAACTTCCAAAGCTATGTTGAATAATAGTGGTGAGAGTGGGCACCCTTGTCTTGTTCCTGATCTTAGAGGGAATGGTTTCAGTTTTTCATCATTGAGAAAGATGTTGGCTGTGGGTTTGTCATATATGACCTTTATTATGTTGAGGTAGGTTCCCTCTATGCCTACTTTCTGGAGGGTTTTTATCATAAATGGGTGTTGAATTTTGTTGAAAGCTTTTTCTGCATCTATTGAGATGATTATATGGTTTTTATCCTTCAATTTGTTAGTATGGTGTATCACATTGTTTGATTTGCGTATATTGAAGAATCCTTTCATTCCTGGGATTAACCCCACTTGATCGTGGTTTATGATCCTTTTAATGTGCTGTTGGATTCTGTTTGCTGGTATTTTGTTGAGGATTTTTGCATCTATGTTCATCAGTGATATTGGCCTGTAGTTTTCTTTCTTTGTGACATCTTTGTTTGGTTTTGGTATCAGGATGATGGTGGCCTCGTAGAATGAGTTTGGGAGTGTTCCTCCCTCTGCTATATTTTGGAAGAGTTTGAGAAGGATAGGTGTTAGCTCTTCTCTAAATGTTTGATGGAATTCCCCTGTGAAGCCATCTGGTCCTGGGCTTTTGTTTGTTGGAAGATTTTTAATCACAGTGTCAATTTCAATGCTTGTGTTTCGTTTGTTTATATTTTCTATTTCTTCCTGGTTCATCCTTGGAAGGTTGTGCTTTAATAAGAGTTTGTCCATTTCTTCCAGGTTGTCCATTTTATTGGCATAGAGCTGCTTGCAGTAATCTCTCATGATCCTTTGTATTTCTGCATTGTCAGTTGTTACTTCTCCTTTTTCATTTCTAATTCTGTTGGTTTGAGTCTTCTCCCTTTTTTTCTTGATGAGTCTGGCTAATGGTTTATCAATTTTGTTTATCTTCTCAAAGAGCCAGCTTTTAGTTTTATTGATCTTTGCTATTGTTTCCTTCCTTTCTTTTTCATTTATTTCTGATCTGATCTTTATGATTTCTTTCCTTCTGCTAACTTTGGGGGTTTTTTTGTTTTTCTTTCTGTAATTGCTTTAGGTGTAAGGTTAGGTTTTTTATTTGAGGTGTTTCTTGTTTCTTGAGGTAGCATTGTATTGCTATAAACTTCCCTCTAGGACTGCTTTTGCTGCATCCCATAGGTTTTTGGTGATCGTGTTTTCATTGTCATTTGTTTCTAGGTATTTTTTGATTTCTTCCTTGATTTCTTCAGTGATCTCTTGGTTATTAAGTAGTGTATTGTTTAGCTTCCATGTGTTTATATTTCTTACAGATTTTTTCCTGTAATTGATATCTAGTCTCATAGCGTTGTGGTCGGAAAAGATACTTGATATGATTTCAATTTTCTCTAAATTTACCGAGGCTTGATTTGTGACCCAAGATATGATCTATCCTGGAGAATGTTCCATGAGCACTTGAGAAGAAAGTGTATTCTGTTGTTTTTGGATGGAATGTCCTATAAATATCAATTAAGTCCATCTTGTTTAGTGTATCATTTAAAGCTTGTGTTTCCTTATTTATTTTCATTTTGGATGGTCTGTCCGTTGGTGAATGAGGGGTGTTAAAGTCCCCTACTATGATTGTGTTACTGTTGATTTCCCCTTTTATGGCTGTTAGCATTTGCCTTATGTATTGAGGTGCTCCTATGTTGGGTGCATAAATATTTACAATTTTTATATCTTCTTCTTGGATTGATTCCTTGATCTTTATGTAGTGTCCTTCTTTGTCTCTTGTAATAGTCTTTGTTTTCACGTCCAAATAGTTATTTTATCTTTATATATGTATCTAATGAGATACCTGAGAATGCCCTGCTTTATTCAAGAGTAATCTAATTTTTTATTTACTTGTTCAATATGTGCGTGCACGCATGCGTGTGCATGCGCACACACACACACACACACACTTCCTAAAATGATTGGGTTTTCTACTCTTGTAACAGCAGTGGCCTGTATTTTTGAATAAACATGAACAATTAAACATAATGATTGTTTTATGGAGACTTTTTGGTCAGAGACCCAAGTTTTCAGTGAACTGTTGCTATTAATAATTAAATAATTTTTAGGTAAACATTACATTAAACAGCAATGCTATATTGTAATAGTGTACCTCAGTAGATTAAAGCTGAAAATATTTACCAGGAATTAATTGTTTTAAAACTTTAGGTGTCATTTGGATCCAAATTCTAAAATATAAAATTTTCCTTTTTCCCCTATATATTTTGTGTATATTCTTGGAACTCTACAAAGAAGTTACTGTCTTGTTTTTTTTCCCCTCTGGCAAAATGAGAAAAGGGGTATTTTATGGAGGGATCATTAACAGGTACTTGTGCTTTGAATGGATTGATTGTACTTGCTGCCTTTAGCTATGAACATCTTTTTGACAACTGTCCCCTGTTGAATATCTTGGAGAAAAGAAGGAAGAGAGGAAAGGAGGAAGACAAGGAAGAAGGAGAGGGTGGGAGGAGGAGGGATGGATGGACAAAAGGAAAGTATTTCCAAATTGCAAGACAGCGTATGAATGGAGTTTTATCCTAGTTAGACAAGCTTTCTGAAACTCCCAGTTGATTATTTAAAGCACCAAATACACATTTCTTTGCAATGATGTGTATTCTCTTTTCTCATTCTACCACAAAGCAGTGAATCTTTAGCTTTGGAGTATGTTGGTTATTTTATTTTAAATGTTTTCCAATGAAAATGCCCAAATTACCAAACATAGTGTAAAAACTTCTTGTGTAACTTAAATCTTGTCCTAAAATTTTAACAATTGTTATAGTATTTATGGATGAAATATTATAGTATAGGTGTTATTTTTTTGTTAAATTTTGTAAGTTTTTAAAGTTACATGGACTTTTAGAAGAAGCACACCTATAAATATAAAGGAACATCTAACCCTTTCATGTTCATCACAGGTTTTTAAAAAATTTGTGCAGCAGTTTTTAACTCTTCTACAATCATATAATACAGAAAGAAATACATAATTTTGTCTCCAATTTTTAGTGGAGAAAATTGAAGGATAAAAAAAATCTCTAAAGTTTCAAAATAAATTATTCACTCAAAAAATATTTATTAGGGGGCTTCCCTGGTGGCGCAGTGGTTGAGAATCTGCCTGCCAATGCAGGGGACACGGGTTCGAGCCCTGCTCTGGGAGGATCCCACATGCCGCGGAGCAACAAAGCCTGTGAGCCACAACTACTGAGCCTGCGCGTCTGGAGCCTGTGCTCCGCAACAAGAGAGGCCGCGATAGTGAGAGGCCTGTGCACCGCGATGAAGAGTGGCCCCCGCTTGCCGCAACTAGAGAAAGCCCTCGCACGGAAACGAAGACCCAACACAGCCAAAAATAAATTAAAAAAAAAAAAATTTCTTAGGTCCTTGCTCCATGAAGCAACTTATATAGCAGCAACATTTGTAGAAGAAAATTATGTGATTTTGGCAATTACAGTAATTTGGTAATTCACGTGAACAATGTATGAACAGAAAAATATAAAATTGCACACTTTTTTATTGAGTAAATTTGACTTGTAACATTGCATATGTTTAAGGTATACAGTATGTTACTTTGATACATTTATATATTGTTAATGTGATTGCTGAAGTAATATCACATTATATAATTATAATACACATGATCACGTTATATATAATTATAGTACAGTATTACTGTCTATTTATTATACTGTTCATTAGATCTTCATGGCTCATTTACCAATTCTTACAAGTTTGTACCCTTGGAGACCATCCCTCTTGTCCCTGTCCCTGGTAACCAGCGTTTTATTCTGTTTTTCACAGGTTTAACTTTTAGATTTCACATGTAAGTGACATCATACAGTACTTGTCTTTCTCTATCTGACTTACTCTCTTAGCATAATGTTGTAGCAAATGGGAGGATCTCTTCCTTTCTCATGGCTGAATAACATTCCACGGTGTATGTATACCACATATTTTTTTACCCATTCATCCACTGATGGTCTTTTGGGTTGTTTCCGTATCTTGGCTATTGTGCGTAATGCTGTGATAAACATGGGAGTGCGTATATTTTTTCAAAATCCTATTTTCATTTTCTTTGGTTGTATACCCAGAAGTGGAATACCTGGAGTATATGATAGATCTACTTTTAATTTTTTGAGGAGCTTCCATCTTGCTTTCTATAGTTGTTAGACTAATTTACATTCCCACATCTTCACCAGCATCTGTTGGTCCTTGTCTTCTAGATGATAGCCATTCTCACAGGTGTGAGGTAATGTTTCACTGTGATTTTGATTTGCAGTCCACTTAGGATTAGTGATGTTGAGCATCTTTTCATGTGTCTCTTGGCCATTTTGATGTCCTTTTCGGAGAAATGACTATTTACTTCTTCTTCCCATCTTTTAACCAGATTGTTTGTTGTTTGTTATTGAGTTGACTGAGTTCCTTATATATTTTGGATATTAATCACTTATTCGATAAATGGTTTGCAAAATTTTTCTCCCATTCTGTAGGGTGTCTTTTCATTTTGTTAATTAATTTATTCTTTTGATGTGCAGAAGCTCTTGAGTTTGATGTAGTCCCATGTTTTGATTATTTTCTTTTATTGTTTGTTCTTTTGGCATCATGCCCACCAAATGATTGCCAAGACCAATATCAATAAACTTCTCCCCTAACATTTTCTTTTAGGATTCTTATGGCATCAGGTCTTATGTTTAAGTCTTTGACCCATTTTGAGTTAATTATTGTGAGTGGTGTGAGATAGGGGTCTACTTTCAGTGTTCTTCATATGTTTCTCCAATTTTTGCAGCACCATTTGTTGAAGAGGCTATCCTTTCTCCACCGGGTATTCTTGGCTTCCTTGTTGAATACTAGTTGACCGTATATGCCAGGGTTTAATTCTGGGCTCTCTATTCTGTTCCGTTGGTCAATTTGTCTTTTTTCCCCCCAAGTACAATACTGTTTTTCTACTATGGTTTTGTGGTACAGCTTGAAATCCAGAAGTGTGGTATCTCTGGCTTTGCTCTTTTCTCTCCAGATTGCTTTGGCTGTTTGAGGTCTTTTGTGGTTCCACACACATTTTAGGATTGTTTCTTCTATTTCTGTGAAGAATGCCTTTGGTATTTTGGTGAGGACTATGTTCAATTTGTTGATGGCTTTAGAACTATTGATATTTTAACAATATTAACTCTTTGGATCCATGAACATTTGTTTGTGTCTTCAATTTCTTTGATTTTGTTTGTGTCTTTCCATTTGTTGGTGTCCTTGATTTCTTTCAGCAGTTTTGCAGTTCTAATTGTACAGATCTTCCACTTCCTTGGTTAAATTTATTCCTAAGTATTTTATTGTTTTTGATGCTATTGTGAAAGGGATGGTTTTCTTTATTTCTTTCTCAGATGCGTTATCATTAGTGTAGAGGAATGAAATTGAGTTCTGTACGTTGACTTTGTATCCTGCCAATTTACTGAAATTGTTGATTAATTTCAATAGTTTTTTGGCTGATTCTTTGGGATTTTCTATATATTCAATCATATCATCAGCAAATACTGACAGTTTTACTCTTTCATTTCTGATTTGGATCTATTTTCTTTCTTTGTCTTGCATAATTGCTCTAGCTAGGACTTCCAGTACTATATTGAAGAAGAACAGTGAGACTGGGCATCCTTGCCTTGTTCCTGGTCTCAGAGGAAACACTTTCCATTTCTCTCCATCAGGTATAATGTTACCCTTGTGTTTGTTATACATGGCCTTTATGTTGAAGTATGTTCCTTCTATACCCAGTCTGTTAAGGGTTTTTATTATGAAAGGATGTTGTTTTATGTCAAATGCTTTTTCTTTCTCTATTGAAAAGATCATGTGATTTTTATTTTTTCTTTTATTGATGTGATGTGTTGGATTTATTGATTTGCATACGTTGACCCATCCTTTCATCCTAGGAGTAAATTCCGCTTGGTCATCGTATATACTTCTATTAATGTGTTCTTGAATTTGGTTTGCTAATATTTTGTTGAGAATTTTTGCACCTATGTTCATCAGGGATACTGGTTTATAGTTTGCTTTTCTTGTGGTATCCTTATCTGGCTTTGGTATCAAGGTAATACTGGCCTCACAGAACAAGTTTGGAAGTGTTTTCTCCCCCTCAATATTTTGAAAGAGTTTGAGGAGGATTGGTATTACTTCTTTAAATGTTTGGTAGAATTATCCAGGGGAGTTTTCTGGTCCTGGAGTTTTCTGTGTTGGGAATTTTTAAATGACTGATACAGTGTCTTTACTCATTATTGGTCTGTTCCTACTTTCTATTTCTTCCTGATTCAGTCATGGTAGGTTGTGTGTTTCTAGAAATGTATCCATTTCTTTTAGGTTGTATAATCCATTGGCATATAATTGTTCATAGTAGTCTCTTATGATTCTATGTATTTCTGTAGTATCAGTTGTAATGTCTTCTCTTTTCATCTCTAATTTTATTTATTTGACTCTTCTTTTTTTTCCTGAGTCTAACTAAAGGTTTGTCAATGTTGTTTATCTTTTTGAAGAAACATTTTGTAGTTTCCTTGATCCTTTCTATTGTTTTTCTGGTTTCTATTTCATTTATTTGCATTCTGATACTTACTATTTCCTTAGTTCTGCTAACTTTGGGCTTAATTTTTTCTTCTTTTTCTAGTTCCTTGAGGTCTAAAGTTAGGTTGTTTACTTGAGATTTTTCTAACATCGTAATGTATTTATTGCTATAAACTTTCCACCCAGATCTGCTTTTGCTGCATGCCATGATATTTGATATGTTGTGTTTTCATTTTCATTTGTTTTGAGATATTTTTTATTTCCTTTTGATTTCTTCTTTGACACAATGGTTGTTTCGACGTGTGTTTACTTTCCACATGTTTGTAGATCTTCTCATCTTCCTCTTGTTGTGGACTTCTAGTTTCATACCAATTGTGGTCACAGAAGATAGCTGATATGATTTCAGTCTTCTTAAGTTTGCTAAGATTTGTTTTGTGACCTATCATATGATCCAGCCTGAATGTTCTATGTGCACTTGAGAAGAATGTGTGTTCTGCTACTGTTGGAAGGAATATTCTATATGTGTCTATTAAATCCATTTGTTCGAAGGTGTGGTTCAAGTCCAACTTTTCTTTGTTGATTTTCTGTCAAGACAATCTATCCATTGCTGATAGTGGGGTATTGAAATTCCTGCAATGACTGCATTGTTGTCTATTTGTTCCTTAATATCTATGATTACATACTTGTATATTTCAGTGATCAGGTTTTGGGAACGTACATATTTATTATTGTTATATCTTCTTGATGTAGTGACCCCTGTACTGACCTTCTTTGTGTCTTCTTACCTTTTTTGGCTTGAAGTGTGTTTTGTCTGATACAAGGATGGCTATACCCACCTTCTTTTCATTTCTATTTGCTTGGAATATCATCTTCCATCCTTTCACTTTGAGCCTATGTGCCTTTAGAGCTGAAATGAGTCTTCTGTAGAGAGCATAGAGTTGGACCTTGTTTTTTCAGCCATCCACCCACTATGTGCCTTTTGATCGGTGAGTTCAATCTGCTTACATTTAGGGGTGATTATTGATATGTAAGAATTTACTATTGCCATTTTATCTTTGGCCTTCTGCTTATTTTGTCTCTCTGTTGTTCCTTTTTTCTTCTCTTTCTGTCTGCCCTTATAAGTTGGTGGTTTTCCATGGTGATTTGCTCACTCTCCCCTTTTTTATGTTTATGTTTCTGCTCTAGATTTTTGCTTGTGGTTACCATGAAGTTTACATAAAACATCATACAGGTAAAATAGCCCCTTTCCTGCTGATGCCAGTTTATCTTCATTCACCTATAAAGGTTTCATCTGCTTACTCTTCCCCTTTTATATTTTTAATGTTAGAAATGATCTCTATGCTGTGATTTCATCACCAGGTTGTAGTATCTATAGCTATTTTTAATGCTCTTTTACTTTAACCATTATATTATAGTTAAGAATTTAATATAGTGTTCTAGAAAAGATTTACAGTATTCTAATTATGAGTATTTATCATCTTAATCAGAGTTTTGTGTACTTTTGTCTTTTTGTTTCAGCTTGAAGAGCTCCTTTCAACATTTCTCATAAGGCAGATCTAGTGGTGGTAAACTCCCTCAGCTTTAGTTTGTCTGGGAAAGGCTTTAATTCTCCTTTATATCTGAAGGATAACTGCCACATATTCTTAGATGGAAATTTTTATCTTTCAATATTTTGAATGTGTCATTCCACTATCTATCTCCTGACCTTCAAAGTTTCTGCTGAGAAATCTACTGTAGCCTAATGGGGGTACGTCTGTAGGTTGCTGTCTTTTTTTTTTTTCCCCCCCCTGGCTGCCTTTAAAATTGCTTCTTTATAATTGAATTTTGACAGCTTCATTAAAATGTGTTTTGGAGGTCTGTTTGTGATGAGATAACAAGATATTCTGTTAGCTTCGTGGATCTGTATATTCATCCCTTCCCCAGATTTGGGAATTTCTCAGCTATTATTTCTTTAAATAAACTCTGTCCCCTTCCCACTCTCTTCTCCTTCTGGGATGCCCATTATTCTTACGTTTCCCTTTCCAATAGAATCAGATATTTCTCATAGGCTTCGCTTTTTAAAAATCTTAGCTCTCTCTTTTCTTCCACCTGAATTATTTCTATATTTCTATCCTTGAGCTTGCTAATTCCTCTTCTACCTGATTTGCTCTATTTCCAGTGCATTGTAATGCATTCTTTATCTCATTTATTGAGTTCTTCAGCTCCAGAAATCTGTCTGATTCTTTTTTAGAATTTTAATCTCTTTGGTAAAGTATTCCTTGTGCTTGTTATTTTCATTCCTAATATCATTGCATTGCCTTTATGAGTTTTCTATTGAATTTCTTCATAACAGCTATTTAAAACTCTTTATCAGTTAGATCACAATATTCCATACCTTTGGGTTTGGCTACTGGAAAATTGTCTTGCTTTTTTTTGCGATACCCTATTACCATGATTCCCTAAATAAAAAATGGAACACCATTTTTATTTAGGTAAGACTTTGTTTACTTTGATCCTAAGAATGCAACAAGTTGGCAGTTAGGAGCCTTCCTTTCCAGAAGGTGGCGCTATGGCACAAGTTTTTGGTTTCTCTTACCAGCGTTAACTAGCGGCTTCTAAGATTGGGAACCCACACAGTTAAAACAAAGCAACAACAACAACAACAAAAACAACGCGTGGTGGCAGAATGTGGGCGCAGGGGGGAGGTGTGTGTACTTAGCACTTGGGGCTTTGTGGGTGTCCATGGCCTGGTAGAGGTATCCTCAAGTTGGGATGGGGGCGGTGTCCCAGGGGTCCTTGGGTGGCTGGTCCCCTTGCCTCCAGGGGCAGACAGCAGGAGACATTTTACTTCAGTTCTCTTTGTCTGTCTACTTACCTTTCCTTTCCCTCTGCCCATTCACTGCAGTCTCTCCTCAGAGAGAGCAACTGGTCCCGCCAGCTGTAACACACGTGGCTGGGCAGACTTCCAGTCACTGCCTTCATCCTCCAGCTCCTCTGCCAGAAAGGTGGTGCTGGCTCGCTGCCAGAACAGCAGCCGCCTTCTGTGCTGTCACAGCCTCCTGCCACCAGCTCTGCAGCCACTTACCTCAATCCCTGCTACCTACTCCATGGTCCAATCCACCCACTTTGGATGCACAGGTGGATGGATCTCTTGGATGTCGTTGTATGCTGTGGATAGGTGCTTTTTTTTTTTTTCTGGTTATGGACGTCCTAATAGTTGTAAATCAAAGGAGAGAGAGAAAAAAGGAACGATTCATACTATCATGATACTGACGTCACCCCAAAACTGCATATTTCATTGCTTTGTGACTATTTCAACAATTTGAGTAAGTTGTGTGGAATATTAGACTTTGCCCCTTAAATGGATATTTCAGATTTATATACAAGCAAGGAAGTTTTCCAGTTAATGAGCTATGGATAGTGAAAGTCTTTTTAAACTAAATATTTAAAGTAATATCAATACTAATATGAGTCAACAGCTGAGTTTCCCAAGTGCATCTTTCTGGGCACTAGCGTGATAGGGCTTCAGATTTTTGAAAGTATGTCTTTTACACTGCCCAACTCTCCAAATCTGGTTTAATAACCACAGAACCTAATACAGATACCAGGGCTACTCATATGAAAACTGCAATTTAGTGCACACTCCTGGTGGCCACGTTGAGGGTCTCTCCTGGCACAGTTGAGGTTTTCATCCACTGCAGAGATCGCTCAGCTCCTGTCCCGAGTGTTGTACATTTCCTTCTCTGAAGAACAGAATGTGTCTGCCTTAAGTACATAAATAAATCCTCTCACTAAATCAGAATTTCAGGGGCAGGGATGGGGAATTGCCCCTTGGGTATCAGTGTCTGAAAAACTGCTGTGTCTATTTCTCCCCTGAATTTCATTGCACAAAATTATACAATCTTGATAAATCTAGAGATGTTACTTCTAACACAGACATGTTCTCATCTTTCCATTTGTGAATTATTTTTGAAAAATATCTGAGTGTGTTGGATTGCTGAATTTTACTGACATGCCCTGTTTAAGCAGGAATGAGAAGGCCTTCTGAAATGAATACTTCATTGGCAGTCCCTTCCTATTAGTGAGAACCCCTCTTCTCTATCTATATTTTCCTGGGTCCCACTATCACATACCTACCCCACACCCAGCCTGGAAATTAAGACCGCATGATTTTTCTGTTAGGATGAACTTGGCTGTTTCAATGTTTTAAGCTCAATATATGTCAGGGTTGAAATATAACTTAGATATGGAGATTTAAGAAAGTTGCTCTCGGACTTGTGATCAATTTAATTCAGCAAACATTTGTCAAATGCTTACCATGTGCCAGGCACTGTGATAGAAGCTGAAGAAATAAAGATAAATAGTGGTTCTTTTTTAAAAAAAAAGTGCTGTTCCTGTATGAGAAGCAGTATGATTCATTAAACTGGCACAAGTTATAATTTTAGAAACACTCCCACCACTGGGAATCTGTTCCTTTTGTCGAATATAATTTTTCAGCAGTCATGAGTGAATAATAATTGGGATAATTAAAATTGACCTTTAAAACAGGTCTAAATCCTTGTCTGCTTAGGGTGCTGAAGCAGGACAATCCATGAAAAACTACAACCATTCTCCCTCCAGATATTTGATTCCTCTGAAGGCTGGTAGAGTCACACACCCTTGCACAATTTTAAAACCATGAAGGGATAGAATTAAGTTTTATAAATGGGCTCCAGGATGTATAACTGGGGGAAAAAAACCCTGAAAGTTTCTCTTCTTTCTCAGTAAGTTATTTAAATCATAGCACTTATTTTTAAGTGAATGCTCAGGGTAGTTGATAAAGAGAAAGCCCTCCTGCCCTTTTTTAAAAATAAACTTTATTTTTTGAGCAGTTTTAGGTTTCTGTAAAATTGAGCAGAAAGTACAGAGATTTCCCATATACCCCCTTCCCTCACACATGCTTAGCCTCTGCCATTACCAGCATCCTTCTCCAGAGTGGTGTTGATACTTTGTTTATTTTACAATTGGTGAACCTGTGCTGACACATGATAGTCACCCCAAGTCCATAGTTGATGTTTCACTCTCGGTGTTGTACATTCTGTGGGTTTGGACAAATGTATAATGACATGTATCCAGCATTATATTACCGTACAGAATAGTTTCACTGCTCTTAAAATCACTTGTGTTCCTCTTATTCATTCCTCTCTCCCATCTAAACACTGGCAACCACTGATCATTTTACTGGCTTCACACTTCTGTTTTTTCCAGAATATCATATAGCTAGAATCGTATGGTATGTAGCGTTTAAAGACTGGCTTCTTTCACTTAGTAATATGCATTTGGGTTTCTTCTGTGTCTTTTCATGGCTTGATGGATCATTTCTTTTTATTACTAATGTTCCACTATATGGATGTACCACAGTTTGTTTATCCATTCCCTACTAAAGGTGTCTTGGTTGCTTCCAAGTGTTGGAGTTTAATGATTAAAGCTGCTATAAACATTTTTGTGCCTGTTTTTGTGTAGACATAAGTTTTCAACCCCTTTGGGTAAATACCAAGGAACAGATTTTGGATTGCATGTAGGAATATGTTTAGTTTTGTAAGAACCGGCCAAACAGTCTTCCAAAAAGGCTGCACCATTTTGCATTCCCACCACCAATGAGAGTTCCTGTTGCTCTACATCCTTGCCAGCATTTGGTGTCATTAGTGTTCCAGATTTTGACCATTTTCATAGGAGTGTAGTGGTATCTCATTGTTGTTTTAATGTGCATTTCTCTGAAGACATATGATGTGGAGCATCTTTTCATATGCTTCTTTCTCATCTGTATATCTTCTTCGGTGAAGTGTCTGTTAAAGTCAGCTTAGGACCATTTTTTAATTGGAGTTGTTTGTTTTCTTATTGGTAAGTTTGAGTTCTTTGCATATTTTGGATCAAAGTCATTTGTTCGATGTGTATTTTGCAAATATTTTCTCCCATCCTATGGCTTGTGTTTTCATTCTCTTGACTGTCTTTTGCAGGGCAGAAATTTTTAATTTTAATAAAGTCCATCTTATCAGTTCTTTTCTTCATGGATCGTGGCTTTGTATCTACAAAGTCTTTGCAGAACACAAGTTCATCTAGATTTTCTCCTATGTTATCTTCAAGGAGTTTTATAGTTTTGTGCTTTACCGTTAGATCTGTGGACCATTTTGAATTAATTTTTGTGAAGGGTAAAAAGTCTGTGTCTAGATTCACGTTTTTGCTTATGGAAGTCCATTTGTTCCATTACCACTTATTGAAAAGACTATCTTTGCTCTATTGTATTGCCTTCGCTACTTTGTCAAAGGTCAATTGCTTATATTTGTGTAGGTCTACTTCAGGGCTCTCTGTTCTGTTTCACTGATCTATTTGCCAGTTCTTTTGCCAATACACTGTCTTAATTACTGTACCTTTATGGTAAGTCTTGAAATCAGGTAGTGTCATTCCTACCACTCTGTTCTTCTTCAATATTGTTTTGGCCATTCTGGGTCTTTTGCTTTACCACATAAACTTTAGAATCAGTTTGTTGATATCCACAAAATAACTTGCTTGAATTTTGATTGAGATTGCCTTGAATCTATAGATCAATTGGGAAAAACTGAAATCTTGACAATCAATATTGAGTATTGTCCATGAACATGGAGTATCTCTCCATTTATTTAGTTCTTCCTCGATTAATTGCTCAGAGTTTTGTAGTTTTCCTCATATAGATCTCATGCATATTTTGTTAGATTTATACCTAAGTATTTTATATTTTTTAGGTGCTAATGTAAATAGCATAGTGTTTCAGATTCCTAATTCCACTTGATCATTGCTGGTATATAGAAAAACAATTGACTTTTGTATTTTAACCTTGTATCCTGTGACCTTGCTATAACCACTTATTAGTTCCAGGAGTTTTTGCATAGATGATCTTGTCATCCATAACAAAGACATTTCTTTCCTAATCTGTATCCCTTCTATTTCCTTTTCTTGTCTAATTGCATTAACTAAGACTTCTAGTAGGATGTGGAAAAGGAGTGGTGAGAGGGAAAATCTTTGCCTAGTCTTGATCTTAGTGGGGAAAGTTTCCAGTTTCTCACCATTAAGTGTGGTGTTAGCTGTAAGTTTTCAGTAGATATTCTTTATCAATTTGTGAAAGTTCAACTCTATTCCTAGTTTACCAAGAGTTTTTGCCATGGATGGGTGTTGGATTTTGTCAGATGCTTTTCTTCATCTATTGATAGCACCATGTGATTTTTCTTTGTTAGCTTGTGGATGTGATGGATTACATAAACTGATTTTTGAATGTTGAACCAGCCCTGAATACCTGGGACAAATTCCACTTGTTTCAGTATGTAATTCTTCTTCTATTTTTTAAAAATCTGTTAAAATTTTTATTTTATTTTACTTTATTATTTTGTTTTTGGCCACACCGTGTGGCTTGTGGGATCCTAGTTCCCTCACCAGGGATTGAACCCGGGCCCCCTGCAGTGGAAGCATGGAGTCCTAACCACTGGACTGCCAGGGAAGTCCCTGTAATTCTTCTTATACATTGTTGGATTTGATGGCTAATATTTTGTTGAGGATTTTGCATCTGTGTTCGTGAGAAATATTGGTCTGTAGGTTTCATTTCTTGTAATATCTGTGATTGGTTTTGGTATTATGGTACTATTAGCCTCATAGAATAAGTTAAAAAGTATTCCTCTGTTTCTATCTTCTAAAAGGGATTATGGAGACATGGCATGATTTCTTCCTTAAATGTTTGGCAGAATTCACCAGGGAAGCCCTCTGGACTTTGTGCTTTCTGTTTTGGAAGGTTATTATTATATTATTAAAATAATTATTTGAATTATTGTTTTAAATTTTTTAATAGATATTTGTCTTTCTCCGTCTGACTTATTTCACTTAGTATGATAATCTCCAGGTCCATCCATGTTGCTGCAAATGGCATTATTTCATTCTTTTTAATGGCTGAGTAATATCCCATTGTATATAGGTAGCACATCTTCTTTATCCATTCATCTGTCCTCAACAAAATACTAGCAATCCAAATCCAACAATACATTAAAAGGATCATACACTATGATCAAGTGGGATTTATCCTAGGGATGCAAGGATTTTTCAGTATCTGCAAATCAATGGCTGTGATACACCACCACAAGTTAAAGAATAAAAACCATATGATCATCTCAATAGATGCAGAAAAAGCTTTTGACAAAATTCAACACCTATTTATGATTAAAGGCTCTCCAGAAAGGGTCCTAGAGGGAACATACTTCAAAATAATATAGACCATATACAACTAACCTACAGCTAACATCATACTCAACAGTGAAAATCTAAAAGCATGTCCTCTAAGATCAGGAGCAAGACAAGGATGTCCACTCTCACCACTTTTATTCAACATAGTTTTGGAAGTCCTAGCTGTGGCAAACAGAGAAGAAAAAGAAAAGGAATCTAAATTGGAAAAGAAAGAAGTAAAACTGTCACTGTTTGCAGATGATATATTAGACATAGAAAATCCTAAAGGTGCTACCAGATAACTACTAGAGCTCATCAGTGAATTCAGTAAAGTGACATTTTCTTTGCTAAGGAATTTTTAGTCTACTTTAGAACATAATGCATATTGAAAAGATGCCATTTATATACAGTTGTGTATAAACTGGATTTGAAAGTTCTGAAGAAACTAAGAGCATGCATCACCAAGGAGCTGTAGTAATCCAAAGAGGTTTGTCTGGGACTGTTTTTTATTTATGGAGGGGGTAGATTTAAGTAGTTTTAGGAGGAGGTCAAGGGTCTGGAAAACACTCAGATAGTGTCACTTAGATTGAGAGGATTAAGGCAACTATGTTTTCCCCAGCTATGGGAAGTTCCAAATTTCTAAGATTTTACCTGGAGAAAAGAATATATATATAATTTTTAAAAACAGAAGCTGAAATATTGTTTAATAATTTCAGTATAAAGCTGTTCTGTTGGCAGGACAAACAATAGGCCATTGATTAAAATGATGTTACAATAGGTACAACTACTGAGACAATGTTTGCTCATTTAGTAGATAAGAACTTATTATAGAAGCATGCACACAAGGATGTTCCGAGCACTCTGATCTGAATCATACATAAATCATGAACAATTACGGTGTGTTTGTATTTTCTATAAGACACGTTACAATGGATCATCAGTTTCCCTTTAGAGTTCCTAAGCTTTTCTGAGAACATTTGAGCTTCTGAGTACATTTGAACTTTTGAAGGAATAAGTGCATTTCAAAACTGAGATTATTTCATAGAATAATTTCTTATTAATATGAGTGTTATTATGAAGAGAAATAAACTTGCTTTAGCCTATTGAACTGTAATATTATCTGCCTATTTTCATTTGTTAATTCTTACAAGATTATTACTTGTACTCACCTCATTTTCCCCCTAAGTGGTAAATAGTTGTACTTTTCAGTTGTTTTGCCATCTCGTTTGTTAAAAACAATTATTTATGAATAATTGTTGTAGCTTTGAAGCATTTCAGGGTTCATCTTTTTTTTTTTGGATAGAAATAGTATGTATCAGACTATTGATAAGAATAATATTCAGTGGCAATCAAATATTTTTTAATGATTCCAGAAAAAGAAAATTAAATTGTGTCTTCACAATTTTGGCTCCAGGAATCGTAGTATAAAATATAGACATTTCAGATTGAAAACAATGGTGAAGGAGATTTTTGGGTGGCATCTGAGACTTCACCTTACTTGAACGTAATTTAGTTAAAAACACAGTGAATGTACTGAAAACACTGTCCAAACACAGAGCCGCTCTTTTCCAAGTACCTTATTGGACCTGGTCACGTTTTTTGATCACGTGCATTCTCAAATTTGACTGTGTGGAAGTGAATTGGAACAACCAATTAGGGTTGTAAAGAAAATGATCACTTTTAAAATTGTTTCTCAAAGGCAAAGATGACTTCATAAGAGCGAGTACATCTTACTCTTTTTTTTTTTTTTTTTAAAGACTAAGATTCATATGCCTTCTTTTGAGGAAAGAATAAAAAATGAGAATATGGCTTGGAACGTTGAATGCTGCCTTCTATATCTCTCTATAGGGAAAACGTCCTTATAGAATATTTTGAAGAAACTTATGTGATGACTTGTCTTACCCTACTGAAAATAATAAAAGCAAACACTATTAATCCTCATAGAAACCCTATGAATTGTGTGATTCCCCTTTGTCCAGTTGTGTGATTCAGTTGTGTGACATCCTCATTGTACAGATGAGGTAACTGAGGCTTAGGGAGGGCCAGTGACTTCCCAAGAGTAGGCAGCTTGGTAAATGTCATGCCCACACCCTGTCTGGCTCCAGAATCTACACTTGGTCCTCACTGTTTCCAACCCAGAAAGGAGAGACCCCAGTACGGTGAGATGAGAAAGATGTGAGCAGAGGGGACTGAGTGGGGAGCTTCTGGGGAGACTCAGAAAGGAAGCCGTGCTGGGGCGGGTGGGAGAGGCTGGGAAAGGAGCAGGCTTCCCAAGCTAAACAGTTGATGGAGATAATCTTCACTTAGCCTCAACCAGCTCTGTGACTTTGAGCAGGTTACTTAGATCCCTGGGACCCCTTTACCTAAAGGGGGAATGATGCAGGCCTGGTCTGCTCAACAGGCAGAGAAATTGTCCCCTGAGAAATTGTCACGTTAACATTTGAGTTAGCACAGCTGACTGTGGATTGTGGATGATCCCAATCTTCTGGAATTTTCTGAATGGCTAATAATGCCCCAGTAATGTCTCAACAGCTTTGTACTTGCAGTGCACACACTCACAACGGGAGCTTCTTTGCTCTTCCTTGTGCCAAGGACCCTTCGGGCACTTTGCTGAAGCCTGACCCCTTCTCACAGCAATGCTTGTAAATGCATAAAATGTATACATAGGGTTACAAAGTAAATAGTTATATTGAAATGCTGATATCAATGTACTAGAAATTGTAACATAGTGTCTTCTTAGTTATTAGCGCATTCAAAAACAAGATCTAGTGGTGACTTTAATAAATACTGTTATTTTGAAGTAAAGGGGACCATAAACAATATTTCTAGATGTCTGTGACAACGATTGCTATTAAAATATCTGTAACTTATGTTGGTAACATATGCACGGGCACTGGTGAATATAGTCTGGTTTGTCTACATTTGTGACTGAAGAATATGCTAAATTTTAGCTAGAGGTTAGTGAAAATAAAGATGTAATTTTTTTCTATTCATCTCAACAGACCCCCTATATCATATTTGTACCACATGTTAAGAACCCCTGAGCTGTGTGGTTCACTGCTTCAAGTTCTGTGAAAAACCCTCCTGAGCTTTGATTGAACTTCTAATGAATCTTTAGATCAAGCTAGGGAAAACCAGTACCTTAAAAGTAGTCTTCCTATTTGCAATCATTGTAGTCTGAATTTCTGTAGTTTTTCTTTAATGTCTTTCAATACAATTTTTATAATAATCTCCATAAATGTCCTGCAAATTCTGTAAGATTCATTCTTAGATACTTTATATGTTTTGTTAGTATTTGCTATTCTATTTAATTTAATTTCTAACTATGGATAAGTTTAGAAATACTATCAGCTTTTGTATAATGAATTGTTAAGCTAGCCAATGACTTTCAGAATTTCTACCTCCATAATCATATCATCTGGAAACGATAACGGTTGCTCTTTTTTAGCCAATTTTGTGCTTTTAATTTTTAAATTTTCTCTTACGTACTGATAGGACTTTCAGTGCAATGTTCAGTAGAAACAGTGGTGTCTGTGAAAGTGTTCTTTCTATTTTTCAAGAAAATACTTTTAATATTTTCCCATTTAGGAGTGATGTGCTGGAACCAATTTTTAGCAGCTAGCAAGAGCCAATCATTAACTTTTCATGAATTTTGCATGAAAATACAATCATTATTAAAAATTAAATTATATAAACATAATTAATTAAATCATATTAAAACAAAAGTAATACATTCTGAAAACTCACCACTTGCTACTTTATTTTATGCCATCTTGCTGTTATCAGTGCTCTTGAGGTTATTTACATACCTTGTGTCTGCGTGGTGAAAATACTATATAATGATTCTTTTTCCAACTTCCTGGTCAGTGACATCACGCTGCTAGCTTTGAATTGGCCATGGTACGAGTATTTACACCATGGAAAGTGGCAAATGCTACCAATCAGGGTTTTTAATTTTCCTTAAGAGCCTGTTGTTCAACGTTTACTAACACACCTCTGATCAAGACTGATGTTTGCCACAGGCTCTAGCATTTTCCTAGCCTGTTAACTAAAAAGAAAGGAAATTAAGGAAGAAGAGAAGGGAGGGTGGCAGGGAAACAGGAAGGAAAGGAAAGTAAAAGGGAAGGAAGAAGAGAGGAAGAGAGGACAGGAAAGCTTTAATCAGTGTATTAACCCGCACGTGGTGTTTCCCCCCAGATAGCGGTGACGCTCCTCTGGCGTCTGCCCTGGCCCGGGCTTCCTTCAGCAGCTCCTCAGAGCGGTCCAGCAGCCACGGCCCTGGCTTCGCAAGCCTTAATCGCAGAGACGGTGAGTCTGCAGCTGTCTTCTTGTCAATCCACCCTGATTCTTTCCCAGAGAGAATTATTTTCATTTTTAGTTCATATTCCTTCTTATAGGTCAAAAATTAATTATATTGGGTTTAATGAAACTGAAGAAAGCAGCAGGTTCATCGTATCTGCTAGTATTCCTCTGCTAGCTTTCTTCTTGCTTATGATCCAGTTTTTGGTTTGTTTTGATATCTTCCTTCCCTATTGATTGCCAGCAAATGATCATCAATAAGATTTATGAGAAGGGAATTATTGGAGTCTAGATTTTTTCCAGGGTTATCATCCCTTTTTAGTTTTAGGACCGGCGACAGAAGGGTGACTAGTCAAGTGCGCTGGTCATGAATAACTACAACAACACAAGAAGGAGCCAGTGCTGCAGCCACTGGGGAAGCCTGATGTTTGGAAGATGTGAAGCTGCCAAAGGATGTCATGGGAAAATGACTCCATTCCCAGGACTTGGCCTGGGAGGAGACCAGGTGAAGGCTGCTACTGAAAATAAAGATTCCCTTCCTATTAGTGGGAAGGGAGTTAATGACTTACTTTTTGGAAAGGTCCATTTTTGCTACTTGAATGTTGTCGAGTGAATTACCTCTTCTATTGCACAAATACTAATTCAGTGGATTAAATAAGTGAATACATACACTTCAAATTCAAATGCTTTGCTACTTTTTTTGATTAACTTTTATTGGAGTATGGTTGCTTGACAATGTTGTGTTAGCCTCCACTGCACAACAAAATGAATCAGCCGTACCCATACAGATATCCCCTCCCTTTTGGACTTCCCTCCCACTTAGGTCACCACAGTGCATTAGGTAGAGCTCCCTGTGCTATACAGTATGTTCCCATCAGTTGTCTATTTTATACATAGTATCAATAATGTATATATGTCAATCCCAGTCTCCTAATTCCTCCCACCCCACCCCTTTCCCCCTTGGTATCCATACATTTGTTCTCTACGTCTGTGTCTCTATTTCTGCTTTTGTTTTGCTACTGCTTTAAGGGATAGATTTTTTAAAGGAAAGATGAATTCAGAAAGTAAAAGTTAAAATTAACTGTGTCCCATGTAAACGCACTGCTGTAAATTCTGGAGATACTACTAAGGAATTGAGTGTTTTCCTCCCTTTCTTTGACATTTCTAAGATCAGAGTTAAAGTCTAGCTTGAACTTTACTGTGTCCTTAAGGATCAAATTTGGGAACCTAGTAAGTGATCAAATAGATTGGCAGGGAAGAGTAAGAACACAGGTGAAGAAATTCAGTGAGCTCAGGATGGGAAGGCATGTCCATTATTTGTCCACCTTCATGGTCTTTTCCCAGGAAAAAGCATTTTGTGGCCAGATATTTACTCCTCAAAGCATCATTCATAATCATTTTTAGCACCCCAGTAAAAATATATTCTCATTGAAACCAGATTTCAATGAGATCAGTTATCAAATTACCCATTTTCGGTCTGGCGGTTATTCTAATATCAGCTTAACATCTAAACTTTCCAGTGGTTTCCCTAAAATTGTAAAAACTAAATAAGCCATATTTAATTAGTTTAAAGAGGCCCGAGGGGCTTGTGTGTTGTGTTTCTAATTTGCATGTGTAGAGTATCTTTATGATTCAGGCCTCCAGTGCTATCAATATGGTGGCACTGGGAAGTTTATAAACATTAGAAGGGAAAATCCTGAAGCTTAAGATGAACTTATTTCCATTATATTTAATTAAAAAACTAATAACTCAGAATATTATAAGCCATCATTATAAAATGGTAAGTACAAAGCTTATCTTTTATATTTAAACTACTCTCTTTGCAAATTTAAATTAATTATTTTAAGAGTGGCAATCAACTGATGAGGGTTTCTTTTTCATGGTTGTTGCTACTCTGATTGCATATAGTGTACATTTCACTAAATATCCCTAGATATTACCACCTGATTTCAGACCCATTTCTAAAGCATGCTTTAGACAGCACAATTTATCAATATTCCTTCTGAAGGATTATCTATATGTGTTTTCTGTTAAAAGCCAGCATCCCAGAGTCTTTATTGACATCTCCTTTGCCTTGGTAAATGCTGGAGAACATATTAGTTCACTTTAGTTTAGATGATTATGATGTAAAATGTGGATAGTATGAAATGTGGATGAATATAATGAGGGCGATGATTCTTCATATATAGTAGTTTTAGCTTTTTGGAATATTTTGTGTATGATCTAGTGAGGAAAATCATGTTCGACTCCCTGATTGTATGGTTAAAATTTCCTTGGTCTGTGTTGTGGTATTTGGAAGTTTTAAAGAAGGTGGTCTGTCTTACACCCCTAGTTTCTTATTTTGCCCATAAGGCATTGCGCTTCTAGAATGTTCATTAAGAATTAGAAATGTCTCAAATATCACAGCTTCCACCAAGAACTTTATACATAGCAGCTGATCAATTCATCTACCTGATACATAAAGGTAGTAAGAGAATAGTCTATACATAATTTTTGATTGTATGTGTGTGCATATATATAAATTTGACCCACTGTCTAACCCCCCAAAGCCAAATAATTCAAACTTTAAGGCATTTTATGATTTTAAAGTACTTCACTGATTCAACACATAACAAATGTTAATTAATTGACTAGAACTTATTGCACATTTCATGTTTTCTCTTTTACATATTTTTTACTTATGCAGTTTATGTATTTATTTTGTTTTCTATTAATTTATGAAAAGTAGTAAAATATTTCTTAGAAAAGACTTTGCAATAAATAGAAGAAAGAAGTCTATGAAGGATATTAAGAGGAATGAGCAGAGAAGTTAGGAGGGATCCAGGCGTTTCTAGGGACAGGTGGGCCAAAGCAGAGAGATGCAGACCTTGCATCTTTGAAAACCATGATTCCTGAGCATGTTACCACCTGTTTGCCAGTGTTTTCTGTGAGCTCCCTAATGGAAGTGTTGGTTATTGTAGAGATAGTAATGGGCTAGTATCATCACTCAACATTGGACTAAGTGCTCCTGGAGTTTACTTTTGAAATTTCTAGTCTGGTTCCTCTAGCATTCCCATTTTGAAGTCTGGGATTGGGTTCCAGATAATACATTTAACAAAGTATCCCCTCTGAGGTCATACACCTTACCTTTTTATACAGAGAAACACAAATTACTGGAAATGCCTGAATGTATAATTTTTCTGAACTGATGGATTTTTTTTAAGGGGTAAACCACAGACACGTACATGTATTCATATACCTACCTATTCAAGAAAATTGATGCCATTAGATAAAAATGTAAAGTTCTTGAAGCTTTACATCTTTACAGTCAAATTGGGTTTGAATATTCATATTAGCTGAATTTGTTTCCATCAATATTAAATTGATATTTCCTAGAATTACAAGTGACCTAATATTTCTCATATAAAATCAAGATTGCTGAAATCTGTGTATTCTAAATAAGAACATGCTATAATACTGACTTCATTTTTTTCTTCTCAAAAATCTCCTAAATGAACTTTATGCAGTTTATCCAAGTTTATTCAAAACAAAAGTTAAAAAACCAAAACCAAAGTAAAAAAACTACCTTAGATTAAACCACGCTGGACTTTCATTCTAGATCTTGCATGTGAAAATAACCTTTTGTTTTTACAATTATTGTTACTGTAGGTGACCCTTCATGAAACTGGCTTTAGCATTTCAGATGCTGCTTTCCAACTCCGGAGAACATGTTCTTTTTAGCCACGTGACGTGTCCTCTTTAGTCACCTCAGGCGTGGTGGTGAGATGAGTGGTCTGGCCAGAGCTGATTGAGTTTGATTAGGAGGAAGTGTACACACATTTTGTTCTCCTTTTTTGTTCCCCCAAAGTGCTTGCATAAACAATCATCCCCAGAAAGAGGGACAACTCCATTCGTGGCCCAGATGCTGAAAATCACGCCCTCTAATGCGGCAAGCCACTCATCACTGACAGTGCAAATGAGACTGCTTTAAATTTAACTTGATCAAAAATGGCATATCAGATTACTATATTGTGTATTGCAAACAGAAAGTAGATGGAGACAAGCTGAACTGACTGGATGTTTTCTTTTCTCTTTGTAATTCTTCACCTTTCCCGTACCGAGACATTGATCATATTTCCTCACAACAGACTTATGTGTTGGTGGAGCCAGGAAAGATTTTGTCTAATGCTCCCAATACAATTGATGGCTGAGCATATTAGCAACAATTCTCAGCGTTAAGATATTTATTTCTCACTTTAGGAAGTACATTTACTAGTACAAGTTAATACTCCAGGTTTTAGCAGGAAATAAATACACATGATTCGATTAGGAGAAAATGCTTAGGCCTGGGCATCAGACACTAAATATTTTCTTATAACCTGGAACGTCTGATTATTTGGACTCTGCAATATCCCAAATAAGCTATGATGTAAAATTCACTGTTTTTTACAAAGAAATGTTAGAAAATGGAAAGAGTGAATAATAATTTAAAATATCTAGACGTATATCAACTCCTGATATAAATCAGAATATTACTGAATACATCAAAAATGTTTGATGCAAATCTTATAATAATAAACTTGTCCCTCATATTTTTTCTTAAAATCGTAGTTCTCCAGTCTTTCTATCTTTTATTCACAGGCTAGGTGCCTGGTAGAACTGGTCAGTATTCCCAAATACTAGTCTGAGCAATTCAGATGGCAATAAAAGGGCTTGCAAACCAGATTTTTATAAAGGCATATGAATGTACTGGGGACTTTTTGCCTCTGGATGTCAGATTTTTCATTCTGTTTATCTGTGCTTCCTAAAAGTTTTTAGACCTATTAGGGCCAAGACACATTCTTTTTCCGATTTTTCTTAACAAATGATCCTGCAGATGCAACTGTGGGTATTGAGTGCAGTGGACAGGCCAAATGTAATAGCATCCATGTAAAATACACCCATGTACTAAAGCACAGAGCACTGTCTTGGTGACCAGGCAACTTTATTAAATCACGGCATGATGGTAGCATGTGAGAGGAGAAGCCCCCAAATCCCAGGGTTCGTGCAGACCCTGCCGTACAGTTGTCACACAGAACTCATCTGCTCAGATTTTCCCATGGTCCTTTTCAAGGTCTGGAGTCTCCAGGTTACCTCCATAGAACCTAAGATGCTAGATGAGACAAACCAGAACAAACCAAACGTGTTTTTCAGCGTTGTCAACAACCTTCAGGGAGGCAATGTTGTCATTTCTCTCTACCAAGTAGCCCAAATTATAGCACTACCCCCAGAATAAGGCAATCCTCAGTCTCTTTTGGATTCAGTGGACTCTTTTGAATGGGTGAGCATCTTCCAGGGATGCTCAGATTTCTTTGTTCCTGCTTCTTTCCAAGACAGTGTTTGGGTTTACAGAAGGGCTGGTGCCCTCATGGAGCTGGATGGTGGGGCTTCTCACGTTGCGGCTCAGCTCCTTGCTATCTGCTGAAGGGAGTTTGTCTGCTTTTAACGCTGAGGGTTACTTGGCACCTGCTCCTGAAGCCTGTGGCGGACTTACCTCTTGGTAAGACCGTGTTCCCAGGGAACAGGTCATTGTTCCTTCCGGGATCTTTACGATGTCACTTCTTACCTCCCTGAAGCCTGACCATGAGTCTCATTTGGTTTCCAGCCTGAGCAGCCTTGGTTACAGGTTTAATTTGCCTTTGCCAAGTTGACCTTCTGTTCAGACTCTCATCTCACTTCTGTGCCCCTTTTTGATGGCCTGTGGGCAGTCTGGTTCACCATACCAAGGGGAAAAAGATCGTCAAATGGTTTTGTCCTGGCAGTTTAGTCCAGAAGTAACCTATCACTTCCACTCAGAGCTTGTTGGCCAGAGCTGGTCACATAGCCCCACCCAACCACCAGGGGGCGTGGAAATCGCAATCCTCCAAGTGCCTGGAAGGTAGAAGAAGGGAAATAGTTGGCAACCATTAGTAATGACTACACAGCCCCCTACAAGGTGATCTCCCAAAATTCCAAATGGAAGCCAAGACAAAGCCTTTCCACAGCTTGCTTATTCCTCTCACTTTTCTGATCCCCCTGGGACTTCGCTCCTGAGCAAGGTGTCTGAATCACCCTCCCACCACCTTTTACCCTTCCTCCATTTCCTCTCTTTCCCACGATCGTCTGGGTTCCCATCTCTTCTTCCTGCCAAAGAGGGAGACATCACACGTCCTGTTTCCTATTTTCTTAGTTGGTCTTTGCCCTCCCTGGCTTCGCTAGGGCTTCATGGGATAATGATCACCGGCTAACAGGATTTACCGGAGAGGAATGAAAAACACAACAGTTTATCCTTGCAAAATTATGTCTGTGTTTATTATCTGCCCAGTAAGTATCTTATGGTGGCCACAATTTTGCCATAGTATTTTTCCAAAAGTAAGTACTGCCTATGACGTACTTGGCAACTTCCCAAAAGATACGTGGAAGCCCTTCTAAGCACTATCCAAATTCAAAAATAGTTGTCTAGCAAATTCCACTCTGTTCTTTTCCAAAGTAATCACTTTTATATCATGTATAATATACAAAAATGTTCATGAACGTTATTTATTTAACAGTATGTATCCTTGACATACACCATGATGTCTTTGTTTACTCCACTTTTAATAAATATTATTGGCATCCCTATGGAGATATATTTTATCCCATTACATACTGCTTTACTCATCCAATGCAATTACATTGCCTCTTGTAGGGATATTCCCTTTTTCTTGTTTGGAGTCACTGATGAAAGACGTAACAAGTGAGGTGACCTTCAATCCTGCCAAAGGGGTGAGGTTCAATTAGCAACCTTTCATGAGGCATCTGGGATCACTAATGATCAAAGCACACAGGAGTCTTGAACTTCTGGTTTAACTTGTGGCACAGAGACTGGTCCAGGAAGACCACAGCCAGTAGCAAAGGCTAATGGAATATCTCAGTGGACCCTGTGGTCAGCTACTCCCACCTTTGCTCTGAACATTAATGAGGAGCTTCTGGACTAGGGGCTGACTGGAAGATGGTATTTCAGGGGTTCCCTGTTCTCTCTGTCCTGTGATCCTTGCAGTAGACTCTTCCCTTGTTGCCATGTTTCCTCCAAGGAAATCCAGTGGAGCAGGCTTTTCTCCGACACAAAATAATGCCATACTTTGCTGGGGATGAATGCCTACCCCCCAAAAAATGCATCTTTGTCAGTAGTATTTACATTTTGTGATGCTCAGACCTCATCCTTTTTGCATTCTCATTTTACCACTCTATTTTATATAGCAGCTCGTCTGTACATATCTCTTTTTATCCAAGGCTTCCACAGTGTGCTTACAAATTGTAATGAATTCAGCTACATAACATCACTAAAGAAAATGTAAGTTTTACCATCAATGGACTTTTTTTCCAAAGGCTTCTGGCTAACTGAGCAGTCAAGTATGGATGGATAATTTAGTACTCATGGTTTTCTTTCTAAGCATGTCACCCTTGCATTTCCTGACATGATCCTACACTGAATTTAATTAAAAAGAAAAAGGAGCTCTTGCCTTAAGAAGAGTAACGGTGTGTCCCTGGGGAGTGGTGGGGGCCTTGGAGCAGAGCGCCTGGCCTCCTGCCCTTCTGGGCATCCTGGATTCCCCACTGCTCTCTACATGTCAGAGGGAGATGCAGCTATTCTGAGTGGCCTCAACAATGATCTGGAATCATATCTGTTCTGAATAACTCAGGGGGCCTCTGAAAGATGCACAATGATGCTTTTATAGAATTAGACCAGATCTCAGAGCTGCATCTCTCATTAACATGAAGATTTCACGGGAGATGCACAAATAAACTTGGTCATACATTTTACTCAGTCATGAATGAGGTATTTAGTACATGTTCGGATGGTTTATAGGCTTGCTGGGCAATTTGTATTTTATTTCTAAGGTGAGAAATGAGCAAAATCATCTTATAGTCTTGTCAATACAGAACTTCAAACACATAAGAACTGCAAAGCCTGAGATCAACTCAGATCTGAATGCCTCGCTACTGTGTGTTTCTTTAAAACTTGGTCAGGAGTGTCTATGAGAGAAGCAAAACAAAACACACAGTAGCAATGGATTTTTGTTTATTTTATGCAGAAAGAGCTGCAGTGATGAATGTTAATTGCCAAGGGCATTGAAAGTTGTCCCTCGGGACACTGCACACAGAACTTAAGGGAGTCACGTGTGAACAGTCACACTGTACTTTTTTTCTTTAATATCACTGGCATTTAATTTGAATCACAAATTAACAAGTATACACTTATTTTTTATTTAATTTTAAATTGTCTGTTTACAAAACCATTATAGGGTATGTCTGCATTTAGTACAGGAATCTGTTTTACAATTAGGCAGCTCTGTGTGATTTTTTTCATTATGGATGCAGTTTTTGGAAAGCTACCTGTTGTCTCCTGCTCAGGCTGCTAGCAGACTGCAGGAAGCACAGCAGAAAGGGAATCAGAGGTTACCTAGACAGGTCCAGAGGGAGGATTTCTGCATTTTTTACATCCTGATAGCCAGAAATGGTATATGTAGATAGTTGGAATTGCTCCTTAAGAAATCAGAGCTGGAGCAAATGCTTATTAAATTTCCCTCAGCAATGTAGGCAGGGTTGTGACAAAAACACCAATATATAAATCCCAGAGATCTCTGAGTGGGATAGTCAGGGAGCATCCCCAGGGCCTGCCGCCCTATGGCCCCTTTTTCCTGGGAACATCTGTTACTCCTGCTTATCTCACCCTCTCCCCACTCACCCAGCCCCGCCTGGAATCTGGAATGAGTTTTCTGTGAATTAAGATGCATTTAAGTGAGGAAAGAAATACACAGAGCTTGATGAGCTCCCATTTGAGACAATGTAATGAAGATCTTGGAGGGAAACTTCCCGTGGTTACAATTTCAATTTAGCCATTTACTTGCTTGACATTTAGATGCCCTGGAGATAGGTTAGTCTGTTCACTTCAGATTATCCCACTTGACTTTGCTCCCTTTGGTATCTTTCTGCTCTGGACCTTGTTCCAACTTGAAGAAGGCATGAGCTATTCTCCTTTTCACCTCTGGGTAGTTTCCACCTCTGGGTAATTTCCCCCTCTGCACAAAGCTGACACTCATTATGACAGTGCATGCCCCGTGACCACCAGGGGCAGGGGTCATTTTCATCTTGATCAGTGACCAGAATAATTAAGGCCCTCGCTGAGAAGGGCCTGTTCAGCCTTTCCTCTCCCCAAAGACACAAGTCACTGCCTGTGTCTGAGCCAACGAAAGGGGGGGGGGAAACAATCACGCAGGGATAACTAGAGACAGAAACCTTCCAATATATCTGCCAGTATATCACTATAAAAGACAGTCTGGTATTGATAAGCAAACAATACTGAATAACTGACAAATCACAGGGATATGTTCTTAGAAGGGGTAGAGAATGAAAAGGGAGCTAAGCTTTTATAAAATACCCTCACCCAAACCCAAACCTAAAATGATTGTTTTTTGCTTGTCTGCAAAGCAGAGACTGTAACACCCGTCCCACTTGCCGGGTGCATGGAGGAGTTGTGAGGTAGCACTTAGAGCATCTGGGAGGGTCCTGAACACATCACATGCTTGTGACAAGCTTTGGCTTTCCTCATTTTCTCTCCTTTATCTAGTATAAAGTGGCAGGTAACGGGCCATTCAGTAATGAAAAGACTGCAATGCCCCACACTCTGGATGTCACCCCTCTTTCACCATGACTGTCTCCCGTCTTGCGATCGTGTGTGGGAGAGAAAGTATTGTGCTAGATGCTCTAACACAGACAGCTTCTTGTTGAATTCTCATTGCAGCCCTAAAGCATACCTATCACACTTTGCTGGGAGGGATGTTTTGTGTTCAGTGTCCTAAGCTGTGGAACCTTGTTCTGTGCAAGTCAGACCCTCTGGACATGTTTTCCTTTGTATGAATTGTGACACTTTATTCAACTAAGGGGCTGAGGCAGGAGACAGGACGGTGACAATGGAAAAAGACAGTCTGTGGTGTGGTCAGGGGAAGAGCTGGGTGGGAGGGCAAGTGCCTTTCTTGTGGGTTCAGCGCTGGTGACTCCAAAACAGTAATTGCAAATCCCTGGGCTCTGTTTCAGGGGGTGTTGGTTCCCAGGGGGAATTTACTGAAGATTTGCAACATTGAATAATGCAGGCTGATCAGTTTCAGAACCACTGCTCTGCAGCTAAGAGCTGGTGGGGCGGCTGTGCTCAAGCGTACCCACTTTAATGTTTCAGTGTATTTTGTTTTGTTTTCCATTACAGAACAGTGATCTCCCTTACCCGTCAGTAAAACTGTTCGGGGCTCCCTAACAGTCCTCAGGTTACATTTGTGCATTTCCCACTTTTTCCAGTCATTAGAAAAAAGGGCATCTACCCCGGTGGACTGCGTGCATGGGCGAATGCACAGTAATTCAACATCATCACCCTACAGCGGTCTGGGGATTACGCCGTGGCTGTGTTACCCAGCTGAAATGAATTGCTTTGCAGCACAGGGAATTCTGCAGTTTCATTACTTTATCAGAGTACCTACTTAATCAGATAGCTTAATTTGCATACCAGTAGCACCTTCTCACCACAGGTAAGGAATATGAAATGTTCAAGGCTGATTACCTGCAGATGGTGAAGAGTGGTTGACAGAGACGTGGCTGCATCTGTGGGAGAGGCTGGTCCCAGGGCAGATGCTGGAAGCATGCCGATGCTTTTTACTCTGTTGCATTTCTGTCCATGTGGTACCCGTGTTGATAATACTTCCCGCTTCAAGAGAGATTAAAGATGACAGAGAAAGATTGTGAAATGCAAAAAGAAGAAGTATCTTCAGTACATTCTTTACAACCTTGATACTAAGAATACAGGACATTTAGCAGTTTCGCAGAGATTGAAACTGATTCATATAAAACTTCAAATGTAGAACCTTTAAGTTAAAGTGATCAGCTAAAAGCCAACACCTAATTTCTGACTTCTTTTGGCAATTATTATAAAATTACAGGCAGTTGCAGAGTAATGTTACTTGGGACTGTTAGTTAACCCTCAGCTAGAACCCAGAAGGACTTATCATTCATCAAACATTAGATGGGACCTTTGCACAAATCAGTAGAAGTAGCAGGGAGGTGTTGGGTGGTGATCAATCTTGTTATTAAAGACAAAGAAAGACTGAAAACTATCACAGGTTGGAAGACACTACGGAGACAAGGTGACTAAAAGCAATGTGGGATCCTGGAACAGAAAAAGGGAGTTAGTGGAAAAACTGGAGACATCAAAAGAAAGTTTGTCGTTTTGTTACCATTGTACCAGTGTTAATAGCTTAGTTTTGATCAAAATACCATGGTGATGTCAGATATTAACATTAGGACACACTGAGTAAAAAGTAGACAGGAACTCCCTATCCCATTTTTGCAACTCGTTTGTAAATCTGAAATTATTTCAAAATAAAAAGTTTAATAATGCATTACAGAACAGCCAGAGTTGTGGCATGTTTAAGATGTGGATCAAAGGAAAAGACATTGTGCTTGTGGTTGAGAGGAAATTTTGGAATAAAGATTGCAGGAAATGAGGAAATCTTAGAAAGAATTTGAGTTTTAAAGAATTTGTAAGCTTTAAATTTTGCTAAGGGTTATACACGTAGTGCCGTTAGCGGAGGACATAGTGAAGCAACAGACGTGCCCACTTGCTAGTTTCACCTCCACACCCTGACGTAAGCACTCCACTTCCATTTTCCTTTGAGCTGTCTTGTAACCATGTCACACACCTCCTGACATGTACTTGGTCGTAACAGCTTTTGTAAACAGGACATGGATGTTAATAATAGCCCCTAATAAAAAAGATAATAAATGTTGTCTAAAGTGTCAGACCTTATTATGAGAGCCTCAAATTAGATGTCAGGACAATGGGGAAAATTGTTTTTAAAGCTAGTTTTTTTGTGTTTAGGACTGTTTACATGACACTGTGTTTTCTAGACATGGATAATTAGCAAAATATCAGTTCCAGAATGCATTTCAAACCTGTTTCCCAATTTTTATATTGCATAATAATTTAAATTCAGAAAATTTAATATGACATCTAAATCCAAATTCAAAACTCATGTTTCTGTTAAACTAGAAGAACAAAATATATCAATAATACATTCACAGGTATCTCTAATTCTTCGGTGTCTCACAGGCACTGGAGAAAACAAAGCACAGTAATTTCCACTCTGCGCCTATTGTCTTGAATACCTGAGAAACTCCTCCCCATTCACTTCCTCTGGGTTCTCGCTCACCCTCCTTGCTGACTTTTTAGAACTCTCCCTCCCTGCACAGAAGTCACTTTCACCTCCACCCCTCCCATATTGCATTTCAAATTGTTCTTTGAAATGTCTGCTTCTCCTATGAGTCTGTAAGCACCATGAGTGTAGGGCTATGCCATAGCCATCTTTGTTATCCCAACATTCAACATTGTACTTCCTCATGCTGGGAATCCAGAATTAAGGTTTTCTAGCTTTATTTTCCAACAAAGGAAAGTTTGTTATTTTCCAACAAAGGAAAGTTTGCCCTTTGTTTATGTCCAACAAAGGGCAAGTCATGCATTGAAGCCAGTAACGACACTAGTTCCAAGCACTGATGTAATGGCATGGTGTTTAGTTGTCCACCTATTACATTAAGCAATTTCACTTAGCGGGACACCCCAATACCAGAGAGTAAGGGGTTATGAACTAAGAAACAAAACAATTAATATAGGCTTCATCCATTTACATTTAACCTGCGTTTTTATTTTGTGTTGGTGTATGTGTATGTGAGTGTGTTTGTATAATTCTGAGGCATTATATAATGCAGAATTTGAAACTATGATTTTCATAAATCTTATTTATGACCCCATTCTTACAGGTTAATATAGATTTCAAAGATTTCTCTGTCTTTACCGGTTTTCTTCTTTTTATTCCCACAAAAAGGAGCTGGTGTCTGGTCTCCCCTTGTGTCAAATAAATACCAGTGGCTGCAGATTGACCTTGGAGAAAGAATGGAGGTCACAGCTGTGGCCACCCAGGGAGGATACGGGAGCTCCGACTGGGTGACCAGCTACCTCCTGATGTTCAGCGATGGCGGGAGGAACTGGAAGCAATATCGACGAGAGGAAAGCATCTGGGTATGTGCTTTATTGAAAAGCAGTCTGTCGGAGTATGAATTATGCCAGTTACTGCATGTTGCTGCCCATCTGTCAGATCAAGTATAGAACCAGAGCCTCCTAAGTTACTTGAAAATGTTTCCACTGAATGTAAGCCACATGTGACGTTCCAGAATACACCGTCCATGGCTAATTTATGAAATAAGTAAAACAATTTTATAATGTAGGGAAATATTGGAAATGTCTTCCCATTATTCCTTTAAATAGTGTGAAGTCTAAGGAATAAATAAAGTCACATACGACTGATTTTATTTTTGTTTGATAACAAACACAATAGTTTATATTGCCTCAGCATTTTTAAATAAAGCAAATTCATTTTCTCTGTGCCCTCTGATAAACTGAAATTTCTGAAAGACCCTGAACATGTAAAAATAGATGTAATGGAGAGTCTCTCTGTGGAGGACTTGTTGAGGGATATGTTGAGTTCCTGCTCCAACAGGAACTTGGGCACCATGTGGCCCCTTGTAATTTATGGACAATAGATCCCTAGGATTCTTTGGAATCATAACTATTTTACATCAGTGACATAGTTTCTACTTCTGATTACATATCCATGCTTCTTTCAGAAGAATTAAATTTTGTTTGCTTAACTTTTTGAATATTAAAATTTATGTAATTTATTCTATATTTAGCATTTCATATCTTTAAATCACAGTCTGCTCTGAATGAGAAGCTCTAAAAGTAGAGTGTTGTAAAGGTCTGCAGCAGGTTTGCAATTGGCTGATGGGGTGTGGCCTGAAGAAGATTCACCAGGTGGAGAAGAAATTACTTTTTTCTTCTTCTTAAAAATATAATTTAGATGGTTGCCAAGAGCCAGGGGAAGGGAGTAATGGACTGTAAGTGTTTTAATGGAGACAAAGTTTCAGTTTGAGAAGATGAAAAAGTTCTTGAGATGGAAGGTGGTGATGTTTGCACAACAATGTGAATGTTAATGTCCAGAACTGTACACTTAAAAGTGGCTAAAATGCTAAACTTTTTGTTATGTATATCTTACCACAATAAAAAATACACAGTGTATCTTCCATTTAATTTAGGCTAAGAATGTTGTATAACTTAAGAAATTTTTTTTCTTAATTGTCAGAGTAAGAAGAAAATTGTCAACTAAAAAGCCGTTATGTCTTAGCACATAGCTTATCTATAAAAGTAACAGGCAACAAAATGATAATATTCGTTGTGTAACAAACTGCCCTCATTTGAATTTCCTTAGAACTCTGTAACTTATTATAACTTAATAGATTGTGGTCTACTTAATTTCTTATCCCTGGAGCTTTTATTAGTTAGTCAATAAATGTTGATGCAAATTGAATCAAGAAAAACTAGTTAGTTGTCTAATACTAGATAAAAGAACAAAGTGGGAAGGGCTATGTGAGTGTTTTTAGGGCTGGCTGACCTAAGGTTTCCAAACAAGTAATTGCCATGTGTATGATCCGAAGCAGATATTAATGTTGTGCTTATTCTAAGAACACCAATTCCAAAGCAGGGTTAAGGTCAATATTGCTTAAGTGAGTTAAAGCTTAATGAAACATCTACTTACATAGAGAACTTTTGTTCAAAATTAAATATTATTTTTCAAAATTAGTTAACTAATAGTTAATGCCTACTTATTCTTCATTGTATTAATTAAGGTTCATATTTTTGCCCCACTCCAATCCCATTTGATTGAGCAACTCTAACAATTCTTGTTTTTAGTTAAGCAGGTTGGAGAGGAATCATATGTAAGCATCACCCTCTGCTGATTTCTTTAAAGGTCAGGCACCCTTGGGGAAGTAGGGTCAAGAATATAATGGCATTATTAACCCTAGATCATGCAGGTGAGGACAGAAGTGGACCCCTCAATCCTATCCATCCTATCACACAATAAACATGGGTAAAGTGGCCTGCCTTACACTCCTGCTGAGCTTGCATCCCTCCCTGTGTCCCCAGCACTTCATGGTGCCTGGGGCCGAGCACGTTGGTAAATGTTTGCTGAATTAAAACGAATGAGTGGAAGATCCTCACATCTTCTGCGTGCACCACCGTGGGTTAAGTGAATTCATCTCCTAATCTGGGCCCGACTATACACAACTGGCATTGACAGCAGTAAATCACACTAGTGGATGATTCTGACATTATCCTCACAGTTTCTTTAAAAAGATTGGGCTGGTTTGGCTGCTTTCCAGACCTCTCACAAAATGTCAGCTGCTCTTAAAAATCAACCATACACCTTACCAGAGGTTCTACCCCTTCTTCACGTGGTTGTTTTAGATATGAATTGCTGATGTTAACTTGAGAATGAATTTAAGATTTTAAAAAATGTCCTTGAGATATTATACTCTTCATTAGTGAAAGTAATATGTTTATTCATGGTGCCATTTACTTAATTTCCTATCACTGCTTTAACACATTTTCATGGATTTAGTGACCTAATACAAGACAGAGTTATTATGTCATAGTTCTGTAGGTCTAAAGTACAGTAGACCTGGCTGGGTTCTCTGCTTAAGGCATTTTTCCTGGAGGCTCTGGGGAAGACTTGTCCTTCAAGGTGTCTGGAGATTCCCAGAACCTTCCCCAGGTTCCATGATTTGCTGGGAGGATTCACAGGACCAGTGTGTAGTCATACAGCTATGATTTAGCAGAGTGAAAGGACACAGAGCAAAATGAGCAAAGGAAGAGGGTGCTTGGGGTGAAGCGCAGAGGAAATCAGGCGCAGGTTTCTAGAGTCCTCTCCCAGGGAAGTCATACGGGACTAGCTTAATCGCCCAGCAGTGAGTTATAGAAACCCACATGGAATATTACCAACCAGCTGAGCTCATGTACTGGGGGCTGGTCATGTAGGCACCCTCTGCCTTGCGTGTAACAAAATCCCAGGCTCCCAGAAGGAAGGCAGGTACTGAGTATGAACCACAGTGTTTGAGCAAACATTAGGCACAGTAAGCCACCTTTCTCATTAGAGTCTTGGGAATGGGCCAGCCTTGCAAGCAGGCCTTTCAGAGGGCAGCAGTCAGGACTGCCCTCCTGATGCTTCTGCATACACACTCACGCACTTCCTTGTGGGTGTAGGACTGAGACACTGATCTCCTGTAGGTTGCCAGCTGGGGGCTGGTCTTTGCTCCTAGAGGTTTCCCACATCCCTTATGCTTTCTGTGTGGCCTGTTCTTGCAGCAGGGGGTCAAGTCCCTTTCATCTTTAAATCGCTCTTTGTTCTTGTTCTCCTTCTGCTGCACCTCTCTGATTTCCTCTTCTTCTAGCTGGAGAAAGTCCTCTACTTTAAGGGCTCATGTGGTTAGACTGGATCGACTTGGGTAATCCAGGACAGTCTTCCTAACCATAATCCCATCTGCAGAGTCCCTTTTGCCATGCAAAGTAACATATTCACAGTTCCTTTCTTTAGGGCCTGGACATCTTTGAGGCCTTTCTGCCCACCCCACTGTATTTATACATCTCTGATTTTTTTTTTCTTAATGCATTTGGTATCCTTTCCTAGCAAACACGTTTCTCATTGGATCTGAAGATGTTTTCCAGAGTCATATGAAGTCATGTTGCAGGGGTATCTGAGCACCTGCTCGCAGTTGGTGTGTCACAGGTGTCCCCCCTGAGAGGCTGCTGCCCCGCCATCACTAGTGTAGCTCTCACCCACAGCAGTGTCCCCAGCTTGTGGCCTCGCTGATGTAACCTTGACCCCCAGCAAGAAAGACTGTGTATTGGCTTTCTTCTCAGGAAGCCTCCTTCTACTTTTATAAGAAAGTCCAAATCAAGCACTCCTTCTCTGGCCTTAAAAGTTTTGTGGATGTTCTCCCTGTCATAATTATTTTAAGTGACTTTTCTTGTTCTTCTGGGTCTATCTGCTGTCTGTGCTAACTCTGTCCGCTAATACATGTTAACTCTTTCCAAATTCTGAAAACTCTGAGAAAAAGGTCTATCCTAACTGCTTACTGAAAATGGACATGAGATGATAATAAGACAGAAGATCTTTACTTATGTTACTTTGGGCAAGTTGTCCATATGCTTTGCCACATGTCTGCCATGGAATATTAATTAATATGTGAAATGCAATGTATACCTCTCTAAATTCTCAAAATTATAAAATTGAGACATGGCTGGCCACAGAGTCTTTGACTAAAGGATTTGAGGACTGCAGGTCCAGTTACTGAAGGTTAGTTATCCAAATTGACTTTCTTAAAACAAGAAATTATGTTCTTCACTGGTGATATGTTCCACTTTAATATTTTTTCTTAATGAGTGACTGCTTCCATGGCTGAACGGGATTTCTATGTGAAAATAACCAAAAAAATTAAACAAATACTCAGATCTGTGAAATACATTCCAAAAGGGTTTTATTTAAATGGAAATATAGGCATGTGTCTTACATGACAGAAAAGGCATCACCATCTCTCACCAAGGGATGCACTACATCTCAGGACATACAAACTCTTTTGATGTGCAGAGTAAATGTCCTCACTTGAAATGTAGTGGAAGAAGTATCACTGTTTGAACAAGTTTAGAAGGGGTGCATTTCCTATACGATGTGAACAATCATGGTTTATATCGGTCATTTAGTAAACCAGGTGGCTTGACCAAGCTTGGTGCTAAACGTCCATAGGACTTAGAAGATGAGTTTGCAACTTCAGCCCAACTAAATCAGGAAGTGGCCAGAGTCTTAGGACGCTGAGGATCATAGAACAGCATTGCAGTGAGCAGTGCAGCAGATCAGTGATCACTGACAGAGCTCACTAATGTTTATTTTCTACTGTTTCCCTGAGAATATGTCAGCCAACACTTACATCAATCTACTGTGACTCTGAGATTCATTACAAGAATTTTGTGGGGCAGCCCTTGCGAACCAGGATTCTTACCTGCAAGCTAATGTGAGCTCTGAGCTCCCTGGGGGCCTCTGGACCAGGCTGGGGAGAGGTGTGGGCGCCAACCACTGTCCTGCTCTGAGTCTGGGTCTGTGAGCATCCCTGGTGGGCAGGAGAGGTCTATGAGTGGGCAGCCTAGAGCACTGGCAGTATTCTAGAGGGGTGTTGGGGCAGCTCCATCACCACCCTCCTGGGCACCTATTTGGTCTTCTTGGGACCCTCTAGCAAGCCTTGTCCTTCCCAGACCACCTGCCTGCCCTGACTCTGTCTCTCCTCCCTCCCCGTTCCAGTTGTTTGGGAACAATGGGCTGACTCAATGAGAGCCAGGCCAATACCCCCCTCTCCTCTCGGGAGACTGTGCCTAATGGTGTCCACTGCAATGGTGTCCTCTGTTGAGGCTTATCGGGCCCAGGGACCACTGGGTCCCTATTGGCCATGGGGACCTTTCCTCCTGCAATTCCTGGGTGTTTTTTCTTCTATTTTATCAATACTTTGTCTTCATTCTCATCTCCTTACTATTTCTCCCTCTTCTCCTCTATCCTTCTATTCTTTCCTTATCTATTTTTTCACCTTTCATTAAATACTTTTCTCCTTATTTCTCTCTTCTCTCTCCATTTTCCCCTATATCCCTCTTCTATCTGTATTGTTACAAATTCTAGAAAATCCACTTGAATCAGTCTAGGTAGTTTGGGAATCCGAGCACACGGAGAAGGGGAGGATTTAGCTGGGTCTCTGGAATGGCTGTAACTAAGAGGCAGCCCTGCCCTGTGCCTTCTGTGGATTAGCTTCTGGCATTCATTTTCCTATATTGGTTCAAAAATCTGAGGAAATGCTCGGACTTACTTGGCTCTGGCTGAGGGGAGTCTCAGATCTCACCACCTGTGAAGAGCTGATCTGATCAGGACGGCTCCCAGGCCACCCTACACTTAGCACCGAAGCCCCTGGATTGGGGGGTGGGGCCATGTAAAGACTTGATGTCCACCCTAATGGGGGCACTTAGAAGGGAGGGATGCTGGGAGGGCCATATTATCAAATTTCCTGTTCTTTCTCTCTCTCTCTCTCTCTCTCTCTTTCACTCTCTCTCCATGACCTTTTGCTTTCTTTTCTATTTCTCTGCTTTCCTCTTCGTATACATCTTATCTTTCTACTCCTCGCCTTCCTTTTTTCTCTATGAATTAAAGGACCTAGATTGCTATGAGTCCTGCTACTCAACATGTAACCTACGGACCAGCAGCATCACCCGGGATCTTGATACAAATATGGAATCTCAGCCCCCACCCCAACCTATTGAATAGAATCTGCATTTTAACAAGATGAGCAGGGGATTCCAGTACAAGCTAGATTGTGAGAAGCACTGACTGGGATGAACCAAGTCCCATCTGTGGGGGAAATTGTTTTGCCCCTTAACTATCCTCCAGCTGCCTGGATCAGAGGAGACTGTGCCGCCTGCTCTAGGATGCAGCTTATCCCACGCACGTGTTAGCCTGAACAGGTGATGCTCTCTGTAACAGGGCCTCAGGAAGCTTGCTCCAGTGCCCTCTGACTGCAAGACACCCTCTTTCTCCCTGATAGTCACCAACCTAGGGGGGCGGAGCCCAGGTATTTTCTCATTGTTATCAGTGAATAACAATCAAGTGGTTAAAGTTAGTCCTATCTTTGAGAACTATAATATTTCCTGAATCGCTGTACTCTGCATTCATTAGGAGTTTATTCTTCCTATTAAAAACTCATCAGAACTCTAATTCAGAAGTTATATCCTTTATGAATTTAAGATGGAAATTGTTATTCAAAATGCATTGAATTAAACTTAGAATTTAAGTGCATTTTTCTTCCTACGCAGGCCCTTTGTGTGAAAAAGGCATTCTTCTAGGAAAGGACTGGCAAAATATATTTGAGAAAAATAAGAAAAGAAATTACTTGAAATAAACATAAGTTCTAGTATAAATAATTCTATTTAATAGATTTCTTTCGCCTTGAAAAATAGGTAGCAGTAGGTCCTTAAATGAATATAAAATAGACATAGCAAATCGTTTGAACCTTTGTTCTTCTCTAGATCATTTCCAACCTAGAACACCAAGTAGACTAATTAATAAGGCTAATTAATATTGTATTGAAAGATTCACAACAATCTCACAGTGCTCTAAGAGAGCAACAAAGGTTACCCCAAATTTGCAGGGCAGAAAAAAGACACGGAAATACTGGAAGCATGGGGGTTGGGAAGGGGACTGTTTGTTATACCTGCACCACTTCATTTATTTAAGAGAAAGAGCTGATGCACATATGGCAAAATATTTACCTTGTTAAAATAAATCTAGATTATCAGTACATGCATATCTGTTTTGGGGGGATGTTTGAAATATTGCATAATCAAATTAATAAAGAATATTGGATTCAGGTTTAAAAGAATTACGTTTACTTGGTATAAATAGAAAGATCATATGACTGTGTAGTTTCAGAATAAAGAGGGATAAGAACAGTGTCAAATCATAATAAGAAAAACTGGACTCAGAGATAAGGAGGGTTTGTACATAAGGAAGCAGACACTCTGCTAAGTGTGAAGCTCTATTGGTAGAAGGAGCGGAAATTCTCTTGACAGAGATTCCTGCTAATTCAGTCATTTAAATATATGTTGGTTTATTTCAGGTCTAGGTTAATACATTTATTGCTAATGAGTTGATGACTCAACAGAGCCAAGCCCCACATCAGGTAGGAGGTTGCAAAGAAGGGTCCATCCTACCACATCAGGTAAGAGGTTGCAAAGAAGGGTCTGCAGAGTGTGCCTTGGCTGTCTGAGGCTTGTGCCAGCTCCAGGCTTGCCGATTTCAAGTTTGGCTCTGAGTCTGGGTGGTTTTGGGCAGAATAGGAGCAGCATTTCAATGATTCTGTATCGATCTCTTCCATGTACTTGGCCTTGTCAGGGACACGGCCCTCTCCTTCCTAACCATTCACCTCATTACGTCAAGCGCATTGATCCCCGAGGCAGTGACTTTGTACCATGGACAGTCTTGTTGATTGCACTTACCATTGTGGACCACAGTTGAATTTTCTGTACATGTCTTCCCCCTTCTGGGCTCTGAGAGCCATTAGGTCAGGGATTAATCTCCTCAGAGGGCCAGGCCTATAACAGATTCTCAATAAGGAGTTGTTAGATTGAGTTAAGGAAAAGTTGCTGTTCTCAAACAGACCTCAACCCAGATGGTTAGTTAAGTGAAAACTTAGCCAACTGTGTGATGCTGCTTGTGTGATGGGAGGCTTTCGGTGCCAAGCCTAAGTGTAACAAGAGGCTTAACACTTCTTCCCCACAAAGTTGTACAAGGACGATGCCCTACTGAACCTGAGAGAGAGGTGGTTCCATTTGCCCTTCATTGCAGGTCTCAGTGACAATAGAGATAAAAGCTGGATTTGGTCTGTCGAAAACTCTCAGAGCAGCTGAAAAGGTTGAGGCAGAGAAGTGAATGAGACACCTGAGCTGCTACCACAAAGTAACCGATGGGTCCCTGGAAACCCAGGATCCAGTAACAACTGCCTCTTGCCAGGGTCAGCTGCATTCGGTGGGTGTGGAGCGTCCTTCCTTCCATTTGTCGATTACAATCCTTCCCAACTTGAAAACCTTCACTCAAATCCCTTTTACTCTGTACTAAAATTGTGTAGACACGCCCTTCTTTTTCTACTCCTAGGATTTTTCATTTTTATTTCTCAAGTATTACTTTTCTTTTGCCATATTTATTCACCTCGTGCTTATTTCACATCAATTCTGGCATCAGGGGCTACAGCTTGTTTATCCTGATATCCTTTGTACCTACTTTATTGCTTTGCAAAAGTAACGATTTTGCTCATTTGAATTGCCAGGTGTTATCAGGTTGGGAGGGAGGGGTGTGGTGGTGAGTAGAATTTTAAATATGCAGCAGGATAAATAGCAACTCTTGAGACATCTTACAAATTACAGTTTTACTTTTCCTGGAATGAAGTAGTTCCAGAAGTGGTGTTATTAGAGATATATGGAAATTAGGATATATTTTATGAAAAAGGTAAATCTTAAACAGTAATATGAACAGAGTATGGCAGAGTTGTGGGGGAAATAGCTTTAGAAGTAGACTTTTTTATTCATTTGGGAGATGGCAAAAGTATTGTTTTTGATCAAGAAAAGTAAATGATGGAAAAAGTGAATTTTTACCAAAAAAGGTGCTCCGGCAGCAGACTCATTGAAAGGAAGTGCTGCAGAGCCAAGTTTTAGGAAGGTGGAAGGCAGGACAGCCCAGGGAGCATCTCACCAGGGTTTCATGGAAATTCTTCCTCGTGACTGCAGTTCTGGCAGCTTAGCGTCATAGGATGTTGTACTAATAGTGGGTCTCATAGGGAACGACAGTCAAAGTCTACAAATTCTACAATTTGCACACATAATGTAAATGTACAGAAGGCACAGATATGGTTATGTACTTCAGGCTATTCATGGGTGATTTCCTGGGTCTGTTGTTTTGACATAAAAGACTCAAGTGGTTTGGTACCAAACTAATTGGGATCTTGCGAAAATGGCCCACAGCAGAGGTGGAGTGTTTAGAGCACTGCTGTGTTCACAGCCCTTGATAACTCCTATGGTTTCTGCACTCTGCAGTCCTATGCCACTTAACACTTAGAACAATTTTCTGCCTTTGATGCAGACCACATTTTATATATTTGTATAGACAAAAGCAATGATGAAATTTAAAAATTTTGCAAAACAGGAAGACAGGCTTTGAGTACTTTTTTTAATATTAATATCACAGTCTCAAAACTCTGAGATGTTGAGAATTTCTCATCAGCAAACCTCAAACTTTCAGAGTGGCTAAGACTAGGGCAGCAGTTGAGAAGCTGGATGCTGTTCAAGCATGTTTAAGGGTCTCAGACAGAGAGAAATATTGGTTTAGACCAGGGGCCAGCCAACTTTCTCTATAAAGGGACAGATAATAAATATTTTTGGTTTTGTAGACCATGCAGTCTCTGTTGTGACTGCTCAACTCTGCTGTTGTGTGAAAGTAGCCAGAAGCAATATGTAAATGAACGAGTGTGGCAGTGTTCCAATAAAACTTTATTTAAAAAGCCACACAGCCAGCTGGTTCTGGGTTTAGGTTGCTTACCCCTGGTCTAGTCCACTTTGTATCTATTTAAGGTATGATGTACGGATTCAGTATGAAGAAATGAAAATTACAACATCAGTGTGATACAATGTAACCTCTCCCACTTGAACTCCACAAAACCTTTGCTAATACTCTTGCTTAGGACAGTCCTTTTCAAACTGTGTCCTAGAAAAACTTTCTTTTCATTTTAAATGTATGCATGTAATTTGATGTCTTTCAGAATAAGATATAGATAGTATACATCTGATCTATGATATTATTACATAGCATTTAGCATAAAACTAAGGTTAAAAAGAGAATCAATTTAAAGAAAACTATTAAACCAATAAGAAGTGTTATACTGAGCACTTAGTGAGTGCCTGACACTGCTTCATGCGCTTTATACATATTTATTAAACACATCCTCACAACAGCCCTCTTATGCCCAGTTTACAGAAAAGGACACTGAGGCATGAAAAGTTCAAGTTCACTATCCTCAAATCACAGAACTAGTTAGTGATGTAACAAGGATTTGAACCCTAGCTGTCTGGCTGCAGGGCCCACACTCAAACCACCTTAGCACAGTAGAGAGGATTCATGTTGGAGGTGAATAAAGTGATGATACAGGATGGGGATCCTCTTCCTCAGGGCATGGGAAGCAAGCACTCTCAGACAGTGCTGGTAGGAGCATAAAATGGCATAAGATGGGGATATGCCCAAAGCATATACCCAAAGCGGGATCTTGAAGAGATGTTTGTACACCCATGTTCATCACAGCATTATGCACGTCCTTGGAGGACAATTTCTATAAACTTAAGTGTTCAAAAGCACCCGCTATTTAGAGCGCTGAAGATGACAGCCCAAAAGGAGTAATGCTTTTAAGTCCTGTCAATATATCGTCTACACCAAGTAACAATTCCACTTCTAGGAGTTAGTCCCACAGGAACACTCAGAGGTGCACAGAAAGTGCCTGTAAGAAAACTAAGTGCATTGTTTACAGTCAAGATCCAGTTTTCTGGCAATAGGTGAACACAAAGAAATTACGATACTCCATTTTATGGAATAATATAGTATTATATGGAATTCATTCCTTTGAAAACAATGAGGTTATTTAATTAATTGATCTGTTTATTTATTTGAGGTAACGCTGGTTTAAAACATTATATAAGTTTCATGTGTACAAGATTATCAAATGCATTTATTCATAATGAGATTTAAGAAACATTTTTTTTTTACAGCTAGGAAAAGGGATGTATTTATTGTGCTTCCATTAGAAATTTCCAAGATGAACATATACGTATATGTGCATGTAAATATATATAGACTATTTCTGGAAGCATACAAGATAAATTATTAATAGCATTTCTCATTTTGGGTAAAGATATGCCATGAGTACGCGATGAATGGTATTTTTAAACTACATGCGTATATTGCTGTTCAATTCAATACCAGGTTTTGAAAGGATTAGAGGAAAAAAAGCAAAGGAAATACAAAATAGTTTTTTAAGTGTGGTAAAAAAAACATAACATTAAATTTACCATCCTTACCATTTTTAAGTGTACGGTTCAGTGGTGTTAAGTATATTCACATTGTTGTGGAATAGATCTCTAGATCTTTCTCATCTTGTAAAGCAAACTTAAACCCACTAAACACAAATTTCCCTCCCCCATCCCCTCAGCCCTTGGCAACCATCTCTCTACTATCTGTTTCAATGATTTTGACTACCGTAGATACTTCATATTAGTGAAATCATACAGTATTTGTCCTTTCGTGATGGTTTATTTCAAGTAGCATAATGTCCTTGAGTATCCATATTATTAGCACATGACAGAATTTCCTTCTTTTTAGGGCTGCATAATATTCTATTGTATGTATATCCCAGATTTTGTTTATCAGTTGCTATGGTCTGAATGTTTGTATCCCACCAGAATTCATACGTTGAAATCCTAACCCCTTAAGGTGATAGTATTAGTAGGTAGGGGGTTTTGGGAAGTGACTAAGTCTTCCACTAAGAAAGGGCTTAGTGACTCATAAAGAGGCTCCAGAGAGATCCCTACCTGATTCCAACATGAGAGAATGCAACAAAAGTCTGAGACCCAGGGCTTCCCTGGTGGCGCAGTGGATGAGAGTCTGCCTGCCAATGCAGGAGACACGGGTTCGAGCCCTGGTCTGGGAAGATCCCACATGCCGCGGAGCGACTAGGCCCGTGAGCCACAATTGCTGAGCCTGCGTGTCTGGAGCCTGTGCTCCGCAACAAGAGAGGCCGCGATAGTGAGAGGCCCGCGCACCGTGATGAAGAGTGGCCCCAATTGCCGCAACTAGAGAAAGCCCTCGCACAGAAATGAAGACCCAACACAGCCATAAATAAATAAATTAATTAAATTAAAAAAAAAAAAAGTCTGAGACCCAGAAGAGGGCCCTCACCCAAACTTACTGGCACCCTGACCTCAGACTGTCAGCCTCTAGAACTGTGAGCAATAAATTTCTATTGTTTGTAAACCACCCAGTCTGTGGTATTTTGTTATATCAACTTGAATGGACTAAGAGATCTATTCATCCATCTACGGGCAATTGGGTTGTTTGCACCTGTTGGCTATTGCGAATAATGCTGTGATAAACATGGGTATACAAATATCCCTTCAAGATCCAGATTTCAGTTGTTTTGGACATATACCCGGCAGAGGAATTGCTGGAGCTTATTATGCTGATGATGATATTGCTTATTATGCTAATTCTATTTTTACTTTTTTTGAGGAACCTTCATATTGTTTTTTATAGTGGCTGCACCATTTTGCATTTCCACAAGGGTTCCAATTTCTCTGCATCCTCCCCTAAATAGTGTTTCCCTTACCCACTGAAATAGCCTCAAGATATGTGGGGAGATGCAATCCACATGGACCCTGAGTGCTTGTGTGCTCTTTCTAGATAGGCTAAGAGTGAAGGCTCTAGCTGCATTTTATCCAGGCCATTCTAAGGATGTGCTAGAGAAACAGCAGGCCTGAGAGATGAGAGGCCAGCCTCCCCCAGGCAAGGAGCAGGTCTGCATCTTCTCATTACAAGAGCAGTGAATCCCCCGAGCGTGGTGCTCGATCCTCTAAGGCAGCCCACTGCCTGCAGCATCATCCGTCCTGGACCCTTTGCATTACCTGTAGCACATAGGGAGGTTCATGGGAAACCGAGGCAGTATTCACTAAGCCGTGTCTCTGCCACGTGAACAGCTTCCAAAATGGTGCCATTTCTCAGATGTCTTTCTGGATGACCATGAACTATACGACGCTCAGTCTCTCTGTGCTGGTGTTTGGAATGCTTTCAGTTATCGTCTTTTCTCTTTCATGGTGCTTTTGTGCTGATCTTGTTTCCCAAATTATACACTCGACCTAAATTATGTCAAATATAAGATCTGTGTACTAACTGTTAGAAGTCAAACCATTTATATGGCCTTTTTATTAAACATAAAAAATATACTCATTACTTACTTGAGATTTTCAGCTCAAATTGGGATTTAGACTTAAGTTTCCTTCATGTAAGTAGATTCTAAGTCATTTCCACAGTGAATATATTCCTAATACAGGCTTTTAGATGATATAGATAAGAGTAAGTACTATTTCAACTTAAGGAAAACCTTTTTGGGTGACTTTCTTCTTTTTTAAAAATTAATTTGATTGAAATAGAGTTGATTTACAATGTTGTGTTCATTTCTGCCATGCAGCAAAGTGATTCAGTTATGTATATATACACATTCTTTTTCATATTCTTTTCCATTATGTTTTATCACAGGATATTGAATATAGTTCCCTGTGCTATACAGTAGGACCTTGTTGTCTATCCATTCTATATATAACAGTTTGCATCTGCTAATCCCAAACTCCCAATCCATCTCTCCCCCAGCCCTCCTCACTCTTGGCAACTTCAAGTCTGTTCTCTATGTCTGTGAGTCTGTTTCTGTTTCCTAGATAAATTCATTTGTGTTGTATTTTAGATTCCACATAGAAGTGATAGCATCTGATATTTCTTTTTCTCTGTCTGACTTACTTCACTTAATGTGATAATCTCTAGGTCCATCTGTGTTGCTGCAAATGGCATTATTTCATGCTTTTTATGGCTGAGTAGTATTCCATTGCATATGTGTACCACGTCTTCTTTATCCATTCATCTGTCGATAGACATTTAGGTTGTTTCCATGTCTTGACTATTGTAAATAGTGCTGTAATGAACATCGGGGTGCATGTGTCTTTTCTAATTATAGTTTTCTCTTGATATATGCCCAGGAGGGGGATTGCAGGATCATATGGCAACTCTATTTTTAGTTTTTTCAGGAACCTCCATACTGTTTTCCAGAGTGGCTGCACCAGTTTACATTGCCAGCAACAGCGTAGGAGGGTTCCCTTTTCTCCATACCCTCTCCAGAATTTGTTATTTGTAGACATTTTAATGATGGCCATTCTGACTGGTGTGAGGTGGTACCTCATTGTAGTTTTGATTTGCATTTCTCTAACAATTAGCAGTGTTGAACATCTTTTCATGTGCATGTTGGCCATTTGTTTGTCTTCTTTGGAGAAATGTCTATTTAGGTTTTCTGCCCATTTTTCAATTGGGTTTTGTTGTTGTTGTTGTTATTGAGTTGTATGAGCTGTTTGTATATTTTGGAAATCAAGCCCTTGTTGGTTGCATCATTTGCAAATATTTTGTCCCAGTCCGTATGTTGTCTTTTCATTTTGTTTATAGTTTCCTTTACTGTACAAAAGCTTGTGTGTTTGATTAGGTCCCATTTGTTTATTTTTGCTTTTATTTCTATTGCCTTGGGACACTGACCTAAGAAAACATTGGTACTATTTACGTCAGAGAATGTTTTGCCTATGTTCTCTTCTAAGAGTTTTATGGTGAGGTGGCTTTCTTCTGGCATATATAAGGGTAAGCTAGGGCTTCCCTGGTGGCGCAGTGGTTGAGAATCTGCCTGCCAATGCAGGGGACACGGGTTCGAGCCCTGGTCTGGGAGGATCCCACATGCTGCGGAGCAACTGGGCCCGTGAGCCACAACTACTGAGCCTGTGTGTCTGGAGCCTGTGCTCCGCGATGGTGAGAGGCCCACGTGGCCCCAGCTCACCGCAACTGGAGAGAGCCCTCGCACAGAAACGAAGACCCAACACAGCCAAAAATAAATAAATAAATTTATTTTTTAAAAAAAGGATAAAATCAATCAGTTCAATTTAAAAAAAATAAAATAAAAAAAAAAAATAAAAGGATAAGCTGTCTCTGAGATTATATTACATTGGTTTGGATGCATGGACAGGAGTGCATCTGTCTGCCATGCACCCTAAATACCTATAGGGTGAGCTCCGGACCTGAAGCACATGACTCATCTTCCAGTCATTTTCCCAATTACCCTGTGGTATGCTTGAAAACCTCTGCTTATTTTATTGGCATACTCTACCTTTCACTTTGTCCTTGAGGAGGGATCAGTTAAGAGCTAAGGAAGAGCAGTTTTGAAGAAGAGTCGAAGGTCAGGGCATTTTTCTAGAAGGAGCTGTGCATAAGAAAGAAGAAGGGCAGGTGGTGGAAATACCAGAACTTAGCCTCACACTACAGCTATGGCCAAGGGAGAGAAGTTCAAAATAAATAATGTTTGATGTGCATTAGACAAATGAAGTTTATTTGGATTTGAACTCCTGCCTTCTCTTTTGTGTTTTTTTAATGTTCTTAATCATTCAACCTGAATGGCTTATCTTCCTCTCAGAGCTTTGAACATTTTAATGATTCAGTATCCTTCTTTTTTAGAAGAGAGAGAAGAGAAAAATCACTTGAGCAGTGGAAAGAGATCCCTGGGGAGCTCTTGTGTATGCTGCAGCAAATGCTTTATTAGCTAAAGTTCCCACTGATGGAAAATTCAGACATAGGAAAAGCTCCTACATATTGGAAGAAAATTTGAGAGTTACCAAAAAATATCGTCAGAATGGAATGCAAAATTACTGTGGCAACACTTTTTCATCCATATATACCCAAGTAATAATAAGTGAAATGGTCAGTGAATTACATCGCCAATAAGTTTTCTATCCTTAGATTAAATAAATAATAAATACATGAGTCACTTATTAAAGGAACCTGACTGTGATATCTAGGGTCTTTTGAAAACCCTCCCCTGTCAAACAGTACAGGGCACCTTTAAACTGAAAGGAATTAAATCTCTCCCTGTATGAGTTTCCTAGGGCTGCTGTAACAAAGTACTGGAAAATGAGGGGCTTAAAACAACAGAAATTTATTCTCATAATTCTGGAGGCTGGAAGTCCAAAATCAGTGTCTTGGCAGGGCATGGGCAGGGCAAGGGTCTCGGGAGAATCTCTTCCAGGTCATTCTCTTAGTTTATGATGTTGTCAGTAATTCTTGGAGTTCTTTGGCTTGTAGATCATCACTCCAATCTCTGCCTCCACTGTCATGGGGTGTTCTCCCTCTGTGTCTTTATTTCATCTTCCCTCTGTGCATGTCTCTTCTCTTCTTGTAAGGACCCAGGTCATATTGGATTAGGGTCCACTGTCATGACCTCATCTTAACTTGATGACTTCTGCAAAGACCAGATTTCCAAATAAGTTCACATTCACAGGTTCCGGAGTAAGAACTCCAATATATCTCAACGTGAACATGACAGTGGCCTGGAAGGACAGAGGTGGCTATAGTCAAACGATGCTTATCATAAAGGAAAAGAGGCACTTTCTCATTTTGTTTGTTGTGCCCACTTTTTGTAAGGGAAGAAGATTAATCTGGAATTGATGAGAAATTGATAAGAAATGCTCTGGACACCAAGGCAAATGGAATGTGAGAAAATGAGCAAACAACACCCCTGAGTACTACAAGGAGTGGCATCTAGAAAGGGAGGCTGGAGTTTGTGTCAAGGTGAAGAACCGTGGTTGGTGTCTGACGTTTACTGAGTGTTTATTGTGAGCCAGGCATGGTTTTAAGCAGTTGAGGTGCATCATATCATTTAATCTTTCTCCCTGAGTGTCTTCATTTTACAGACGAAGAAACTGAGGCTCAGAGTTACACAATGGTCAATTTCTGTGTTACTCTGGAATATTCTAAGGTATGATTGAAGTAGCCCTTTATTTTCCTGTTTATTATTATTATTATTAATTACGTGCAGTGAGATAGATTCCCAGAGCACACAGAAGAAAGAGAGGATGAGAGGGAGGAAGACTTTACAATGCAATCGTGTTCTTGGTGGGGCAGAGGCAAGTCTGGGTCACCTTAGGGCTGGGTTTAGGAGGTGAGGGTGCACCCAAGGGCAGTGGTCAGAAAAGACCTGGAGAACTGCTGACCTCAGGATCCTGAATGGACACCTATGTGCTGTGGTTTTGCTGTTGTCCCAGCCCAGGCTGTGGCTCTGTTCTTAGGGATCTGCCATCTTTGCTCAAGGTTCCACATAGAAACAAAGATGCTGGATTGTTTGGTGCCTTTGTGAATTCTGTCTCCCTACTGGGAGTGAGATGTAGAATAGACACAGATGTTCCTGCCAGGTTTGGAAGCCAGCGATGAGGAGTTCAGCGTTGGACAAAACGCATTCCCTGCTTCCTAAAGGGGTGTGGACTTGCTCAGCTCACGACCTGGGGCGTCTTGGTTCAGGGAAATGAGAGACAGAGCAGTTCCAGGCCAGGCTTTGCTTTTCTGCCCTCTTATCTGGACACAACCTCTCTGAGCATCAGTTTTTCCTGAGTCTTTGTCCTTTACTGGTCCTTTCCTCAGTCATAGGAAGCCCTCAAGATGCATCAAGATGTATATTATTCTCTAAATCGATCTGAACCCAATGCCTGGTCCTCAAGAACTACCTTAGGCCCAGAATCAACCAGGGAAGGGGAGAAAGGATGAAAGGAGGATGCAGGGGAGAGGTGCACAGGTAAGGGTCCTAGCTCAGCTGTCACCTGCAGAACAGAAGCAAGTGGCCTTGATTGTTCACACCTCACTTTACCTGCCTCCAGGTTGGAGCCTGAAGAGCTTGACTGGATTCACTTCTCTCTATTAGAAAGTTGTTAGGTCATTTTCAAATTTCATTTTAATTTATTTTCTCATTTACACTTACTTTGGTTTTGCTTTCTGCTTTTTTCTCCTGATTTTGGCTTTATTACTTTCAAGTAACACTTTTCTTTCAATCCCCATTTTCTTCTTCTTAATGCCAGTTTACGTTGTTAGCTAAGGGCTGATTTTGTTACCTTCACTCCTGTTTTGTCTATTTGACAGCCCCCTGAGATGATCTGTTTACTGCACTGTGTTCCCCAAGAAACAGTGGGGAAGCTGCCTAACAGACAATCTCCTGGGAGACTTTCCGCTACCCGTTTTCAGTGGGAAGCAGTTTCAGTCAGAACTGGCTCGCTCATCATAGCTGGGTAATATAAGCATCCAAATCACAGGGGGTGGGAGCACGTGGCCTCTCGGCGTTTATCTTGATTGAATCATGGGTGTGTAACTTTCCGTCGTTCAGCTCTTGATTTGTATTAATGATTCAGAGTTCATTACCTTAAGATAAAAAAGGTGTTCCTGCTGGCAAGAGCTAGATAAGATTGTGGGCAATTTGAGACTCTCACTGTGTGAAGTTGATGATGACTATATTCCCTGGTAAGAACTGAGAAATTCTGTCCTGTCCTGTCCTGCCACCGCGTGACACCAAACAAGGTACAGTCGCAATGGACTTTGTGTCACTGACATGAAATTGAGGGTGGGCGTGGTGGCACCCACCCAGAGTGCCCAGGAAATCTGCAGCAGTGGCTGGGACGAGTAGAGTTTCCCAGTACCACAGGGAGTTCATAGGCAGGAAACTTTCTGTTTCTCATTGTATCAGTCTGGGTCTCATTGCTAACATTTCACCTAAATGAAAATGCACTTTTACTTTGTTTAAATTTTTCTTGTGGTAAAATATACATAACATATAATTTACCCTTTGAAGTATTTTAAGTGGCATTAAGTACACTCACATTGTTGTGTCTCTATCACCCCACTATTCATCTTCAGAATTTTTTTGAGAGGTAAAACAACTAATATTTACTGTGTATATTTTGTATACAATTGTTAAAGGTTACACTCCATTTTCAGTGATTACAAAATATTGGCTATATTCTTCGTGTCGTACAATGCGTCCTTGCAGCCTCTCTTACACCCAATAGCTTGTACCTCCCACTCCCCACCCTTTTTTTGCCCCCCTCCCCCCGGGAACCACTAGTTTGTTCTCTATATCTGTGAGTCTGCTTCTTTTTTGTTATATTCACTAGTTTGTTATAGGTTTTAGATTCCACGTGTAAGTAATATCATACAGTGTTTGTCTTTCTCTGTCTGACTTCTTTCATTCAGCACAATGCCCTCCAAGTGCATCCATCAGAACTTCTTTCATCGTCCCAAACTGAAACTTGCTACCCATTAAAAACTAACTCCCCATTTCCTTTCTTTCTCCAGGCGCTGGCAATCACCATTTTACTGGCTTTAGAAATTTGACTAGATACCTCATATAAGTGGAATCATATAATTTTTGTTCTTTTGTAACTAGCTTATTTCACTTAATGTTTTCAAGGGTCATCCATTCGGTGGCATGTGTCAGAATTTCCTTCATTTTAAGGCTGAATAATATTCCACTGTATGTATATCCCAGATTTTTTTAATCCATTCATCTGTTGGTAGATATTTGGATTGTTTCCACCTTTTGGCTATGGTGGATAATGTTGCTGTGAACATGAGTGTACAGATATCTCCTTGAGACACTTCTTTCAACTTTTTTGGATATATACCCAGAAGTGAAATTGCTGGATCATATGGTAATTCTATTTTTAATTTTTTGAAGAACTGCCATAACGGTCTTGCAAGTGGCTGCACTGTTTTACATTCCTACCAGCAGTGCACGAAGTTTCCTATATATCCTTGCCGACACATCTTATTTTCCATTAAAAAAAAATATATAGCCAATCTAAAGGGAGTGAAGTAGTATCTTACTATGGTTTTGATTTGTATTTCCCTAACAAACATCTTTTTCTGTGCTTATTGGGCATTTGTGTATCTTCTTTAGATAAATGTTTATTGCAGTACTTTGTGCATTTTAAAATCAGATTGATTTTTTTGTTGTTGAGATGTACAAAGTTCTTTATATATTCTGGATGTGAACCCCTTATCATATATATGATTTGCAAATATTTTCTCTTGTTCCATTGGTTGCCTTTTTCACTCTGTTGATAATGTTCTTTGATGTATCCAAGTTTTAAATTCTGTTGTTATGTTTTGATATTTCTTCTTTTTCAATGTAAGCATTTATAGCTATATGTTATATTGTTATCTATTTTGGCTTATGTTGTCTGTACTTTTGGTTTCATATCCAAGAAATCATTGCCAAATCCAATGTGATGAAATTTTTATACTATGTTTTCTTCTAAGTGTTTTATAGTTTTAGGTCTTATGTTTAGGACTTTGGTCCATTTTGAGTTAATTTTTGTATATGGTGTAAGGTAAGGGTCCAATTTTATTCCTTTACATGTGAATATCCAATTTTCCCAGCACCAATTGTTGAAAAGACTGTCCTTTCTGAATACATGGTACCCTTGTTGAAAATGATTTGTAGATCACTTTGTGAAACATTGACATCTTAAAAATATTAAGTTTTCTAATCCATGAACACAGAATGGTTTTCCATTTATTTGTGTCCTTAATTTCTTTTAGCAATGTTTTGTAGTTTTCAGAGTACAAGTCTTTTGCCTCCTTGACTAAGCTTATTCCAAAGTATTTTATTCTTTTTGATAATGTTGTAAATGGAATTGCTTTCTTAATTTTATTTTTGGATTGTTCCTTACTAGTGTATTGAATTGCAACTGATTTTTGTGTTTTGATTTTGTATCCCGAAACATTGTTCCCTGATTAGTTCTAACAATTTTGGGGGGGGGGTGGATCTTTAGGGTTTTCTACATATAAAATCATGTTGTCTGCAGAGATAATTTTACTTCTTACTTTACAATTTGGATGTCTTTCATGCCTAATTTCTCTGGCTAGGACTTCCAGTATTATGTTGAACAGAAGTGACAAAATCTAGCATCCTTGTCTTGTTCCTGATCTTAGAGGAAAAGCTTTCAACCTTCACCAAAAATTATCATGTTCAGTGTGGGTTTTTCATATATGGCTTTTTATTATGTGGAGGTAGTTTCTTCTATTCTTAGTCTCTTGAGTGCTTTTATCATGTAAGTGTGCTGACTTTTGTCAAGTGCTCTTTCTGTATCAGTTGAGATGATCCTGTGCTTTTCCCCTTCATTTTATTAATACTGTATATGACATTGCTGGTTTTCTATATATTGAACCACCCTTGCATTCCAGAAATAAATCCCACTTGGTCATGGTGCATAATCCTTTTAATATGCTGCTAAATTTGATTTACCAGTATTTTGTTGAGGATTTTTGCATCATTGTTTATAAGGGATGTTGGTTACAGTTGTCTTTTCTTGTAGTGTCTATGTGGCTTTGGTATCAGAGAAATGCTGGCCTCAGAATGAGTTAGAGAGTGTTCCTTCTCCTTTAAGTTTTGTAAGAGTTTGAGAGGATTGGTGTTGGTTCTTCTTAGTTCTTCTAAATATTTGGTAGAATTCATCCATGAAGTCATCTGGTCCAAGGCTTTTCTCTGCCAGGAAACTTTTGGTTACCAATTAAATCTCCTTACTAGGTCTATTCAAATTTTCTGTTTCTTTTTGATTTAGTTTTGGTAAGTTATGTGTTTCTAGGAATTCATCCATTTCACCTGGATTATCCAGTTTTTTAGTGTACAGTTCATAGTAATCTCTTATAATCCTTTTATTTCTGTTAAATATGTAGCCATGTCTTTGTCTTTATTTCTGATTTCAATTATTTGAGTCGTCTTTTTTTAATTTTCCTTAGTCAATCTAGCTAAAGATTTGTCAATTTTGTTGATTTTCAGAGAACCAGACTCTTGGTTTCATGGATTTTTTCTATTGTTTTTCTAGTCTCTCTTTGTTTATCTCTGCTCTAATCTTTATTATTTCCTTCCTTCTTTGAGCTTTCAATTTAATTTGTTCTTCTTTTTCTAGTCCCTTAAGGTGTAAGGTTAGGTGGCTGATTGTGATATGTTTCTTCTGTTTCAATGTAAGCTTTTACATTATATTTTCCTCTAAGTACTGCTTTCCCTGCATCCCATGAGTTTTGGTAAGTTGTGCTTTCATTTTCATTTTCATTTCATTGTTTTCTTGATTTCCTTTAGTTCTTTGTTGGTGTATTCCTTTAACGTTTTGAGCTTACATGAGATAGTTGTTCTAAAATCTTTTTCCAGTAAGTCCAAAACCTGTTTCTTGAGGTATGGTGTCTGGATATTTATTTTGTTCCTTTGAATGAGCCTAGTTTTACTGTTTCTTTGTATGCCTGGTGATCTTTTGTTGAAAACTGGGCATTTTAAAAAACAGCCACCTCTCCCAGTCTTCTTATACTTGCTCTACACAGGGGAAGACCTTTGTAATCAGCCTAATGTGATGTCTTAGGGTCTTTTCAGACCTGTGTTGTCTCTGGACCAGTGCGTGTGTTTTTTTCCCCCAGTTCTCCTATTTATACATCTGCTTTTAAATGTCTTGCTTTTCTAAGAGTCTCACTCTTGCTTACTCTTGGGGCCTTAGCTGTCCTATTGTACTCCTCAATCAGTAATCTCTTGTCCTTGGTGTCTGTGGGTCTATAGTTACCTTTGCAACCGTTTTTACAAATCATACCCGCTGCTTCCCATGGCTCCCTTATTCTGAGATCTGAGCCATTTTTGTTTGTCTGAACTCTGAGTTAGGTGTCAAAAGACCAGTCCTTAGGCAGCCCACAGACAGGTTAGAACATTGCAGATCAGTCTGCTCTCTCTCAGGTTTGCAAAAGGGGGCTGGGGATCTGGCTGCCACTTTCCTCAAGCTGCACTAAAAAGTGACTAAAAAATGCCACAGGTTTCCTACCCTTTTAAATGTGACATTTTTTGATGGTGCGTTCGCTTGGTTGTTGTAGATCTTTGACTCATTTCTATAGTTTCTATAATGCCTTTTTAGTCTGTTTCTGGTTATGTACTTAAATCAAAACAGGAACATATTCTCGTCAGTGCTGGAAGAAAAGAGTCTTTACTCTGCCAACCTGTCATGTGTGATGGATAAAAGGGCCCTTAGGACTGCACGTGGACACTGTCACTTTTTACAGAGAACCAGTTGACCTTGTATAACTGGAGATGCTTCCCCTCAAACACAGCTCTGCTCCCTCTGCTGAGGGTGGTGTCAGTCTCTCCCGATGCTGCTGGAAATGGAACACTGCATGCCTGGACACCCCACAAAAATAAAGGGTACTGACGTGCTCCCAGGCCAATACTTGTTCAGGAAGTGAGAGAAGTACTGTAGATATAAAAACATGCCAGTTTCTAAGGCAGCCTTCACTCCACATAGGAAGTACATGGCCAGGGTTTGATTTGATAAAAAATTAGTATCACAGTTAGAAACCAGACCTGACCCTGAGCTCCCTTAATGACTTCATCTAATGTCTCCCTGTTGACCCACCCAGGCCTTATCTTATCCTGTGTCTGGCTATCATTGGCTCTGCCGTCCCCTAAGCCCTTCCCTGCCCCAGGATCTCCTCTCTCTAGGTGCATTTCAGGTGACCTACACTTACCAATTTCTATCAGATGTTTCCTGAGGGCCATCTGGACGTGATCCTAACAACCCGGGCTGAGTGATGCCACTTTGTGGATTCACTAAATGACACATTTCTGTGGGTCACGTCCTCCCAGCCCAGCAGCCCTAACAAGCACCAGCACGGAAGCTGCTGGCAAACGCTGGGAGGAGGCCTTAGTACTGCAGGGAGCTGCCGGGGGCAGCCTCTCAGGGCCCCACACCCAGGGCTCATCCCAGGAGACACTCCTGAGGAGGGGAAGGCAGGGCTGTGCCCTTGAGGAAGGAGGGACCGCTCACCTCTCTGACCTCGGGCTGGAGAAGGACGAGGGCTCGGGACCGCGGAAGACGGCAGGGAGCTCGCCCTCCTCCCTGAGAGCTCGGTGAGCTGCATCGAGGCGAGGAGGTGAGACCCTGCTCACTGCCCCTCCCTCCGGAATGCAGTCACTGCTACTGAGAACTCTACCCCAGCCCTGATTTCATTGTGGCTGGTTAGAAAAAAGGGAAAACAAACAAAACTAAAACCAAAACCTGACTCAGCACCAGAAGATAAATGAACTTCCATGTGTATGTAGCACCTTTTAAGGATTTGTCTAATTCCAAATGAAATGATCTCTATTTTAACTCCTTACTGATTACTAATTTTCTTCATTTCAGATACAGTCTATAACAGTAGATTCCCGTCTGTGTTCTGAAGCAAATCCCCCAGCCTCGCCTCCCACCCCTGTGGGGCCTGGGGAGAGGGGAGGCATCTTCCCCCAGAGAAGGTGGGCATATGCCCCCCTCTCCCCCGTGCCTCCCTGGGCACCCCCTTGCCTGGGGACTGCGGTCTCCCTTCCTTACTCTCACACTCAGGGCCCCTCACAGAGTGGCCCTGACCTGACTCCCCAGACTCTTCTCACCATCCTGTTTCCTAAACTTCAGCCAAGTTCCGCCCAGCATCCTGCTTGTCCGGAGAGTGTGCCGCCTTCTTCCAAGTCCAGGCCTCTGCATGGAGGTTTGCTCTACCAGAAATGCCCCTCCTCTTGTGGCAACAGTTTAAATTCCTCGTTATTAAATTACAAATCTGCAGCCTCCTCCTCCTTGAGCGTTGCCTGATTTCCCAGCAAACGTATCTGCTGCAATTCCCTGCAGAATCACGTCAGGTCAGGGGCCACTTGGTGCTAGTTTCGGTTCCTGCATCCCAGCCCGTGCATCCCTGAGCGCACAGCTCCGTCTCATTTGTCTCTGCCGTGGGTGTTTCCTCATCAGTTAGTCTCCGTAAACGTTGTGAGTGAAGTATTTTCTACATTTCCAGGTATAAGCAGCTGCCATCTCATAAGATAACTTTCTTAAAAGAAGTGATTCACGGTGTATAGAGCATATTGTAGTTTAACCAGTGGTGGGGGGCAGGGTTGATACAAGTTTCTTCTCATGATTCCTAATACCAGCTCACCAGAGTGATGCTTAAAGGCAAGGACAGTTATGCTAATTTTTGCAGAATAATTTTTAATTCACAAAAACCATTAATTCTAAGACTGAAAAGTTGTATGTGAGATAAGCGTATGGTTACTACATCCACAAGCAAATTTTTACAGCCCTGGGACATTATGATGCCCTTAAATCCTCCTGGAACAGGTTGAAAGTTAAACTGCATTGAGGATTTCTGAATTGCTGATACTATGATATACTATAGTTCTTTTTTTTTTTTAATTTTATTTATTATTTATTTATTTATTTATTTATTTATTTATTTATTTATGGCTGTGTTGGGTCTTCATTTCTGTGCAAGGGCTTTCTCTAGTTGCGGCAAGCGGGGGCCACTGTTCATCACGGTGCGTGGGCCTCTCACTACCACGGCCTCTCTTGTTGCGGAGCACAGGCTCCAGACGCGCAGGCTCAGTAGTTGTGGCTCACGGGCCCAGTTGCTCCGCGGCATGTGGGATCTTCCCGGACCAGGGCTCGAACCCGTGTCCCCTGCATTGGCAGGCAGATTCTCAACCACTGCGCCACCAGGGAAGCCCCCATAGTTCTATAGTTCATCTAAATTAATAAAATGAGATTTAAAAATCACATTCAAAATTGAGCAAAAGCCAAACTAACTCTTTTCGTATTAATTAAATGATAATAATGAGAAGTATGATTGTCCCTTTCGTAAAACATACCAAAATTATATGTTAGATTACATTCACTTAGCACAAAATGTCTTTCAAAAATAAATTCTAAGCACTAAACAATCTGAGGGATACACCTGTACAGTTTTAGTTGCATATCTGCGTGTGCATGACTGACATGCCTGACAGCTTGTAATTCATGTTTTAAAAAATGATTCAGTATTTTAAAAGAATATAGCAGAAGGATAGCTTCTTATGCCTAAATCACCTGTTGTGCAAGGTCCTCACTCTAGTGCATTTTACACAATAGGGTTTTATTAGTCATAAACCATGGCTGACAGTCATAAGCGCCAGTGTAAATGGGGAGAATGAAAATAAAGATGGGGCCTGAGAAACTGAGCTATTGTGAGCCAAGGTCCAGGAAGCAGACTCTCTAATAGCTTATTGGGTGTCTAGGAGCCAACAGAACCTTCTAGATAGTCTGTATAGGAAATCATCTAGCTTTCCCAAACTACATACATTTGGAATTAAAATTCCATTTGCTGCCAGTATCATTGTAAATGGGGGAGTAAGTCCCCCCTGTAGGGTCTTTAAGGGCCACTGCAATATTTCTGCAGAAGAAATTACAGGGTTTATTATACTCACAGGTCCTAGAGGAGAAGACAGGGCGCACCTCACCATTCAGCAGCCACCTAGCAGGTGGGGAGTCGAGAGAGAGTGAGGACCTTGGGCAAGTCTGGGTGGAGCAGAAACAAGGCTTGAGGAGATTTCATTGTTTCTTGGAATGTCTAGGTCACAGTCGGGGAGGGCAAAAAGGGAATCTTGCGGCAGGAAGCAGCCTGGGCACACCCACGCACCTGGTCCCCTGGGTGTTGAGGCAGCAGGAAAATAGGAAATTTAAAAAAAAATTTACAATCCAATCATCTTCACTCTTTATTCTCATTTTCAACCTTATTTTCCAAAATATACAATCCTTAGTTCTCCGAAAGTTAGGGAGAGGAAACTGGCTTCCTATTAGTTAACGGTGATGCAACATTGAAACACTGGACATCCCGCTGAGGTTTCCATGGTGTCCGCTGGGCTCTGCAGCACCCAGCTCCTGGAGCTTTTCAGACTCCTCAGTGAATTCATTATTGTTTAAAAGAAAAGAACACCCCGTCTTTCTGTTTTTGTTCCTTCTGTCACTGTTTTTATTCTACCTTGCCTCATTCTACAAACCGTCGGCCATGGAACTCCTGTATAGTTTTTCATTGTACGGAAAACACCAATACATCTTCCATCGTGGAGGTAGTCAGGGCAATCACTGTTACCTCTCTTTTGCGCAGAAAAATGGAGGTTCATGGAGATTAAGAGATGTATACAAAGTTGGAATCACAACAGGTCAGGAACTCTAATTTAGTTCTTTGGACTTAAAAAAATATTGTTTTCTCCACAAATTCATCACTGCCTCACTAAGTTTATATGGGCAGCAAACATGGACAGAAGGCTCTTAGGTCTGGGCATTCATCACTACCTCCAGGGAGGGAGCCCAGGGGCAGCGGTGCTGAGAGCTCTCACTGCCCTCAATCTCCCCCTTTGCTCCCCTGAGCTCAGGTAGGACCCTGCGGGCAACTCATGTGGTCCCCCAGGGCTCTCCTAATGGGTCCAACATTGAAACCAGGACACAGACCCCATGGGGCCTGTAAACTGCCTGCCCATCTGCACGAGGATGACAGGCAGACTCAGTGATGGGACAGGCAGAGCCCACACAGAAACAGTAAGGAAGTCACCTGCTCCTCTGTGCTTCATTGAACCTTTGAGAGACAGGCACGGAACCGAAAATGCCATCCTTGTATCAGGACACCTAACCACACTTATGTCACTTTCAAACACAAAGTCAAAGAGACTTTATGTCACTCAAAAACACAAAGTAAAAGCTTCTTCAAGACAGGAGGTGAACAGGAGAATTCTATCTTTGAATATTCCTACAATATTTGTAGTGAGTATTTAACATGAAAAAAGTAGTCAAAGTATTTTTCTTAAAATCACCTCCTATGCAGCTATAAAAATCTTTAAGAAAAATAGTCCAGGATAGAAATATAATAGAGACTGCACACATTCATGAATTTATCTGCCTCCTAACAAGTCCAACTTGTGAAGTGTAGAGCATTTTATATGTTAGAGGCACAATTATAAATCGCTAAAATACCCACTTGGTCACACTGCAGTACATTTTCATTGCTTTACTTGAATGCTCACCTAAGATTTTTCTCTGAAATGTACTCAGAGCAGAGACAGTTATACAATGAAAGTGAGAAATTGTAAGAGCATAACACTGTCTTAGAAATAGTCCATGTAGAAACCACTTACCCCAGCACAGTCTTGCCACATGTTTTATGTTCTGTCCACAGAGCCAGCCCATGGCAGCTCATAGTAAGGCGGTCAAAGAGAGTGTTCTGTCCTTTCCCTCTTACCTACTCAGACATCAACATTTTCTCCTGCTCTTTCTGTGTCAGCTGCTCTCAGGTGAGAATAAAGGAGGTGAAAATGTGAGCTTTCCTAGGAAAGCTCTGCCTCTGTCTCCCATCCTCTTCAGAGCCTTACACGGCGCCTGCTGGCAATTGTGGTTCAAGTAATATTGTTGGATGAATAAACGGATGAGAGACCCTGACTTAAAAGAGTCACTTTGTTGTACAACAGAAACTAACACAGTATTGTGAAGCAATTATACTCCAATAAAGATCTATTTTAAAAAATAATTAATTAATTAATTTTTTAAAAAAAAGAATGCCACAAAGGGTAGTTCCATTTCAGAAAGACACTTTTTAAGATTGAAAAGTCTTTGAGATTCACAGTAAATCAATATTTCAATGCCATGGTGGCCCCTTCGACACTATGGGGAAGACTAGAAGGGATATTTTGAAAGACACTGACCATTTCTAGTATATTTCAAATCGTACCTCATGGTTTGCCCAGTGATTATAAATTTGATGCTGTTCATCATATAGTCCTTCTTTATAGTGAGGCGAGCGGGGGCTACTCTTCGTTGCAGTGCGCGGGCTTCTCATTGCGGTGGCTTTCTCATGTTGCAGAGCTTGCGGGCTCTAGAGCACAGGCTCAGAGTTGTGGTGCACGGGCTTAGTTGCTCTGCAGCACATGGGATCTTCGTGGATCAGGGCTCAAACCCGTGTCCCCTGCATTGGCAGGCGGACTCCTAACCACTGCGCCACCAGGGGAGTCCCTGTAGTTTGTCTTCTATAGACGTTTATTCATCTGTAGTAGCCTGTAGTAGTCAGGTGTTAAGTTTAAAGCATTAATTCTGCTATCTTGCTTTTTTAGCATTTTTGTGAATGAGATAAATCTTTGCTTTTACTTATTTGTAAAGAGTATATTATATTACATTATATATTTGCACTTCTGAAATTTTTATAGCTAAGACATGATAAACACATGGGAAGATCTGCTCAACTAAAATGGGGAATTTTCTTCTAAAACTTCGATCTAATGTCTGTGAAATAATCCAGAAGAGAAGTAATAACAAGCAGTTTTCTTTATAAACCAGGGAACATCAGTGAACTCTTCCTTGCATTTCAACCAGTCAGACTGATTGAATTCATATTTAGGTGAGAGTGATTACGCTGTCGAGACAATTAAGTGAGGTGATCTAAGCCAAGTGCTTGGCTCAGGGCGTCATTTATGGGAAGCTCTCCACAAACACACAACATCATTATCATTATTATTTCATGAATAATTTGATAATGTCTTTGCTCCTGGCTTGGATTCTTCTCTCTTGGATACTTTTGCTAGCACAAAATTTTTTTTCAATTATTGTAAATTTCACTAAATTTTGGAAACTGATGATCTTTTGTTGCCTAATGGTAAAATACCATCGGATTCTGATTTGAAATGGTACATAGAAAAACTCCTCTCTCATGCAGTTAAGAAGTGATTAGTTAGCAGTGTGCAAAACATTCAGGTAGAAATAGTGCCTCCAGGAGTCTCTATTTCAGAATTCCCCAGATAAGGGTAAACTCCCTACTCCCTCATGTAAACCGACATGTTCATGTTATTGTAGCATGGTTTGTCATCCCGTTGGTTTGGAAGGAAACTAGGATGGTAGAAAGAAACATGCAGAAAGATGCAGTCCAACTTAAGTAGAACCTGTTTTTAAAAAGTGACCCTGTGATACTAGCCCATTAAAAGCTCCCTTAGAAACCTCTGACATCCCCAGGGTCAAACGTGCCTCATTCAGTGGCTGTTTCATTATCTCAGTCCAGTGGGTGTCATCCTAGGCACAAGCTCCACCATCACCTTTATTTTTGTTCTTCACTCTGCCCAGATCAGAAGCTGCAAGTTGTTAGGGAACCAAAAGTGCAGCCCCACTAGAAATGGGTAAAAAAAAAAACCCCAAATGTTTGTTTAGATGATATTATCTATCAGAGCTGGAGAGACACGAAGCCGATCATGAGAGAAGAGTCTCTGCTGTATATTAATGTGAACTTTTCTGGAACAACATGCTCTCTTTAGCTTTTCCACATGTCTAATCACTAAGAGCTTGTCTAGCTACATGAGAAAAACAAAACCAAAAGCCCCACAACTGCCTAGAAGCTTATCAGTATCAGAAGGGTACATCATTTTAAGTCCATTCAGTATAACACCATGCAGCTGTTAAAAAAGAATGAGCAACACTGAGATGTTCTGACATGGAAAGATCTATAAGACTTGAGTGGTTTAAATGGAAACAGGAGGTTGGAGAATAATTTGCAAAATATGATTCCATTTCTGTTAAAATGCATGAAGACAGCTCATGAGTGCACAGATTAAAAATATGTATGACTATGATGGTAAAGGACTAGAAACACATCCACTGATGGTGACCCCTGGGAAGAGGGTGGGCAGGTGGGTAAGAGATGATTTACATGTTTTACTCTGTACACTTAGTCTCGGAATATTTTCTAAGAATGCGTTGATGTCTATAAAGTAAATAATAATAAGAGCAGATGCTTAGCACTTACTATGTGCCTGGCACTGTTCCTCAAAGCATGCTTCTGAAGTGAATACTGTAATCATTTTACAGATGGAAAAACCGGGACACAAATGGGCTGAGAAAATTGTCCAAGACCCCCCATTTAGTGATTGACAGTGAGGTAAACAAATTTCTTCAATAGCATAAAGAGGGTTGGATCACATGAGCTCTAAGATCTCTCTTATTTTTTTTAAACGTTTGTTGTTGTTGTTCTATTTTATTTTTGGCTGTGTTGGGTCTTTGTTGCCACTCATGGGCTTTCTTTAGTTGCACCCAGCGGGGACTACTCGTTGCAATGCACGGGCTTCTCATTGCAGTGGCTTCTCTTGTTGCGGAGCACGGGCTCTAGGCATGTGGGCTTCAGTAGTTGTGGCCCACAGGCTCAGTAGCTGTGGCCCACGGGCTTAGTTGCTCTGCGGCATGTGGGATCTTCCCGGACCAGGGCTCGAACCCGTGTCCCCTGCCTTGACAGGTGGATTCTTAACCACTGCACCACCAGGGAAGCCCTGTAAGATCTCTTGAGTGATCATGTCTCAAAGGGCTAAGAGGCTGGGCTATGGATTCAGATGTCCCTTGTAATAATCCAGCTCTGAAACTGGCTAGCTGTTCACCAGAGGCAGGTAACTGAGTCCTTCTGAGCCAGTTTCCTTATCTGTACAAGGTAGAGTAGGCACTGCCTCACAGCATTACAAGTGAGGACATATAGGGAGGAATGCCTAGAGACCCAGTTGGACCCTCAGAGTTGGTATGGAGATTATTTTAATCTCAAAACATTTGGGAATCAACAGATGCAGAAAGAGCTTTCCTTATTTGACTAAAAGCAGACATTTCTGAGAAATGAGGCTTCTATGATTCCCTCTTCAAGACAGGTCTACTCCCAGGAGAGAAATCAAGAGTAAACCTACCACAAATCCCCTCTCTGGGGAGATTCGCATAGAAGAAGGAAAGACCCCTTGAACGTGCAGACACAAAATAATCACAAAATTACTTATCGTTCATTTATTCTTCTAAAAGAATAGAAGTCCTTTCTTCCACTTTCTTTTTCTCTGCTAAGTTAGATATATAAACCTCTAACTTTAAACATTTAGTGAGATAGTTACTTCTCTTGTTAGCTCCCATATATATGAATAAACTTCTTCTCCTGTTAAACTATCTTTTGTCATTTTAATTTGCAGGCCCCTAATTACTAAACCTAATAGGGCAGAAGAAAAGTCTGCTTCCTGACACTAGCAATTGGTTGGTGAATGATACCATCATTGCCTGTGACTCTGAAATCACAAGATCATAGATTAATCTGCATATCTAAAGAGTCCAACCTGTACTCTGAGGTTAAAAATAAGATCATCAAAGCATACTGAAGTATGGATATAAACATTTCGAAATGATAAAGATCTGGCTGTACACATAACATGTTTCTTCAATTCTGTAAAATTTTATGTAGGTGGAAATTTTACTGCAGAAACAAACTCAAAGACTGAAATTACATGAATAGAATATGGTGTAGCAAAATTTAGAGCTGAGCAAATGTGACGTATAGTTAACGAGATGCGTGCTTTTTATTATGTCACATTTTAATTAAAAATGAATGGTAATCAGTTCACAATAGTGACTTCAGTTGATCCTGCTTCTAAATGGTTAAAGCAAAAATAAGCTCCTGATCTGCTCTTCAGAAGATTAACTATGGCCATGGTAGATCTTTTTCTCTTTCCCTTTTGGAAGAGAAAAGGGGAGGGTGTCCCCAGGTGACAGGGACTGGAGTCTTGTGGGCCCAGCACACTTCCCTGTTGGGAAGAGGAAGGAGGAAGTATTTGCTTACGTTTCCCCCAGTGCCTGGAACCTAAGCTGCAGCTTCCCTAGAACATTGTTAATGATGAGAAGGATCTCATGGCAGAGGGATGGTGGCCGCCGTGCCTAAACCAGGAACCTGATGCCTTCCCTGTCTTAGATTGTGGAGTTTCCTACCAGAAAATCTGAAAAGAAAGGATTTATGGGAAGCAGTAAATGCAGAAGCAAAAGACAATTTTTTTTTAAGCAGATATTCATTTTTAATTATTTATTTATTTATTTATTTTTGGCTGTGTTGGGTCTTCGTTTCTGTGCGAGGGCTTTCTCCAGTTGCGGCGAGCGGGGGCCACTCTTCATCGCGGTGCGCGGGCCTCTCACTATCGCGGCCTCTCTTGTTGCGGAGCACAGGCTCCAGACGCGCAGGCTCAGTAGTTGTGGCTCACGGGCCTAGTTGCTCTGTGGCATGTGGGATCTTCCCAGACCAGGGCTGGAACCTGTGTCCCCTGCATCGGCAGGCAGAGTCTCAACCACTGCGCCACCAGGGAAGCCCAGACAATTTTAATAAACCATAAAAATGGTTAAGTTGGTGCTGGGGGAAAGAGTGGCTTCTGTGTTCTTTAAGCTTTTCTGTACTATTTGAATTTTCTAGCCAAGTGTGCCTATGTCTATTATTTATTTTTTATGTCACCAGGGATTTTCTGACTAGTGAGACCACAGACTACATTTTTTTTCATTGTTATTTTCTATCAAAAAACAATGCAATACATACCATTTTTAAAAAGGAAACAAAGAAGAATTTCTAATCATGCATCAATAAAAAACAAAAGAGCACAAACATACATATATATTTTAACATATTGAGCAGATCAATATGTTAAAATATATAAATATTTGCATAGTGACCTGAAATAAATAGATTATTTAGTCATAGACCTTTTCATATGCATTCTATAGTAAGTCTTCTGAGAGATGAACTTTAATCTTTCCATGCAGAACTTTGGAGTATCTGAGATTTTGCCCTATTTGCAACAAGTTAAGCTGCCGTTTTCCATGGATGCAGGTAGAAGACAGAAGACTTATGGGTCAGAAACAAAGGACTCTATTACTTACTTGGTTACTCATAAACCACTGCAGCCAGCATGGGCATCCGAATATTTGCCTTGGTTCTCCTTGACCCTGAGTCACACAGGGGCTGTGTGGATAGGCCCGGATGGATGCCTGCACACACAGTGGGTTATAAGACAAGAGTTCAGGGAATCAGAATCTTTTGGGAGGTAAGCATGCTTGCCCTTACCTCTGGAAGAAGACATTATCTTACAAGGCTGTTTTCTATCTAAACATCCTTGGAAAGATAGCTGAGAATAAAGGGCTGTCGGTGCTTCTGTTTGTAAGATGTGCAGAAATGTGAGAAACCCATGGAGAATTGTCTTACCTCTGCTCTGACTAACACACAGCCTTTTACTTTTCTTAGGAAATGGCAATTATATGTTGCAAAGGACTTATTTCACATTTACTTAAACTTAGTTTTCAAATATATATTTCTTTGTCCTATTCTAAGATTAACTTCTCTTGTGTAAGAGTTAATTTTGAAATTACAGTGTGAACCATATGACCCTAATCATTTTGGTTTAACAGTATTGCTAACTCAAATTTAAAATGCTGAGAAAAAAGCATCTCTATTTTGTCACTAAAACTACCAAAACAGCTTTAAATACACAATTAGTTTCAAAACAGCTGTTTGATCTTGACATATTTTTTTTAAAGAGCTTTTTGATGTGGACCATTTTTAAAGTCTTTATTGAACTTGTTACAATATTGCTTCTGTTTTCTGTTTTGCTTTTCTGGCCCTGAGGCATGTGGGATCTTAGCTCCCTGCCCAGGGATTGAACCTGCACCCTCTTCATTGGAAGGCAAAGTCTTAATCACTGGACCACCAGGGAAGTCCCGATCTTGACCTATTTTTAAACATATTTGGCTAAATCCTATTTAAGTTAACACTTCCTCTGAAATCGGAATTGTGACAAACACTGTAAGAGAGCTACTATTTTTTGCATAAAGGAGAGCAAAATCTTGTGATAGTATGTTTCCCTTACAAACATAGTGTAGGATAAATCTAAATATTCTGATTTGAGAAGAAACTTTTGAATGGAGGAATTTTTCATTCCACTGTTGCAGGATTGTCTACTTTTCCCTAATATTAAAATGGACAGTTAGCCTCTTGAAAGAGGTTAAAAATCCATACGGAACGTCTCAGAAGGGTTTAATTGTTCAGTGGCTTTCACTCTTCCTCACAAATTATTTAAAAATGGAATTTTTGTTCAAGATGTCTACCATTAGCGTGAAATTTATTTTCCAGTTTTATTGAGATGTAATTGACACATGACACTGTGTAAGTTTAAAGTGTACAACGTAATGATCTGATGTATGTATATATTGTGAAATGATTACCACAATAAGTTTAGTTAACAAACATCACTTCACATTGTTACACATTCTTTTTCTTGTGATGACAAGTGTGAAGTTTGATGCCTACCTGGTTCTCTTCTTTTGGACTTTGGCAAATCTAAGAATTAATCCTACCACACATAGCCTATACTAGTCTACCCAAATCTAACAGTTACTACAGACATTAACACATTTATTTGTTTGTATGTTTTATTGAGCGCAAGATAATAATCTCATTCTCAGAAGCAATGAAATCACCGAAAGAGCCAAATCTTGAGAAAGCCTCGTAGAGTTGCCCTGTTACTAGATAAAGCGCTTGGAATATATAAGTATGTTGTGTCACGCGTCTTCCTGTGACCTGTGATTGTTTTGAAAGTGTGGAAATGCAGAAGAGATCTCCTGTTATTATGAAAGGCCCATCTGTGACAGGTGGAAAGGAGGACGCTATGTTAAGAGCTTGTTCTGTGCAGTTCTCATGGAGGTGACTTGTGTCCTATAGGGAATGTCTCCAGGCTGCATTCCACTCTGGGTTCTTTGCCTCTGGCAGTTCTCCGTGATCACTCCTGTATTGGGGTCCGCCACGCCACTCCCAGGCTCCATGATTCACTGGAAGGACTCATAGGAATCAGCCTAGCGTTATATTCACAGCTGTGATTTATTACAGCAGCAGGACACAAAGTACAGTCAACAAAGGAAAAGGCAAGTGGACCAAAGTCTGGAGGAAACCAGAGGCAAGCTCCCTCGAGTCCTCTGCTAGTGGAACCACACAGGACACGCTTAAGTCCTCCAGCCATGAGGACAACATGTGTGAAATGTTGCCAACCAGGGGAGCTTAGCCTCAGCCTAGGAGCCCAGGCTTTTATGGGGGATGGTCATGTAGGCACCCCCTCCCTGGTACATATCAAAATCCCAGATTCCAGAAGGAAAGCAAGTGTTCAGCACCAACCACATTGTTTGCATAAACATCTTAGGCAGCAGTGAGCCACTCTTATCAATTCTGGGAGTGGTGAAAGCCCTCCCAAAATTCAGGTGCCTAGACACCAGCAAGCCTTTCTCAGGATGGTGACTCAGGCCTGCGGATGTTATCACTGTTATCTCTTTTGGTTCTGATTTTTTTTCTTCCTTTCCTTCAGTCTTTCTTACCTTCAATCTTATATTCTATTATTTTAATAAGATGATCTCATTTAACACCCTTAGTTTCTTACATGAAAATACCAGCATGGTCCTGCGCTAAGGTGGACAGAACACACCAAGTCCTTCTGAAGCTCTGGAGGCTCTGCTCCCGAGGAGGGCACGACCAAGGCCCTTCATTCATTACCTAAGAAATGGTCATTCCCTAGTAAGGCGCTTAATCTGTCCCATTTCAAAAATAAGTGATGCCACATTTCAAAAATAAGGACTCAGGGTAATTTCCCTGAGTCCTTAAGAGCGATGACTCATAGAGGACACCTCTGAACTGGCCCTCTCTATAGGAGAAAACAAGGAGCCTGCGCTGGAAAGAATGGAAAGGCCTAGAAATGACCAATTGGCCCTGAAAATTGAGTCAGTGAACAAGTGTCTGTTAGGCACGGACGGTGTGGAATGTGGTTAAGGATGGTCTGAGTTAGCTAGGAGGTACCATCGTGGTCCTTCTCAGACACATACTCTTCCGGGAATTCAACTGGCAGACACAATTAAACTTGAAAACTTCCTGAATTTCAACAATGCCACCGAGTGCCTTCTGCTTGCCAGAACTAGACTGGTCAGTGATGGTCTGAGGAGAAACTTAAACTACTTTGGAAATAAGGCAGACTTAGAGAGTGGTAGCGAACATGGCACCCACCTAGCATACAAACCTTGTGAGACCCTGAGGGTCATGAGTATAACGGATTGTGGCTGAGCCGTAAGGGACTCACCGATCCAAGTCACTCAGCAAGGCCACCACAGGCCAATCCAGAAGCTAAGAGTATTATTTTCCTCGGGCTGCAGTAACAAAATGACACATTCAGATGGTTAAACAACAGAAATTTATTTTCTCACAGTTCTGGTAGCTAGAAGTCCCAGATCGAGGTGTTGGCAGGGTTGGTTTCTTCTGAGGCCTCTCTCCCTGGCTGACAAATGACTGTCTTCTTGCTGTGTCCTCACATGGTCTTTCCTCCGTGTGCACACTTCCCTGGTGCTTCTCTGTGTCCAGATTTCCTCTTCTAGTAAGGACACCAGTCAGATTGGATTAGGACCCACCCTAATGGCCTCCTTTTACCTTAATCACCTCTTTAAAGACCCTTTCTCCAAATACAGTCACATTCTGAGGTACTGGGGGTTAGGGCTTCAACATAACAGTAGGTTAAAGGAATTCCCTACCATTTGAAGTAGTTTAATGTTGAACTAAACACATATTGGTATCACTTTAAGTCAATGGAACTTCTTAATGAGAAATCTTCCTAAATTTTGTACAAATGACCCAATTTGCATATTACTATTTTCAACATATACAGGAGGCCACTGGATTAGTGCTATTCTCCCAGTAGTCCTGAAACAGTCTAGACTCACAGTTAAATACTTTAATTCCTTTAAGTTCATTAATTTATTTAATTCCTTGAAGCTGCTAATAGAATATGCCCACTACCCAGCACTCCTTTGAGGCATTCCTTAATAACACTAACCATACTTCATTTTCTTCTTTTGTGTTACTCTTGAAGTTTAGAAGCCAATTCATTTGTCAGAACTAAATTTGTGCCATGTATCAAATAACATACTTTTATTTGCAGTGTTCTAGTATTGTTTTCAACAGCCATATATTGATTTTGAGACAGGCTGGGACCTGGGACCCTTTGCTGGGACCTGGGGCCCTTTGCTGCAGTGTTGCAGTGCTTGCACCTCGACACACCTCTCCTCGAGCAACAAAATAACAAAGAAACTGTATGGGACTAAAAATAACGACGTGCTCGCCCAGTTGGGGCAAATTCTGGACAAAAGATACAAAGAGACCAAAAAACCCAACTGCCGCTTTTGAAGATCCCAGAGCAAAAGCAGGGTACTGCACGTGCCCCCTGCACACAACACCACCTAAGCGGTGGGCAAACCACCTAAGCCACCCTTCTGGCCCGACCCCTGGACACACCCCTGCCCTCACGCCATATAACAGGGGTCCCCAACCCCCAGGCCGCAGCCTGGTAGGAATCAGGCTGCACAGCAGGAGGTGAGTGGCAGGGGAGCGAGTAAAGCTTCATCTCCTGCTCCCCATCGCTCACATTACTGCCTGAAACATCCCCCCACCCCAGCCCCTGCCGGTCCGTGGAAAAATGGTCTTCCATGAAACTGGTCCCTGGTGCCAAAAAGGTTTGGGGACCACTGCCATATAAGCAGCAAGCTCGCCCCCGCTTAGGGAGCACGCAAGCAAAGGAACCTGTTGTTTGTTCTCGCTCCCCCCTGCTGCAGCAGGGGCCCCGATAAAGCCTTGCCTGAATTTCTTGTCTGGCCTTTGATCAATTTTTATTGTTTAAGGACGCCAAGAACCCTGGTCGGTAACAATTTCAAAATACGGTCTTGATGTCATTGGAAGTAATTTTTTTCTGACTTTTTCTCTGTTTTCAACATCTTTGCCACAAAAGATGTGTTCCCAGATGTCTTCTAAAATGTTTTCTTCCTGATCATTTAGAAAGATTGGGAAAGAAAGAGTATTGAGAAACTTGAGCTGTACTTTTGCTGCACAGGAAGGGTGAGCTGTGTTCCATCCTAGATTAATAATATTTCAAGCAGGAGGGAAAAAAAAAAAAAGTAAAAGCCTATATCTTTAGCCATGTGTTTGAAAAAGACTTGATTTCAACAATGTTTCTATCATGCTTACGTTGCAGCTGTCTAAACAATACAGATAACAAAAGCATGTCAATTAAAAGCAGCATTTAGGACCCAGTTTCACAGATCTGCATTGGCCCTGGGTTTCGGATGATTTCAGGGCCAGGCGCTGTGAGTTCCTGTGTGGTGTAGTTGTGCTCAGCCATGGGGCAGGTGGGTTCCCTCTTGCTGTAGGAGAAGGTGGTGGGACACACGGAGATGGTTATCTCTTTCTGCTTTTGACTCTCCTGACTTGCTTCCACCAAGAGGCCATAAACCCAAACTGGAAATACTAAATGCATACTTTTTCCAACACATTGACCACAACTTGAGATTTTCATGGCGGAATATATTACATAAATGTCTGGAAAGCAAATATTTTAAGTGCACTTTAGGTAGATGTTTGCTTACTTTAATCAAGCAGAAGGAGAGATTATTCTTTTACCTTCTGGAACGTGTTGAGGTAACCTTATCTACAGAAGGGAAAACTTTAGAGTTCACCTGGTACAAAGCACCCGCATCCGGATAAACGAAGGTTGTTCCCGAGTCCAAGCTTGCTGTGCTTGCCGCACGACAGGGCAGTAAATCAGACATGACGCATTGAGGGAAAGAATACGACTTTATTCGGAAAGCCAGCAGACCGAGAAGACGGCGGACTAAAGTCTCAAAATAACCATCTTATCGGGGTTTGGATGCCAGTTTCTTTTATAGCACAGAGATGGGGAGGAGATGAGGAGGTAAAGTAAAAGGGCCATAAGTTTTGCGAATATCCCCTGGAATGGCCAGCCTCAGGGAGGGGATGTGTTAATTTCTTTTTAATTGCAGCCATCCACAGGTGGGCAGAGTCCATATGTTTCCCTGAACAAAGGCACTTTGGTTTAACATTCAGGCAGAGGAATAGGGTTCCCCGAGGCAGGCCATTATGTACAGACAGTATCCTTTTAGTGAACAAAAGCAGCGGAAGGCAAAGGTTAAAGTCAAAGAAACAGATCCACCGTGTAGTCAGATTTGGTTCTTCCCTGTAACAAGGTCTCAAAGAGTGAGTGGCTCCCTCCAGGTCACATATAATAATAATATATATAATAATAAAAATTATTCTGGTAGAGAAAAGAATACAGAACTCTAGCCACTCTAACTCCTTAGTTAAAAAATGAGATTTATTTGCAGGATAAGAATGATGCTGCTATTAAAAATAATAATAGCAATAGCAAGTTTGAAAACTTTCACGTGGACCTATTCAGGTGCTTAATTGGCATTTAAGGCCTTCTAAGTATCTGTACTAGCCTCCTTCAGGTCAGCCTGTGTTGCTGGGAAACTGCTTTTCTCACTACTCTCTGGACAAAACTCTGGGTCTAGTTGCCATTATTCCGTGGAGTGTTTTTAGATCCCACCCGTTGTTAAACACACACACTTTTGTTATTAATACAAGAACAGATTTTTCAGAGTTTTTTCTTTGTCTTTTATTGTTAAAATTTTTTTAATTGAGGTATAATTGACGTAACATTACATTGGTCGCAGGTGTACAATGTCATGATTTGATGTTTGTATATGTTGCAGAGTGATCACCACAATAAGTCCACTTAACATCCACCACCTCACATAGTTACAACACTTTTTTTCTTGTGATGAGAATTTTGAAGAGCCACTCTTCTAGCTACCTTTAAATATGCAATACGGTATTATTAACGTACATAGTCACCATGCTGTGAAAGTTCCATCCCCATGACTTACTCATTTTATAACTGGAAGTTTGTACCTTTTAACGTCCCTCACCCATTTGGCTCACTCATCCCCTGCCTCAGGCAGCCACCAGTCTGTTCTCTATCTGTGAGCTTGACATTTTTTTGTTTGTTTTTTAAGGTCCCATATATGTGAGATGATATGGTATTTATCTTTTTCTGTCTGGCTTATTTCATTTAGCATAGTGCCCTAAAGGTCCATCCGTGATGTTGCAAACAGCAAGATTTCATTCTTTTTTATGACTGAAAAATCAAAAACAGATTTTTTATTGGTTCTTTAGTAGATGCCAGCTTCTGATATCAGCTTTTAGGTGAAATTATTGTTAATCTTTTTATGTGTGATTTTATGAGTCAGAGTTCAGAAGACCATTTGGATTTGCTATTGTAGGCAGATGTTGAAAATTCAGTTTTTTAATAGAATCTTGTACTGTTTTGTAGATTTTACTTTTTGGATTTGATTCTCAAAAAGAAATCTTAACCTGTAAAATGTTTCTTACTCCCTTTTCTTACCAGGAAGAGATATTAGGAATCATCTAGGAAACAAATGTAGCAGTTTTATGCAATTTAAGCAATAAAAATGAGTTTCAAAATCCTCCTTTACTACCAGTAAAGCTTGAATTTTGTACTTAAATATAATATTTTCCCCCTTCCCCTTTTACCCAAGATTTACCCGCCTATTAATGTGCTGCCCTCGTTGTCTCGGTGAATGAAGTCTGCTACTGGAGAAGGTATGACCAGAAAGGATCACGCCGATGTATCTAACCAGCTGGTACGTATGTTTTCTCCAGGATTGTGTTTAAAGAAATGAGTACTTTCTCAGTTCATGCTGCTGTCTTATACCTCTTGTCTTTCTTCCATATCACTTTTCTTCTCCCCCCATCAAAGTAGAATTTTAATATAGAATATATAATATAGAATACTGGAATACAGAAACATTCATTAGAGCCAAACAGTCTTTTTCATAAGGATAACTGCTCATGACAAAGATTAAAGATCACATGCTTGAAACCCACCTCTAATGCTGTATGAGGTAGTTTTTAAATAAAAAAGGCATAAGACGATTAAGTTTTTATTAGTAACCTTTATTATAGAGTATTTCTGAAAGACTATTCCAACTAATTTTTTGTTTAACATATTAGGCAATCACCAGAACGCTAAGGGATACAGCTGTGTATATTCTATGAAATCCTTGGTTTCTATAGTCCTGAGATTGTATACCAAGCATAATTAAAGAAAAATACATTTGACCTTAAAGTAGAAATGATAAATAAACCTACTGATAACCCAGATATTTTTTTTTGAATAGAATTTAGAGATGGATTTCTCCTATTGCGTAAGTTGTGATTTTTAAATGCTCTACAAAATGGAAGCTCATTGATATATTGAGGGAGTGTATTTTTTGTAGAGTGTTAGTAATGTCTATGTATTGCATGCCTGAAGACTCCTTCCTTAGTGAGACTGCCGTATAATAAAGTCTTTCCAATACTTGCATATGTGAATTATGTTTGGAAATAATGTGAAATACTGTGAAGATAGCTACAGCAATACACTTATAATGCCCAGAGTACCGTTACCATTTATAAAGGTTCATGTAAACCTTTTTTTCTCTTTAGTATGCATGCTATGCTATTGGTAAGGATGTGCAGTCCATGAAAGCCGTAGTTGGAGAAGAAGCCCTTACCTCAGATGATGTGCTTTACTTGGAATTTCTGCAGAAGTTTGAGAGGAACTTCATTGCTCAGGGTAAGATTACTATTTTCCTATGAATAGAAACAGCATCATATGTAGTTTTGAGGACTTCTTTCCTAGTCTGAGAGAATTTACATTGGTCTCCATACAATTTTCCTTCTGATTAGAGAAGAGGTTCTTCCAGCCGCCTGCCATGTCTTTGTTCTTAGCCCTCTGGTTCCTTCCCTTCTACCTTCAATTTCTTTATCCATTTATTTAGCTCCTGTCTTATTTTATATCTTCCTTACAACCGGCCTTCTGCTCTCCTACCTCCATTGCCACTTCTCCTCGCTCTTAACCTCTCTGCAATGCTCTCCTCTGGCTTTGGGGGTTTTGGACTTTCCCAGTCCCTCTGTTTTCATCCTCCTGATTTCTTATCTTCCTGCTTCTTAATTGTTAATGTTCCCAAAGGCTTCATTACCTGTTCTTTCTGTGCTTTTTTTCCCCTATGCTGATGACTAACTTGCTATGTATGAGCCTTTACCCTCTTTCTGAAGCTCTAATCCCACATCTCCAGCTAGGAAGCCTGTGTTTATGCCACCATCCTCTCTGGCTCAGCGTGGTGAGAACCAAAGTCTTTTCCCAACTGACCACCTGCCTAGCAATTCCCTTTTCAATTTCTGTCTACCTCTGGCATGACCATTACCCTAGTTAGCCCAAGCTCAGGAATTGGGCATTCTTAAGCCTCTTCATTTATTCTCCAGTCATCAAATATTTGCTAATTTGCATTGTTCTCCTTTGAAACATCTTATCCTGTTCTCTTTTCATTCCTATTAAAAAAACTTAGGCCAGTGTTTCTCAAAGTTGAATATGCTTTTGAACCTACCAGGGATCTTGTTGAAGTGCAGATTCTGATTCGGTAGGTGTGGGTGGGGCCAGAGAGCCTGTATTTTGACAAGTTCCTGGGCGATGTTGAAGCTGCTGATCTCTGACCACTCTTTGTGTCCCAAGACCTAGTCCAGGCCTTTGTCCCATCATCCTTGGCTGTTAGTGCCAGCATCTTCACCAGTCTCCCTGACTCTCTATGTGCCATTGCCGGGGTAAATTTAGTATTAATTTTATTGATTGTCCTTCTGTTAAAAAGTCTATAATGGTTTTTATTACATAGCATGTGTAGGGCTTTCAAGCTGTTTTGTTTGGTCTCTTCCCTGCCACCCCTGCTAATGCTGGTAAACTCTATTTTTGACCTCAGTGATACTTACAAACGATGAGTTTATTTTGGAATAATGCATCAGCTGCACACTTAGGATTTGTGCACTTTTCTATTTGTGTGATACATTTTTTAAGTACCATTAAAATCCCCAGAACATATGATTGTTGGGTTTTCTAAAAAAAAAAAAAAAAAAAAATTTATGCAGAACCTTAATATCTTAAAAAGATAAAAATTATTCTGGTAGAGAAAAGAATGCAGAACTCTAGCCACTCTAACTCCTTAGTTAGAAAATGAGATTTATTTGCAGGATAAGAATGATTCTGCTATTAAAAATAATAATAGCAATAGCAAGTTTGAAAACTTTCACGTGGACCTATTCAGGTGCTTAATCGGCATTTAAGGCCTTCTAAGTATCTGTACTAGCCTCCTTCAGGTCAGCCTGTGTTGCTGGGAAACTGCTTTTCTCACTACTCTCTGGACAAAACTCTGGGTCTAGTTGCCATTATTCCGTGGAGTGTTTTTAGATCCCGCCCGTTGTTAAACACACACACACACACGCACGCACGCACGCGCCCAACGTCTCGCCTGCGGGCTTTCTCCCTTTTCTCTGATTCCCAGGGGTACTTACTGTCTAGACCCTCATTTCCACATTTGGTCACATCCAGTCCTGGGAGACCTGACTGCTTTGTGTCTCTTTTTTATACTTCATGCTCACAGTGCTAGACCCATAACAATAAATTTTGAATAACGCTGATAAGTTGGAAGTAGTTGGCCTTTATTCATCTAATCTCAATTTTTTGTAAGGTCCTTAGGAAAACCGCACTGTCTATGAGACTTTGGACATTGGCTGGCAACTGCTCCGAATCTTCCCCAAAGAAATGCTGAAGAGAATCCCTCAGAGCACCTTGAGCGAATTCTACCCTCGAGACTCTGCAAAGCATTAGCTGCTACTTCATCGCTGGCTCGATGCTCTTGTGAAATACTGGTTCTGTTTTCTTTATTCCTTTTGCACTCCCCCATCCCCACCTTTGTGTTGGAGTTTACTGTGTTACCCTGTAATTAAAAACAAAGAATAGGTAACATATTGTGCCAGTGTTGCAATGTTTTAAACTGCTAACAGACTTTAAAATATCCCCTGTTCCGAAAACCTGGAACTGCAGTGCTTTGTTTAAAGTAGCTGAGGGTTGGAGGTGAAGTTTTCTTACTGATGTGTGTATTTGTACGTAGTGGTGTAGTTAGCTGCCTAGTGTCCTCATTATTTGGGTCTCTCAGACCTTCCCTGTCCACCCCCTCCAGAGTATCACTATCTGAAGTTACAATGCTTTGATCTCCAAACTAGGGACAAGATAGGGTCTGAAAGACGCTTCCTCTCCGAGCCGAGACGCTTTCCTGAGCGCTTGTTTTTAGACTTTGGTGTGCCTCTGGGTCTGCTCTAAGCAGATGGCTTTTCCTGTCCACCTGCTGTTTCCTATTTAATGAATAGGTTAGAAAAGGAGTTTCCTTTTCCTCTTTGGTGCGGATAAGTTTCAACTCCTGTGTCTTACTGTTCTCCCTCCCTCTGAGTAACACAGAATCATGCAGCTTTTGCCCAACTGGCATTGATCTGATAGTAGTGAGATGCCCTGTCTTGATGATCCCTTACTGGGTTTCCATGCAGAGGAATCATAATGAAAATAATTAATAGAATTCTTGGTTGGAAAGAGTTGGGATACAATTTTTTAAGAAAGAAAAAACCTATATCGGTTCTACATTCGGACATGCTAACAGTGGTTTTAAGTTTCTAAAGTGTTGACCGGATGCTAAAGGCAAGGTGGGGAAGAGAAAGCTCTTCTGTGTATGGAATCTTTTATATATATATATAATCTATGGATATTTTAAACTCTGTTAGATAGCAGCCTTTGGAAAATCCCCTATTTGGTCCTGCTTTCTGACCTATCTGCCTTTTCAGGGTAATCTTGTGGCACAAGTGATAGCATTTAAAAGCTTTAGTCTTTTGATTCCTCCTCCTTCCTGCTGCGAGCCCTGAGCTGTCTTCTGTGCACTTCTGACATGTCTACTGCTTGGTCTCTCTGTGTTCTTTGTTACTTGGGTGCAGTAGCAACTTCTCTGTGCATTCCATCTTTCTTTCAAGTTGTGTAAAGTTCTTCACTTTTGTTCTCTGAGGGTATAGGGGGTGGGGGGAGTCAGCATGATTATATTTTAATGTAGAAAATGTGACCTGGATATAAAATGAAAGTAAATATTAAATTAAATGGAAGTTACCTAAAGTGACTCTGTATCTTCTAATCAGAAAAGCAATAGCAACAAGCAAATATATAATAATGCACCTCTCTTTGATTGACAGTTTTGAACATCATAACCAGTATTGTGAACCAGCCCCTTGATTCACAATATTATGAACCATGTCCCCTTTACAGGGACATGGCCCATGTTCTGTACCCTCTGCCTTTTAGGCTGCCCTTTCAAGCTCTTTTCAGTAATACCTCTTCCAACATATTGTAGTTTGATCCAAGGTTGAGAGTTGCTAGGGTGTGGGGTTGTTTGTTTGTTTATTTGTTTGTTTTGCAGATCGTTAGTGGCTGTAAGTTCTCTGAAACTTGAAGTTTTGATTCAGGGTCCACTTAGCATTTTCGAGAGTTACTAAGGTGTTTTATAGCATTCTTTGTTTCAGACATTCTCAGGACCTCTAGAGCCTGTCTGCCATGAATGAAAGAGGGTGATAAATAGAAAATGAAATACATACTGAAGCAAGCCAAAACTTGCTTCAAATAAAATCTGAACTAGATGGTCCAGTATATAAAGGAAACATACTGGTTAAAGCACAGGGATGTGGCATCACGGTGGTCTCCCATTTCTTTCCCCTCTTCAACTCAGAGTGACATTTAGGAGATGTAGAGGAAGAGGCTCAGTCATAGCAAGAGTAGGTAGACCTGTGTTCTGATTCTGGTGCTGCCACTAACTGTATGGTCTTGCTTAGTCATTTAACAGATTTGTGTTCCTTTTAGGGTTATTATAAGGACTAGAGATTTTGCTTTTTATATCGCTTTTTAACTTATGTAAAAAAAAAACAGTTTGTTGTATTGGCATGTGTCTATTTCTGTATTCTCTATCCTATTCATTGAACTATGTATCTATCCTTCCACCAATACCACACTGTCTTACTTATAGCTTTACAGTAGGTCTTAATATCCTCTAACTATATTCTGCTTTCTCAAAATTGTTTTACTTATTCTGGTTCCTTTGCCTTTACCTTTTGTTCATACATTTTAGAATAAGCTTGTCCATGTTGACAAAAAAATTCTGTTGGAAGTTGACCTTTTATTATGTTGAGTCTTCCAATCCATGAATGCGATATGTCTCTCCATTGATTTAGGTCTTGTTTGGTTGTATCCTACAGATCCTCTATTAAAATATTTATAATCAAATATGTCATGTTTTGGAAGCATTGTGTATGGCATTGTGTTGTTGTTGTTTTTTTAATTTTTCTTTTTTTCTTTTTGTCTGTGTTGGGTCTTTGTTTCTGTGCGAGGGCTTTCTCTAGTTGTGGCGAGTGGGGGCCACTCTTCATCGCGGTGCGCGGGCCTCTCACTGTCGCGGCCTCTCTTGTTGCAGAGCACAGGCTCCAGACGCACAGGCTCAGTAGTTGTGGCTCACGGGCCTAGTCGCTCCACGGCATGTGGGATCTTCCCAGACCAGGGCTCAAACCCGTGTCCCCTGCATTGGCAGGCAGATTCTCAACCACTGCGCCACCAGGGAAGCCCCGGCATTGTGTTTTTAGTTTTGGTTTCCAGTTGTTCATTGTTAATATTTGGAAATATGACTAATGTTTTTGTGTTGATCTTGTATCCTGAGACTTTGTTAAAGTAATTGCCGCTTATTAATTGCTTCTTAGAGATTTCTTGGGATTTTCTATGCAGACAGTCATGCTATCCATGAGTATGGACAGTAATATTTCTTCCTTTCTAATCTGTGTGTCTTTCTTTCTTTTTCTTGCCATGCTGCACTGGCTAGTACCTACAGTACTAAGTTGAAAAGGAGAGATGAAAGAGGACATTCTGGCCTTCTTTTGAATTTAGGAGGAAAACATTCATTCTCTCACCATTAAGTATGATGTTCACTGTCGGTTTTTTGTAGATATTCTTTACTGGGTTGAAGTAGAGCCCTTCTATTCCTGAGAGTTTCTGACATGAATGTGTGTTGAAGTTCATCAAATGCTTTTTCTTCATTAATTGATGTGGCCATGTAGAGTTTCTTCTTCAATCTATTAATATGGCAAATTACGCTGATGATTTTTGAATAGTAAACCAAGCTTGTGTTCCGAGAATAGACTCCAGTTGATCAGAGTGTATTGTTATTTGCTGCCTTCTTCATGTGTTGATTTTATTGTGCAATTTTTTTTCCCGTTTCCGTGTGTGAAAGCTTAGATTATTGATCTGAGACCTTCCCTCTTTTCTATTATAAGCATTTAGTGCCATTCGTTTTCCTCTTAATAATGTTTTATCTGGATCCTTCCACATTTTATGTGTTGTATTTTCATTTTCACTCAGTTCTATTTATCTTAAAAATTTTCCTTGAAATTCCTCTTTAACCATGGATTATTTAGAAGTGTGCATCTTAATTTCCAAATGTTTGGAGGCATTCTACTTCTCGTTCTCATTTTTATACAATTTAAAGCTTAGACTGTGGACACAGTGGAATAAAATGCGATTATGTTTGTTTAGTTATTTTATAGAGGTTCTTCAAATATCACTGGAGTGAAGTTTTCAAATATTAGTTTTACATAGTAGTTCTCAGTCTTTTGCACTTGTAACCATAAGAGAGTTCCCTAAAAATATGTAACCCTGGCTGCTGGAGCCATGTTTTTCAGGGGCAGTTCACAGTCACAGGAATAGTGGGGAGTTTGTGGGTCCCCACTGCACACTTTGTTCTGGGCCAGCACACAGGGATCCAGTAGGGATCCAGGGTCCAGGAGAGGGACCCAAACTTTGGGCTCTGGTGTTTATATTGCAGAATCAGGGAAGCCCAGGTCCCGTGTGGGCAGGAACTAGGACCAGCACTGGGACACACAGGACCCAGGTCCAGTCCCTCTCCATGGAACGAGCAGTCAGGCTGAGGGAGGCCCAGCCTCTCTCCTGCTGGTCAGGGCTGAGCCAAGCTGCGGTTGCAGCTGTATTGCTCAGTAGGCCCATGGCTGAGTCACCAGCTATGACAGCCTTAAGCCCTGGCTATGGGTAGTGTCCATGAAGTCTTGAGGAAGGCCGGCCTTCCTCCTGCAGGGAGGCAGTCTTGAACAAGTTAGCCCTGCCCTGTCACTACTTCAACAACCAAAATTTTCATTACTCCCTCTTGCTCCCCAACCCCACTCAGATAAGAGCATAGTTTCTCATGGGGTGGCCAACCTTTTATTTTTCAAACATTATCAACATCATTTCATACAAGAAAGGACATTCGAACCCCAATTAACTAAGAAGCACATATTGCAGAATAAGCTCGTTTGCCCTAAAACAAGACCCTTAGCTATTTCCATGGACCATCCTTGATTTCTCCATTATGCTGCTGAGTAGTGCAAAGTTGGTGCTCAAGAACTCCTTGGATGATGGTGTGCTATCAACAGCTGCTGTGAACGCCAGCAGCTGGCACCCTCGGTGGCTATATGGGCAGAGGAGTTGAGGAGACAGTAGGTGATGGCTCTGTGCTGTCAGTGAGGGCTGTCCTCTGCCCGCACCCCTTTTAATCCTTTTGTATCCCTACCACCTGAGGAATGAAGGCAGTGATGAGTTATTGGCAGAATTGCCCTGTCTGATAAGAGGGTCACCTGCAAGCCAGAGGGCCCAAATCCTCCCTGGAACACATCACTCCCTACCCACCACGTAACAATTCCCTTCAAACAAAGGTGCAACTTTGTAATAGCTGTACCGTTAAGATATGCCGTCTGTGATTCGGACAACTGTGACTCCTTGCCCTGTTCTTGGAGGAACATGACATTTTGTAGGGAGAACCCAGGCCAGGTGGCCAAAGTCTCTGTCAAGTCTGTTTCTTCAGCCAATACTTGGATTCAAGTTGAGGGTGGTGGAGATGAGTGGGCCTTCACCATGATAGCCTTTCCCTGGTATCACTGGCCAAGGTTCCCTTTGGTGAACATTACATACAAAAGCTTGCCCAGCACATGCCTCGCTCTCAGCCGAGCCGTGGCCATGCTGCTCCTGGGATTAGGCACCTCCTTTGCACACCCTGTGGATGGTGCTCATTTCCTTGATTCTGTGAATGGGGTATTTGTTAAACTATTATTTCTTGAGGCCTGTAAACTATTATTTCTTGATGTCTGTGCAAGTTTCAATTCTGCAATTTCTATTTCCTTCTTCTTACGGATTGAAAAACACTAGTGAAATTCCTCATCTTACAATCTCTGCTCCTTAACATTAACCGTAGTCTTCTTAAAGTCCTTGGTCTTGCTCTCTGAAAGGCTCCCTGGGGCTTGATTCCAGTGGGCTGGTGAGGTGGACACCACTGAGCTTGACAACATGCCATACTCCACCCAAGCCTGGAGATCTCGGTGTCTGGGGGAAAAGGCAGGGGCCGTGAGACAGGAGACAAGAATGGAGGTAAATTCAGGGGTAAAGCCCAGGGCAGAGTCCATATGTCAGTTACAGGTCAGCTATGGGCCCTGTGTCCGAGAAGACGCCCCTCAGTGTGGGATGACCAGCTGCTCTCCGAGAGAGCGAGGCTCCTGGCCCCGGCTTCTCATGTGATACTGGGGCAGATCCTATGCACAGAGGCTGTGGCCTGCAGCGGGCGTGTATCAGCACCTCTGCAGGGTCGAGGGGCCAAAGGGGGCCATGGGCAACCTCTCCCAGGAGAAGTCACCTGCCCTGGGGCTGGGGCATCAGTCCCTCAGACCCACACCATCTACCTTTCTACCTGGGTTCCAAGCCCAGCAAGGCACAATCCTGACTTCCCCAGTGTAGGATTTCCCCAGTGTGTGACAAGCCAGGCTGTGGCCACCTACCCCGAGGGTATAGTTCAGCGGGGGCAAAGCCCATCACTGCCCCCTGGTGAGGCAACTACAACAGAAAGGTGAGCTTTTGAGAGCAAGGGTCAGGAGTCAGGGAGGAGAGGCAGAAACCCAAGAAAGGACCCATCGCCTGAGCCCACATCCTTGTCCACCTCTGTGGGGTCAGTCAGCCTCCAGTGTCTGCTCTGAGATCACAAGACCCCACAGTACTGGCCATCACAACCACCTGCCTCAGAACAAAACAAGAGGGCACAAGAGCAGGAGGCCCATATGATAAGTGTGGTCTGTTGAGGAGGTGCTCCCTGGGCCATGTGACAAGACATGGCTTCTCAGGGCACAGCTGCCCCCAGACTCAGCATAAATGTCTGGGCTGTGAGCCCATTGATTCTGGGAAGGGCACCCGCACAAGGTGAACAGATGCTCCATCCTTTGCGTCAGGCAAGCCAGGAGCCAAGCACTGACAAGCAGCCTGCGTTACACCCTCGTGTTTCACAGGGCAGGAGCCTCGGGGGTGGGGGTGGGGGGGAATGGGGCCTGCCCTGAGGTCACAGCAGAGAAGGTTTGCTGCTGGAGGGCCACACACAGGACAGCTGTATAGAATGTGATCAAAGGCTCTCTGGTGCTTCATGCCATTCAAAACCAGGGGCTCTTAAACAGCCCGAGGGTAAGATACCGCCAAATCCTTGCTGAAATTTCTGAGCCCATCCTCAGATCCCAAATTTTGCCCAGATTGCCAAAAGTTTCATGGACTTCTGGCCAAGGACCCGATTCATCTGGACTGCTCAGTGCACAGCAAGATTGCCAGGACGGGGCCTAGGGATCTTGCCCACACAACCGTCCCTGACATTTGCTCCTGGAGAACCACCTGCCCAGCTACCGACATCTCCTCCTTCCCTCTCATCAGGCTAAATGCAACTGGGAGAAAGGCAACACAAAAGGAGGCAAATGTGGAAACATAAACCCGACAGTGCTGTCTCCCCCAGCCAAGACTAAGAGTCCATGAGTCTACCCACTGCACTCACCTGAAAGCCCCCACATATCACCAGAAGCACAGAGAGCACACAGGCCATCAGATACACCTGACCTCAATTTCCTCCTGAGAGAGCACTCAGGGGCCTCCCTGGGATTTGGAGGTGTCAACAATTCACTGCATTGTGGCTTATGCCACAGAGCAATTTTGAACAAGGAGTATAGTACCGGTAAACTTTAAGCACTGCTTTAAGTCCAATCACTTTATGTTTAAAGAGAGAGGAATTGGGACTTGCCTGGTGGCGCAGTGGTTGGGAATCCGCCTGCCAATGCAGGGGACATGGGTTTGATCCCTGGTCTGGGAAGATCCCACATGCCGCTGAGCAACTAAGCCCGTGCTCCACAATTACTGAGCCTGCGCTCTAGAGCCCACGAACTACGACTACTGAGCCCGTGTGCCACGACTACTGACGCCCGCGCGCCTAGAGCCCGTGCTCCGCAACAAGAGAAGCCACCGCAATGAGAAGCCTGCTCACCGCGACTAGAGAAAGCCTGCGCACAGCAACGAAGACCCAACGCAGCTAAAAACAAATAAATCAATTAATGAATTTGAAAACAGAGAGAGAGGAATGGAATATTTTAAACAGAGACATAGGAGCCCTTTAAAGGGCAAAAACATGTTGCTTACAGCTTTTCACATGGAAAAGGAAACAAAAAGTGACTGGGTTTGCCGTTTTCCTTGAATTTGTCTAGTACCAGCACTAGATAATATTGACGATCTTCACGCTTGATCACAAACAACATGATGCTGTAATATTCAAACTGTTGGTGAAACTTTTTTAATCTCATGATTTACTCTGGAACAATTGTGTTGACATAGGTACTGATGGTGCAAAAGCAAAGGTGGCAGAAGTGCTGGCACCTTAACCCAAATCAAGGAGTAGCACCAAACTGTACTAGTTGGGCTTGTATTCACTATCATACACTTGTATTAACAGTGCCAGTTCCAGTTAAGAATGTTCTGTCTTCAACAGTAAAAATGATTTATGTTAGTAAATCTTGACCATTGAAATTGAATATTTTATAGTGGATGATGAAATTCAACATACAAACATCACACATCTGTATATCAAAGGGAGTGGGAAAAAGTTAGATCAGATACTGATAAAGAGGAAGTGGATGACACGGATGATAGATGTGAAAAATTAGCTAAAATGTAGCACAGAAAAGAAACGGTCAGAAATTATGAATGAGAAATCTATGGACCTAGAGTCTGCTGGTGGCTTGATTTTGGACTTTGCAGCCTCCAGAACTGTGAGAAATATACGTCTTTTGTTTAAGCCACCCAGTCTGCTGTAGTTTGTTATAGCCCTTTGAGCTAAGACATATTTTAGTACCAAGAAGTAGCAAATACCTAAATATGTGGAAGTGGCCTTGGAATTGGATAGTAGGTAAAGGCTGAAAGAGATTTGAAGTGCATGCTAAAAAAGAGCTGAAATCGCCATAAAGTCCTTTCAGCCTATACCTATTAAAAGTGATTCTGGTGATGGCTCAGAAAGCAAAGAGGCACACTGGAGAGAAAGTCTCCATCTTTGTAGAGAATACAGAAATAATCATGAACAGATAGAAATATGGACGTTAGATGCTATTCTGGTGAGGTCTCCAACAGAAATGAGGAACACATTATTAGAAATTGGAGGAGAGGCAATTCTTATTATAAAGTGGCAAAGAACTTGACTGAACTGTGTTCTAGCGTTTTGGGGAAGGTAGACCTTGTAAGTGATGAAATTGAATATTCATCTGAGGAGATCTCTGAACAAAGTTTGGAAGACGTAGCTTGGTTCCTCATCACCGCTCCTAGTAAAACACATCAGGAGAAAGATAAATTGAAGACCAAATTGTTAAGCAAAAAGAAATCAGAACTTAGAGATTTGGAAACTTCTCAGCCTATCCATATTTGAAAGTGAGAAAGCTTGTTCTGAAGAAACTCTAAGGGTGCAGCTGAGCAACCCTTTGAAGAAGAGATCATAGGTGTGATATTAATTTAATTAGTCATCTCAGCAGAGGCCAGGAGTAGAGAAGGGACACTGCCAGTTGGAACTAAAGGGGACAGAGAAAGCCAGGCAGAATGAGGAAGGCTGTCAGAATTCTTGGATTCTACAGAATGGGAGACTAGAGCCATTTGGCTGTGAATGTGTACTCCTCTTGACGAAAAGGGAAGAAGGACCCCAAAGGTGATTCCGAGGTCATCGGGTCTGTCAATCCCACCACAGGCCCAGGGGGCCTCAGTTTCAAAGTGTGAGATTGTCGCCCTCACAGAGAGTCATGGTGTAGGTGGGGGCCCTACAGAGAGCTGCAGTGTGGGTGGCACCCCACCAAGCTGAAGGAGTGGGGCTGCCCCACCGAGCTGTGGGGATGATGCTGCCACCCCAGCGGGCCTGGAGGGCAAAGCATCAAACTAAAGAGGGTTATTCTCGTTCCTTAAGATCTAATGGGATTGGCCTTGCTAGGCTCTGGACTAGCTTGGAAACTGTCACCCCTTCCTTCTTTCCTGTTTCTGCCTTTTGGAGTAGGGCTGTCTATTCTATGCCAGTCCCAGCATCGTATTTGGAAACACTTAACTTGTTTGGGTCACAGATTTACAGCTACAGAGGAATTTTGCCTCAGGATGAATAGGACCTCCAGTTTCACCCATATGTGATTTAGATGGTGTTTAGATCAGACTTTGGACTTTAAATTTTGCAGTTGATGTTGGAATGAGTTAAGGCTTTTGAGGCTGTTGGGATAGAATGAATGTATTTTGCATACAATAAGGACACGAATTTTGGGTACCAGGGGCAGAATTCTATGGACGTATATCCCCCCCACCAATTCTTATGTTGAAGCCCTACCCTTCAATGTATTTGGGGACAGGGCCTTTGGGAGGTAATTAGGGCATGGGAATGGAGCTTTCATAATGGGTTTAGTGCCCTTAAAAGAAAAGACACAAGAGAGATCCCTCTTTCTCTCTGCCACGTGAGGACGCGGTAAGAAGACAACCATCTGAAAAGTAGGAAGAGAGCTCTCACCAGGAACTGAATATGGCACCTTGATCTTGGACTTCCAACCTTCAGAACTGTTAAGAAATTACCGTCTGTTTTTCAGGCCACCAGGTCTATGGCATTTTGTTATAGCCGTCCAAGCTGATGAAGACACAGAGAATATATAAGATGGTCTAATATACATATATCCAGGGTTCTAGAAGTAGAGACAGGAGAGAATGAGTAGAAGTAACATATGAAAAAGATAATATTATGTTCTAGATGAGATGAAGAATGTGTATTATCAGTGAATGAAGCAAAATAGATCACATGGAGGATACATTTTTTTAACCTGAAACTAATCACACGTCAAGAAACTGGAGAACACAAAAGACAACAGACAGTCTTCCAAAAAACAATTAGCAAGGAAACTGATCACCCACCATGAAAGGGTGTATTGATGGCATAATTTGAAAAAAACAGTAACAAAAGCCATATTCGATGCAATAAATACTCAAAGTTCTGAAAGGAAAAACTTTTCCTCTGGAACTGATTACCCTGTCACATTATAATTTATAAAAGTTCACCAACAAGGGAACTGATAAATTATTTTTAATGTATGCATACAATGCAAAATTATAAATAATTAAAAATTAAAGAACATCTAATATATCCATTTTTCTTAAAGTGAGAATGTTGAAAGAAGAAGCCAAAAGCAATATGATTTACATGACACCATATATAACCAAAAATATTGTTATTATACATAATTTTGATTATCTACAGCTCTGCTAAAAGCATAAACATTTTTATAAGATGGACATATACCAAGTTCTTGATGGTGGCTATCTTTCTCATTGTTGGTGAGAGGTGTAAAATGGGACAACCCTTACGGAAAACAATATGAAGTTTCCTCAAAAAATTAAAAATATAACTACCATGTGATCCAGCAGTCCCACTTCTGGGTATGTATCCAAAAGAATTCAAAGCAGGATCTCAAAGAGATATTTGCACACCCACATTCGTCGTAGCATTATCCAAAATACCCAAGACGTGAAGAAACCCAAATGTCCATCAACAGATGAAGGGATAATGCGGGTCTAAAAACACAAGGAAATATTTCCTTCCTTGAAATAAAAGGAAACCATGTCTCATGCTACAACATGGATAAACCTCTAAGACATTATGCTAAGTGAAATAAGCCACTCATCAAAGGACATATCATAGCCACTCACATGACGTATCTACAGTAGTTAAAATCATAGAAACATACAAAGGTGATTGTCAAGATCTCAGGGAGGAGGAGGGAGAATTAGGGAGTCTCTGCTGTCCCAACCCCCGCCTGGGTCCTGGGGAAGGAATCAGAACTCAGAACCGGGAGAAGAGGCTTTGGCCAGCAGGGAAGGGGGGGTGAGGCCCAGGGCGGGTCCACAAAGGATCAGAGCATCTGAGTGCATTAGGAGGAAGGGGCTTCAGAGGTGGGCCAGCACAGGCCATGACGGGGGCTAAGCAGGCTGCGACGGGGGGCAGTTCAGGGAGACAGCAGGGGTCTGCTCCCTGCCCCTCATTGTTTGCTCGTCTCACCCTTATGAGCGGGTCATTTCCCCTGCTCTGATGATTCGAAGTCTCTGCCGGCAACCGCAGGACGGTGACTGAGGCCTCCACACTCCTCAGCATGGATCCCAGCTCCCACCCAGATCTGGGGCCACAGACACCTCTCCCCCACCCCTGCTGCCCCTGTGAGCAAGCTGTTCTTGTGAAACACGGTCATAGTTTGTCAGGAGGAACAGTTTTCTATGGGAATACAAATCAGTGTTGTTACCAATACACACACATGTCCAGCCATGGGTGGAAAGGGAAGGGACAGTAGTTCTGGGGTGTCTTTGCACACCCCTAGGCCCCTAAGGCCAGTCCCCACAGCCACAGCCAGATGGGTCCTCCTCCCTCAGTTGAAAGAGATGCTGCTGCACAGAAATCCCACAAGTTCCACAAAGGGGCCCAACTGTCGTTTCCCTTAGACACACCTGTAACGGGTGCCCCATGAATTTCCCCGCGCCCATTCCCCTCGTTGCATCCTCACTGGGATTAAGAGGTAGCTGCCTTAACCACTCTCCACATTGCAATAATCCCAGTGGGACTAGAGAACGCTCCCGCTATGACGAGGCAGACAGTCCTGTCCCCATGGCCAAGACTTTTCCTCTCTGGTCAGGCCACCCACACAGGAAACCCTGGATGAGCGGAGGGTCACCCCAGCGCCATCGCCTGGCCACTTCAGGGAAGCAGAGAGCAGCTCCATAAAGACAAAGGCCGTCTCCAGGCTCCGTCCTAGAAACTGGTTAGTGTCCAGAGGGCTGAGAGGCACAAAAGCAGCTCTCCCTCCCCAGACGGTTCAGGGATGCAGAAGATGGTACACATGCCCCAGAAGGCCCCTAGCCAAGCAGGCTTTAGAAAAGGGGATGGTGAGGGGGTCCCTGGGGAAAGTGAGAGCTGTGCGTTCCCAGGGGCAGCGTGATGAGTCCTTGTCTATGTGGAGGAAAGGTTTGGCCACCTGTAGATCCATAGCTCCTGTGACCTCCCTCACCCTTCCTTCCTCTCAGGATCGCTCTCTGCGGAGCAGCTCCACACGAAGAAGATGACAGTGGCCTGAGAGCATTTCCCACCAAAACTATCTTTATTCACAATTTTCATACATCACTCCAAAGGTCCTGCCCACACCCACCTCCCCCACCTCCCTAACCCCCCACAATCCCAGGATCAGCTCTGGGGTGAGGAGGAGCCCCTAGGCTCCCCTGGGGGCCGCCCTGGGGGGCTCGCCCTGGAGGGCCGGCCCGGCTGTTCCCTACTGGCTGCAGTGCTTCCTCTTCTTCCTCCTCTTCCCTGTGACAAATGGGTCACGCTTTCTCTTTCTCGGCTGTGAGGGGCGAGCCAGCCCCAGAGCCAAGGCTGGCCTCTTAGAGACCCCGTGGCCAGCCCCGGGGATGGACAGCTTCTCAGCAGCGGCTGGGCGCCCACACAGAGCCCGCTTGCTCGACTTGGGAGCGGCTGGTGGAGCTGGGCTGGGGCCTCTTCTCTGAGGGGAGGGGGCCTGGGGAGCACTCTGGGCCCCGCAACCTCCACGGGAGGCCAGGCCTGAGGCAGGGGCAGGACTCTGGGACAGCCCGCAAGGCGGCAGGCTCTGCGGAGAGGCAAAGAGGAAGGCCAGGCTGGGGAGCTCCTCCTCGTCCTCACTGGACGCGTCCCTGGGCCCTCGGGCCTCCCGAACAGGAGACGCCTCTCTGAGAACAGACGCATCCCTGGGTCCCAGTAGAGGGCCAGTGCGCCTTTGACCCTGGGGAGGGGAGGGCCGTCCGGCCCGGAATGGAGAGACCTCCTGACGTCCTTGACAGGGAACAAAGACTCTGAGCACGAACGGGCCAGTGTCTGTTCGGATGGGCCTATGAAGAGCCTCAACATCAATCTCTGCTGGGCAGGCTTCATCACTGACCCCTCGATGGCGGTCTTGGTCGTGCCTCTGGGCACCTTGGCCGTCGTGGGACTCAGATGGACTTGAGCCCATTCCGGGTGCACTGTGGCTCGGGGCTGCCGGCCCACCTTCCTCCTCTTTCAAGGCCAGGAGTTGTTTCTGCACCAGCTGGTAGGAGGGAGGAGGACAGTGACGGCTCCACGCGCACGTGTGAGAGGAGGAGCACTGGGCAGTGGGACAATGGCCCTGGCGGGGAGGAGGGGACGGGTGACCTCAGGACTAGACTCCAAATACAGACACGGTGGCATTCCTGCCATCCTCCTGCACCTTATTCCCAGCTGTGTGTCCTTCCCTCCGCTCCCGGCTCCCCATCCTCTCCTTCCTATCACCCTGCGCTGCACCCACCCCAGAGAGGGCCCTTCCCCATGCCAGGCCTCCGAGGCAGGGAAGGGACGGACAGAGCCATGTGGGCCTCCTGTTCTGGGGCCCTAGCTCTCCCCTGCTCACTGGGGTCCCTCCGTGCCCTGGTCTTCCTGGGTGTCCCTTGTCTCCCCTGTTCTACCTGCGATCCCTCCCTCCTCTGGCTCCCCTGGGCCACCTGGTTTCCCCTGTCCCCTGGATCACCTGGGGTCCCCCCTCCCCTGGCTCCCTAAGTGTCCCTCTCCCTCCCCTGGCTCACTTCTTCAGGGGTGAGTCCTTCCTCCTGCTTCAGCTCCTCAGCAAGGGCCAAGACATCCAGCTGTGGGTCCGGGGAAAACAATTCTGCCGGGAATCGAGGGTGAATGACTGCCTCCACCTCGGACAGAAAGAAGAGGCTGTGAGCATCCTTGGCCAGGAGTGGCCTGTGACACAAGAAGACCAGGAGGGAAAGTGAAAAGCAGAGACCCACCCCCACTCTCCTCCACAAGGCGGAGATGGTCAGCACACACACACACACACACACACACACATGCACATACACAGTCACACACAAAAGAGCACATACACAGACACACAAAGGCATACACACAGACACAAACATATACACACATACATCTACGTAAACCTCCCCGAACACCAGGCTCAGGAACAAGGAGCTGAGCTTAAGTCCCATCGGCCTGAGCAGAACCCAGATCTTGGGTGCCGAGAGTTCCATGCCCTGGCATCTTGTAGACCCCAGGCTCCAGGCCCAGCCTACCTTGGTGACAGAGTGTTCCCGGGAACGCAGCTCGTCAGTGTAGCTCAAGAGACACGGGTCCAAGTAGGTGTCGTCCTCTTCCTGCTTCAGCTCATTTCCGTCCTTTCCACATTCTGCATGTGACTTGCCTGGGGCTGAGTGGACGGGCCCCACCAGCGCCTCCATCCTGTCCACATCCTCCCTCACAGCCTCAGGGGGAATCTCCTTGGGCGCCTTGTGCTCCGGGTTCCGCTGGGATCTGTGTGGCTTCGGGTGCGAGGGCTGGGCCCTGGGGCCGGACATCCTGGGAGCACAGGCTGAGGCAGAGCAGGAGGAAGGGAAGGAAGGTGAGGGACTCCTGGTCCACCTCCTGACCACCGAGCGCACGTTGGTGAGGGCATTGTTTGGGGGACGTTGATGTGGGTGTGGGAGGGGTCAGGACCATCTGAAACCTCATGCACAGTTGGAGAGGGGAGGTTAGGGGGTCATCTAAGAGAGTCACAAGTAAGGGAGTGGGGAACCTCCAATTTTCTAGGGGTCTCCCCATCAAGCCCTCTTCTTAGGCAGACTTAGTGTGGGGTCCTTTGACAGGGAGGTGTGAGAGGAGTTACAAAACTGACCAAGTCAATACCCCGTAGTGACAAAGGGCAGCTGAGACCCCACCCCACCCCACCCCCCCGCCTCGATGGCTGTTTTGGTTGAAAGACCAATGCCCCTGTCTTGAAAGAAAAGGATCCACATGGGGACGGTGGCCAACCCTAGGCCCCTGTTACCTGTGCCTTCAGCTCCAGTGGGAAGCTGGGTGCCTGGCTGAAGGCCCACTTTCGGGGCTGGGGGCCCCCGAGCATCCAGCTTCGGTGGGGCTGGAGGAGGCAGGTCCTGCGCGCACTGCATCCACTGCAAATGCTGAATGTGTGTCTCCTCCTCGGCTGCAAATTCCATGAACCTGGGGGGTGACGGAGGCACAGGCCACCCTGAGAAAAAGGCCTGGGTTCTGGAGCCCAACAAAGGCAGCCAAGAATGAGGCACTGGGAGAGGATGTGCCTTGGGGCCGTCAAGGCCCTGTGAGGTGCTGTCCACAGCAGAGAGCTGCTCCTGGAAGTGATAACAAGATCTGGGACCCTTCCTGCCTCACCAGCACTGGAGGGCATTCAACAGCATAGACCCAGGTCTCTGAATTGAACCAGGTCAACGGGACACATGGCTGACCCAGGGGGCACCCTTCTCATGCCCCCGTCCCCATCCAGAACCACATGAAGGGCTGACAGCCAGAGGCTGGAACAGGCATGTGTTCCCCACAGGGGTCCTTGCCCGAATCCAGGACCCTGGGCTAGGACTGAGCCTCCTGGAACATAGACCTGGAGACAGGGCCCAGGAGAGGCTGGACGATGTGGATGCTGAGCTTAGAGGAGAGGCCTTCCCTTCCTCTGAGAGGCGCTCGTTTGTTTGCTTTTGTTTCATAAACCAAGGGGATTACCATGGAGCAAACACTGGAAGGGCCGGAGACCCTTGGGCCGACGACAGGTGGCTTCCCCAGCTTCTTCAGGGATGCCAGGGTACCCACTCAGGGCACTTTTCATGAGGAGAGGTGGTCCCAAATCTATGTTAGCGGCCGCCAGCCACCCACCACTAAGGAAGCAGCAGGCTGGCGGGTGGAGCTCTTTCCCCGGCCCAGCCCATATGGCCGGAGTTGGACCCCTACTGGACTCACAGCTTCACCCTGCCCCGTCCTGAGACCTTCATGTCAAGGCAAGGGTAGGTCAAAATCAGAGGAGGGCAGAGCTCCTGGTGGAGGAAGGACAGAAGTCTCAAACTCTCAAGGTGAGGGAGAGGTTTCTGGGGGACAGTAGGGCCCCTGGGCTGCGGGGACCCTGTGCTGGGTGACAGCCCTTCTCCTCTGTCCTCTCTGATGAGCACCCCCACGGCCGGACCCTGCCTTCACCCACTCGCCTCACCCTCCACGCAGCCCCTGGGCCCAGGACGCTGACTCACTTTTCCGCCCTCTTGTAGTAGATCATCCGGTCAAGGTTGCTCAAGCGCCGCCATTCCTGCACGGCCCTCCGCAGTCCCTCCTCCAGCAGCATGGTGGGATTCAGGCGGGCCACGGATCGAAGCACTGGGCTGTAAGCCCTCGGGGTCAGTCTCCGGGCCCAGCCCAGCCCCCACCTGCCTGACCCCACCCGCCCATGTGGACCACACATCACTCAACCCAGAATGACTGAGCAACAGGAGGGTGAGAGGCGGGCGTCTGGGAGGGCAAAGACAAGCCTTCCCGGCCACTGCTGTCACCGCCTCACACTCACTCAAGGATGACCATCCACTCCCAGGCTAGAGCTGGGACACTGTGCCTTGGGGAGCTCTTTTCATCCTCAAGGCTGCATTTTCATAATAAAAATCATCATCATCAATGAGGCATGGCATGTGCCAAGCAATATGCTAACACTTCATAGATTAGCCCAAGGTGTCTTCTGCACAGTCCTCTGAGTGAAGTGTAATTGTCCCCTTTTTACGAGGGACCGGAGGTTTAGGATGGAAATGCCTGCCAGGCTCACAACTCTAGTGGGAGAGAGCCCACGCCCTTAGGAGAGCTCTACCATCACCCTGTTCCTCGTGGAATTCTCCACAACGAAGTGGAGGCATGCATAAAGCGCCCTCCTGGGCCCCGCGCTCCTCCCCCTCCTCTGAAGTGACCTCCCCTGGCCATGTACGCTCAAGTCCTGTATGAAGGACACGGCACCACAGGAGAGTGCGGCATCCACTCCTTGGCTCCTCACCTTACACCACGACCCTCTCTGACTGCAAGTCTTCAGTCCATATTACCATGAGAATCATGGAAGAGCAAGCTGGCCAGACTCACAGGGTGGTGGGGCCAGTTGAAATAGGGCACATTTCAGTCCTGATGTCACGGACTGGCAGGCCCACCCATGTGACCGACAATGTGCCCTCTCATAGCATGGACATCGCCCTCACACCTTCCTTCCAGTAGCCCTAGAAACCTAACGTGCGAGTCCATCCCCAGTTCCTCTTTATCTAAAAGCTCCCATAAGCTCAGGACCCCCTGAGCGTTCACTCACATGAGAAAGCAGGAAAAAGCTTCTGCATCAGGACTCAGGCGAAAGTGTCCCCGGGCCAGGGGCTTGATGTGCTGCCAACGTAGGAAGTTACTGTACTCTCTCTGGGGGTTAGAGGAGCCATCCTGCGAGGCATTGGACTGGTTGGTGGCCAGGCGGCCCTCCCTGGAAGTGCCATGTGGCCATGGCCCAGAGTTCACTGGGCGAATGATAGGGGCCAGCTGGGCAGCTGGTGGTGGCGCTTGAGGAGGAAAGCCTGGGGTCCAGCCTCCCTTGCCAGCCTGACTAACTCCAACAGCTGGAGCAGTCACAACGGTCCCCATCACAGGGGTTGCTATGAATTCGGGTGCAGGACATGCAGCACTCCTGCTGAGGGCCCCTGGAGCGCTCCAGTTGAGGGGGGCCTGAGTAACGACAAAGGTCTGAGTCTGGGGGGCCTCCACTGTCCTCCCTTGTGACCTGACTTGGACAGTGAGGTTGCAAGCCCCAGGGGCACTGGGGCCACGGCCACCATTAGCCACCAAAGGCGTCCTGGGGAAAGCTGGCAGCAGCAGGCTGCTGCCAGGAGGGAATGCTGGGGTGATGGGACGTGGCAGGTGCTGCTGCCAGGGTGGCCGGTGCTGGGCGCCAGGAGTGGGTGGAGGGAAGGGCACTGCCGTGAAAGTAGACAAGGAGGCACCGGGGTTCATGGTCACATCCGTTCCCAGCACTGGCCATGCTGTGGAGGCAAAGGAAAGGAGTGAATGGAGGAGGAGAATGGGCAAGTGGGACTGAGGCTTTCTGTGGCATCAGAGTGTAAATCTCCACAGGTCAGGGACACTTGGACAAGGGAAACTGTGCAGCGTGCAAATGTCTTCAAGTGATTTTCATGCCCTGACCTCCAGTTGAGAATTATTCCACTGGTGACCCCGCGCCCATCCACCAAGGTCCCTGACCCCTGTCTGCCGAGAAGAAATCGCCTCAGCAAGCACTGACTTGGAGAGCCTCCCTAAGGCACCCCCTGGCACCGAAGCCTCACAGGCTGTCTCCCAAGATCTGGAACTGTGTGGACATCCGCTCTGTGAGAAATGCCCCTCAGCCGGCATACTAGCAGGTAGGGACCTTCTCCAAGGTAAGTTCTAGGCACCCAAAGGCCCTTTGTGGACAGGTATTGTGTAAAATATTAGGGCCCCACCTCCTCCTCAGTCCTCCTTTTCCTGATGCTCAGTAGAAATCCCCTCTTTCTTTCCTAGCCTCACAAAACAAAACAAAATGCTGGAAAATATCTCTCTAATGGAATCCTGATGCAAACCCATAACACTGGCCCAGAATGCACCTGCATCTCAGAACAACCCACAGCAGACACGTAACATGGGCCAGGTCCTGTCACCCCCTCCCCAGTGCCCAGAGTCACTGTCATCACTCAGGAGTTCTGTTCCTAGGAGGCGGGGGTGGGGGGAGTGGTGTGTGAGAAGTAGGCACGTGTCCCTTAGATTCTGTCATTTCACAGCCAGTGATGGCTGCAGAGGATTAAACAAGGGCCAGGGAATTGTCATGTTACATTGGTCATGGGACTACAGACCGCCTGTGGTCCTTCCCCCTCCAGCTCCCAATAACGGAAAGACAATCTGAGAAGCAGGCAGAAGCCAGTTGCCATGGCGATCAAGTTGTCTGGATCACATCCCTGTTCAGGAGAACAAGGTACACACCACGGTGCACCTAATTAACCAGAACAGGTGTCATAGGACGTTTAATAATAACACAGAAGATCGTCTTCCTGCCCCTGGGCTACACTCCTTTCCCCTTTAAAAGAGGAAGCAGCCTTCACAGACATTCCACCCGAAACAACCCCACTCCACATCTGTCCCCTGTCCATGAAGGAGTGACAGGAAATATGAACAAACTCTTCCTCTCAAGGCAGCCTGAGGGTCCACCATGAGATACTGGACGAGATCAAGTAGGTCTGAAGTACTGCGATTCCACAAAAGGAAGAACAATTCAGAGCAACTCAGGAACCTGAGCCCTATCTTGGCTGAAGTTACACGGTTGCCCATCCCCTGTTGAATCCCAAGCAACAGTTGCCTGAACTGAGAAGTGAGCTCTGGGCTGGGAGGAGTGGACGAGGTGTGGGCTGCGGCAGTTAGAGTAACCTCCTGCCTAGCTCTCGGAGAGGACACTTCACTGCAGGTGTGGCCACACACAGCCCCACTGAATAGTTTTCTCACCAAGACCATCTCTCCCCACGGCCCCCTTAGATACAGTATGCTCCTGTTCAAATCCCTTAGAAAGATATGGTGAGGCAAGCTTCAGGTGCCTCAGGAACACAAGACACGTCTAGGCTTTCCTCATGACCCTCCCTGTGTCACCACCAGGACATCACACACATCCTTACACACACGTTTCAAAGTGGCTTGTCTCCCTTCTAGAAAGAATCAACCTGCCTGCTGCCATCCTTTCTCCATAGCCAGGGCAATTCCTCTTGATCCACCTCCAATGACCCCTCCTCCCCAGTGCAGTCTCAGGTTTCTTCAGGCTCCCCAGTCTCCCCAGGTGAAATGTCCTCGTGTGTCCAGTGCTCTCTTCTCCCTCTACTTCAGTCCAACTGTGTGCCCACCATGAAGTGTCACGTGTGAACCCGAAGGATGTGAGGGATGGCAGGGTCTCTGAGAACACACCCCCAGCCTATAGGCTTACCTCCTTCTGAAGCCATCCTGCAGCCTTGGGCACGGACTACTGCTGCCTGGTAGCCTCAATGAGAAAAGTCAAGACCAGGACCCAGAGAGTGACCTGCTTCAACAGACGCTCAGGATCCAACTGAAGGAGGGGCAGGTTTGAGTCATAACAGTAGAATGTGGCTGAAACATTCTGCAGTGGGGGAGGGGCAGAGGGCACGTGGGTCTGGGTAGGGTGGGGGTGGGGAGACATTCCACGAGGGCTCTGGCAGGTAGGCAAGAACCGGAAGTTCCTTCCACCTCACACAGTGGCAACACAATTGGCGTGTGCCTCTTTACGCAGTTTATAGACTGTTTTTTTGATTCACGGCACCGAGGTTGGACTTGACGGTCCCTTCCTTTCACTTCTTTTTCCATCAACCTAGTTTTGTGTCCCTCAACACACTCTGCTTCCTACCTGGCTCTTGACTTACTTCAACAGAGACTAGACTTTCTGATCAAAATTCAGGACTGTTAGTCTGATAAACACTTGGGTATTTATGGCCACATGGAACTGAGTATTTGAAATTAGGATTGTCTCAGCAGATCCAGTGTCTTTGACTGCTGTATGTACATCACTCCTAAGGGAGTGGTCCTTGTGCTCCAACCAACATCCAGCAGGACCAGCCTTACTAATGATCCTTTGTGCTGGAAAGCCCCCGTCCATCAAAAAACCGTCATGCAGCCCCCATGTCCAAGACCAGAATTCACTAAATGTCTTTCTCATAGTATTCCATGGTTGTAAAAGATTTAGTTTTTTACCTTTTAAATGATTTTAGTATAATATTTTAAGCGAGCAACACCGTCTCATGGTTCAAAATTAAATTGTGCAAAATGGAATATGCAGTGGCGAGTCCTCCTCCCACCTCTTTCCCGGAGGAAACCAGTGTTACCTGTTTCATTAAAATCTTTCCAGGGATACGCCATGCAACTAAAAACGAAGGCAATCTGTTTTCATTTTTAAAAATGCCTTCATTTTTTTTTCTAGTTGAAATTTCATATATGTTCTAATATATCTGAGGATATTTCCAATGATTGTATGGGTATCGTGGCTCCTCTGTTTCTGCACTAGATTCCTAGAACAAGAATTTCTACAGTCTCTTACATTTCAAAGTACCTGAAAGAATAGGGTGGCTCGATCTAGCAAAGAAAAATAACAAATGCCTAACTGATTTTGATTTTTGAATTTCACATAAACAATGAATTCGTTTTTAGTATAACGGTGTCCCATGCAAATTTTGGACATAGTTTTACTGCAAATTCTTTCCCTGTTTATCTGAAATTTACATTTAACTTGAAATCTGTATTTTATCTGGCAACACTACCAAGAAAGTATAAACATACCAAGCTATTATTAGTTACTCATCTTTATGAGAAAGAGAACTTGGAGTAAAGAGACTCAAGTGTGCACATTGGCTCCAGCAGAAAACACAACTGTAAACATACATAAAATCTGCAGGCTCTTTGGATGAAATGGATTTGGAAGAGCCATCATATAAGCACTGAATATCTTGGCTTAGTAGGGGTAAGGACAGAAGTAAGGAACAAGAAGGCAGAAAATCTTTTTCTCTTTCCTTATGGTAAAGGGACTAAACATCCTAGAGCCCTGGTTTTTCTAGGTGTTAAAAATCCTCTACCCATGAAATGGATGTGCACTTTGACACAATGCCAAGAGTTTATCTACCAGTTACCAATCCCCATTCAGACAAACCCACTTCCATCTAAATCCTAGCCTGCAAGCCCTGCTTACAAGTTTGTTAATTTCCTGTCTGCATTTCTTACCCTTGCTCTTTAGAATCTAGGCCTCATCATTGCATATGGTCCCATCTGCACGGGAATCATGGTAGCATTCCTTTTAAAAAACTTGTTTGATTATTTTTTTCATATTGAGAATCCATGTCAGTCAGTTTAACACTATCAAAATGATATGAAAGAGTATTTGTGTTTTGTGTTGTGAGAGGAGAGGACTGTTAGGAAACTTGTCAAGGGAGATGAAGGCTGAAAACCTCAGAGGATGGCAACCAAATCTCTTGGGAGACGAGATTCACTCACTGCTGTAGCAGCAGTACAACTCCTACTGATTGTAGGGTGTTGGAAGGAAACAGAGGTTTAGAAGGACTGTTCCACAGTGTGAAAGAGACTCCTGTTGGTGCTTAAGAAGTTCCTTGCCCCTTGTCAGGAAAAATTGACTCAAAAGAAGATGAGAAGATAAGGTGAGAATATTTCAAGCAACATCATGGTGAACTTTATATCTAAAGAAACTCCTCTTGGGGACTGAAAAAAATAAACAATTTGGGAATATCGGTCAGTACTGGAGCTTTTATAATGAAGGAAAACTTAAATGATTGTCAACCAATAACTTCACACTAGAGGGATGGTGAGGCAAAATATTGTACCCAGGCACTCGAGAAAGGCAGGCTTCCTTGTTGCTTCCTCCCTTTGTTCAGTCATTCAACCAATTATTTACAAGATTCTCACTCATAATTCTGATACAGTATTTGAAGGACTCTTCTCAAGGCCACTGATACAAAAATTGCGCTGTGCAAAAATTAGCCAGTCCCAATTCTGCAATCACTTTTGTAATACTTCAAAATCCTACACCCCAGGGACAGAGATAATCAAATTAGCCCAAATGTAATTTGGGAAGAGCAGTCACAGAAGGGAGTATCTAAAAGTCCTCTGGATCATGATCTCTGACTATTCCTGCACAGAGGCTGCGGGCAGGCATTGACTACTGAGAAAAAACAACTCTGGACATGCATCACAAGCCTCAGAAGACAGTTCATCTTCCACTCAATCACGAAACATTAAAGAAATGAAGAGATACCATGTTTGTGTCTTGTGGAGTTTTCAAGTCTGTGCACTTGGAGGCGCTTAGTGCTGTTAGATGTGAGGGGTCTTCAGAGGCATCCTGTTGAGTGAGAAATGCTCTAATCTTGCAATTGACCAGAAAGAGGACCTGATGATTGAAGTTTCTTTGGGAAGTATTACAAAGTCAGGTCAGTAAGTTGATCCCGCTACTATTTTTGTTGTTGTTGTTGTTTTTAATGCCAACTGAAAGTCTGCAAGATATTACAAAAAAGGAGGGAGGGAAAGGAAAATTGTTCCCATACTACCTGCTGTGTTGAAATTGGCCCAGATTGTCCACTCTCTCTCAAAGTTATTTAAAAAAAAAAAAAAAAAAACCGTACAAAGGAAACACCTGTGAATCAACATTTATTGAAAAACCTCCATGTATTAAATACACTGAGAAAAAATATTCTAGTAGAGTAAATGCGTTTGGAAAAACTCTAGGAACGGAGTCAGGAGACAGTATCTTAAGAGTGTTTCCCAGGTCTGAATTCTTTGCTAGAATTGTTCTTTAACGGAAACTTCAGGCTTGCTAGGAAAAAGGACCTACTGTTTTTTGAAAGGCATAAACAAGAACCAAGGAAGTGCAGTCCAAAGGGCATGAAAGCACTTGCCCCAATTTGAGGCTACTGTGCTTAGAGCGGAGCTCTCCAGAACTCTTTGTAGCTAAGTGCATGGGTTTCAGGTGTGCAATAGAAAAATCACGAGTGCACATCTCACAAGAGCTGGTTTTAAGAAGACACCGTCACGAAGGTTCCCGGCGAGGAGCGTCGCCAGAGATGCTCCGTAGCGTGCCCGACCCTGCATTTCTCTCCTCTCCTGCAGAGACCTCCTGGAACAGATCCCCGCGCTCCCCGCGCCTGCACGCCTGCGCACGCCTGCGCACGCCCACTGGGGCGGGGCTCTCAGGCACGCGGACCGCCGTCCTCCAACAGCTCCTGGCGTCTGTTGGGGCAGTTGGCTCCGGAAGACAGGAGCGCATGCGCGAGTGCGGAGGGTGGGGCCCCAACGGCAGTCCGGCGGGGGCGGGGCCTGTCATGGCGGCCTTGAGAGTCAATTCCAGGAACCCTGAGGTAAGGGGTACGGGGACTTTTCACCCCTCAGGTGTCACCGCTCTGCGCTGGTGTTCACCCTGTGGGTTATTTGTGCCCTTGTCCGTGTAAGGAGACTCCCCACAATGTGGATTCACGCCCCCATAGAGCTCGATTCCCTTGAGGGGTTTACCCCAGGGTTATTGGCTCCACTGGGGAGCCGGCTGCATGAAGGGTTCAGTGATTGCGGGGCCTACAGTGGGGGGTAAGTAGTGTGTGCGAGCTATTAAACAGGTGCCGTTCTAGTCTGCGCGTTCTGAAGAGTACAAAAGCTAGAGGGAGTTCTTGCGAGTTGAAAACCCTCATCTGGTTCCAAAGGTGTAGCTCAGGTCACTGGAATATGAGTGAAGATCTAGCGAACACCCTCACAGCTTCACTAGTAACTTTTTAACATAAAAATATCAATCAACACTTATGTTCAAACTGTACTCTTTTGTCAATGAGAGGAGTAAGTTTCCTGAATCTAACAATAAGCGTTTATTCGTAGTCTGATACTCTCAGATCATGACGGAATTGCAAGCATAGTTTGGCTGGTGATGCAAAAGTTCAGCAAAAATCAACGAAAGGATTAGGTAAGAATCAATTCGGTATATAGAATTTACAGTGAAGAATAGAGTACATTTTAAGTTATTTGTAAATTATGTGCACACATCCATTATATCTTTAAAATTAATTATATGGTATATATCTCCACATTTCTTTAGGGAGTGCTGATTCAGGTTATTAAGGCTTTGCTTGATGACACACCACTGCAGGTGCGTATGGGGCTTAAGGTAGTTTATGTTTGTATTCTGAGGTTGTGAAAGTACTGTGTGGGTGTGTTTGTAGTGTGAATTACATATATGTGCGTTTGTGGCTTGTTGGAGTTCAGTGTCCGTATTTAAGGATATTAAGAAGTTACATCCTTGTTTTTGGCAGTTGGGGAGTTGTGGGTGTTTATGTGTATCTGGAAGTGTCATGTTGTATATGCGTATTTGTAGATCTTCCAGGGATTGTAGGACCTCATGGGCAGTGGGTGGTTTTATGTATATCATTATTTGGGAGTCTATTGGGAATGTGTTTCCATGAATTCCTGGCGTGAGGTTTATTTGTGTATTTATGGAGTTGGTGAGAATCTGAGTAGTGTATTTGTATTTGTGGGTTGGTGATGTCTGTGTGGATATTTGGGGTTAAGTGGAAGACATGAGTGTGTTGTTGTGAGAGTGGATGTATTTGAGTTTATGTAGAGGGTTTGTGATGTAATTCAGATGTAGTCAAGTTGTTTGGGTTATGTATTTGTAGTGTAAGACTTTGGGAATGTGCGTTTATTTGTGTGTTTTCTCCCAGCATGTTAGAAATGCGTGTCTGATGGTGGGTTTTGAAGGGTTAGCTGCGTGTACATAGTGGAAAAGTTGGAAAAAGTACTTGTGTTTATTACTTTTGGTGTAGGGTCATGTGTTTTGCCTATTTTTGAAATGTAGAGGGATCATTTGTATATTTAGGGCATGCTGTATTATGTGCGTTTCTTTTGGTGGTTTTCAGGAATTGTGTGTTTTGGGGTGTGTGAGGGCAGGTTTAAGACTATTTTATGGGACTGGTGGTATAATGTATATGTGCATATGAATGTGTTGTTTGGTGTGGGGTTTATATGAATCTGTGTTCTGGAAGCAGGTGGTGTTATTTCAGTGTGAGTATTTGGGAGTGTGGGATTATGTATATGCAGATAGTGTGAAGCCTTATGTTTATTTTTGGTTATAGGTTGGTATATTTCCATATGTGTAGTATGCTGAGTAACTGGGGGTATATTTGGGGCTTGTGGTGAGAAACATGTATGTTGAGTTTGTGTGTGTATTCAAGGAGCGTAGCCGATTAGATGAATATTTACTAGAGTATGTGTTTACATTTTTCATTGGGGGTTATTTGTATCTGGAAGTGAGTATTTTTGTGTTGATATAGTAATGGAGTTATGTGTATACAGGAGAATGAGAGAATTTATTGGTACTGGAAATATATGATATGGTTCTAAGTAAGTATTTAGGGGTATGGAGGTTTAAGATGTGTAATTTGGGACTTGGAAGGGGTTTTATGTGTATTTATATATGATATGCTGGAGATGTGTCCATGTGTCTTAGGAGTGTGTACTGGTTTGTGTGTATATCCATCAGGGCATGGGTGAATTCATAGGGTTTGAGGTTGTCAGAAATGGTCACAGTGGTTTCCCGGAATGCTGGGATTTTTGTGTTTGGAAATGTTTGGGGATTGTGGTGGTAATGTTGGATTCTGGAAATGTAAGGATGATGTATAGTGTTTGGGGGGATATATATATTTAGAGATTGGGAATATTTGCTGGTGTGTGTGTCCATGAGTGTGTGGAGGTCATGAGTGTATAGTAGCTACAGTTGAGGGATTGTTGGTGTTTTTGTGTCTTGTATGTATCTGAGCATGAGGGGTGTATGTTCATGGTTAGTTTATGAGAGTGTGCATAAGGGCTTTGTGTGTGTATTAAAGTATTCAGGGATCCTCTTTGTGTCACTTCTGGAATGTACTGGTTGAAGAACTTGGTGGAGTTGCTTATATGTGTATTTTCAATGTTCGTGGGATGGTCCTGTATATATTTGGTAAGTTTGGTTGTTTTGTGCCTGTGTGTGTGTCTTTAGGTTCATGGGGCTTACGGGGTGTGTATTCTGAGATATGGGAGAGCTTCAGTGTATGTATTTGGAAACAGAGAGGCTGTATAGGTTGTGTGTTCAGGAATTGTGGAGTATATGTATTTTGGGGCTGTGGGATTGTGTGTGGGTATTTTTTTGGTGGTTCATGAAACAACTGTATACTTGGTGTTTTTTGAGAGCCTATGTGTCTAGAGGTTATTTGTTGTGAATATACAGGTAGTGTGTTGGTTGCATATGTTGGTATTTGAGCACATTCAAGGTGAGTGGTTTTGTGTAAAAATCAGGTAGTGAGAGGTGTTTTGTATGTACATTCAGGTTTCAGGTAGCAGTTGTATGGGTGTGTTTAGTGTATATGAAAGATTGTATGTTCTGAGATATGTTCTGGAGATATGTAGTGTGGTTTTGTTTGTATATTTGGGGTGAGAGTTCAGGGTGTTACTCAGGGTGCAGTCAGACTGTGTGCACATATTCACATGAAAGGGGATAGGGTGTGCTGGAACTGGCCCGTACTAGCTTGGTATAGTCAATGGTGCATATCTCTTCCCAGCTCTGTGACGTCAGGTTGAAATTAGTCATGCTGAGAATAGTTACACCAGGTAAGTTGTGAAGCTCCGTAAATCAAAGCTTTCCTACCTGCCCTTGGAAAGCATTTTATTAAGCATTCATCAGCATTTATCACTGGTGTGTGTGTGTGTGTGTGTGTGTGTGTGTGTGTGTGTGTGTGTGTGTGTGTGAAGTAAGAATATTCAGGCATCAGTGCGTACGTGTATGGGAGACTCTATGAGAATTTTGAGTGGGGCATTCAGGGGCTGTGGGCCTTGGTATTTGTGCCTTGACCCTGGTCGATCAAGTTGGTGCATTCTTTTTTTTTTTTTCCCTTGCCCATGTACTTTTAATGTTACAAGTACATTTTGTTTCAATTCTGACATATTATTTTATGCTATAATTGATATGCTTTATTTACAATAAATATAACAAAATATCCTTTTATTATTTTATTAGGTTTTTAGATTCTGTTTTGTTCTAAGTACTCTTTATATGTATACCTGTTACAGTGCCCTTAATTTTCCTTTTTCTTAAAAAGCTTTTGCTATCTAGTCTGTCAGTTTTAAATGGTACTCACTGACACTCATATATACAACAGTCAGTTACCTTTTTCAAATTTCACTCTTCTCCCTCTCTTCTCCTCCCATTTTTAATGGAATTCTTTCCACATACTCGGAACATGTAACAATTAAACACTATTCTCTCACCCATTACCCTACTCTTGTGTTAGTATTTGATTTACAATTAAATATGTTAAATAATCACCAGCAATCATTTACCAAGGTTTCCTCAGTGTGTGCTGTTGACATGAGCTCATCCTATTGTAGATTCCTCATGAATGACTCACCTGCACAATAGTCCCTGGGTTCTTGCACAGTCGAAACTGTTTACTTATAGACTTGATACGTTAAAGGCAGCTTGGCTGAATATAAAAACCTTGGGTAACTTTTGTTCTATGGAATATTTTGAAAATGCTGTTCCACTGTTGCTTTGCATTGTATGCTGCTCTTGAGAGGCTGGTGCTAGACTAATATTCTTCTCATTATAGGTAATTTGATTATTTTGTTTAGAGGACCTGATGATTTTTTTCCTTAGAGTCATTTTACTAACGCGTTTCTCAAAGTGATTTGTTTTTGAATCATTTTCCTGGGTACAAGGTAGGCCCTCTCAACATGTCAATTTAAGTTATCTTTTATTTCCAGATAGTTTTCTTGCCTTACAGATTTAAATATCAATATTTATTTCTGTTGTGTTTCTTTTTCATTTCTAGTAACTCTAATTATATAAAGATCAGATTTTTTTTTCTTGCCTGCCTGGCATTTCATCCACTTTCTCCTTAAACATTTTTACTCTTTGAAAAAAATCTCAGATGTACTCTCTTGGTTGTCTTCCTGCCTTTCCTCAAAGTCCCTTATTAAAATTTTATTCCAATCTGTACTCTCTTGGGCACCCTCTAATTTGTTCTTCCTTCCCTGGTGGAATTTGTCTTTTTCTTCAATTCGTTTTCTGAACTTGATTGACTTTCATTGAATTTTTTGTGTGTTTTGTCCTTTTTTGTCATTAGTTTTTAAAATTGCTGATTCAATGCATGCATTCAATGTTAAAAAACTTATTGTTTTAAAACTAATTGCTTGTTTATGAATATTTAATTCAATTTAGAAGTTTGTTACAGTATTCTTCTGCTCCCTTACTAATTTTTGGAAAGAATATCTATCACAGGAAATATTTTAATTTGAATTTTCTATTTACTTTTTGTAGTACTTTATGTTGAATTGAGTTAATTTTTTTTCAATCCTAGGCTTTTTGTTGATAATTTTCCTCGTGTAAGAGTGCCCTCTTTTACCAGTATTTTCAAATGCATTTAAAATTTTTGATTATGTTGGTAATGGTTGGGATGGCGGCAGAAAGAGAGGAGAGGTGGTGTGACATGTTTGTCTTTGGTTTCTGTAGGATCCTTAACTTTTACTTCTTCCTTTTTCTTCCTTCTTTCTTTTCACTGCCACCACTTCTCCATTTGGCAGATTCTCCCCCAAGAAGCAATGCTTCCCAAAGGCTAATACCTAGAGTTCTGCTTACTTTCAAGCCCAATTCTTATAGCTGATGCCAGAAATTGACAACTCTTCAACTTGTGTTTAACATTTTGACACTTACTCTTGTAATCTCACTTTCTGGAAGTGATTTTGTCTATCTTTATCTGCATCTTCTGTTCCACTTTTCTTTTTCACAGAATCTCTTAAGTTCGCCTTCCCTCATTCTTCATGCCTGTAGACTTTTACCAGCCATGATGATACCGACCAGGGTTCTTGGCCTTCCTCAATAAACAGAAATTGACTAGAGGCCAGACAAGAAATTCAGGCAAGGCTTTATTGGGGCCCCTGCTGCAGCAGTGGGGAGTCAGAACAAGTTACCGGTTCCCTTGCTCACTTGCTCACTTGGTGGGGGGGAAGTGAGCTGGTTCTTTATATGGGGTGAGCATAGGGGGTGTCCAGGGGTCGGGCCAGAGGGGTGGCTTAAGTGTTTTGTCCACCCCTCTGGTGGTGTTGAGTGCAGGGGGCGTGCTCAGTACCCTGCTTTTGCTCCGGACACCCTGTTTTTTTGCTCCTAGGTCTTCAGAAATGACAGTAGGGAGGTTTTTTGTTCTTTTTGTATCTTTTGTACATAATTTGTCCCAACTGCGCATGCATGCAGTTATCTTTAGCCCCTTATAGTTTCTTTGTATTTTTTTGCTTGAGGAGAGGTTTGTCCAGGTGCAAGCATTGCAGCACTGCAGCAAAAGGTCCCAGGTCCCAGGCCTGTCTCAATGAGAGCCTGTTGAAACTTGTTTTTCATTTCTCTACTTGTAAATAATTAGAAGTTCGTGGTATTCTCTGTACCCTAGTATATCTAAAGTACGGCCAATAGTAATTTTATTAGTGTTCTTTATTTGTGTTGTTTTACTTGTCATTGTTGATCTTCTGGTTTGGAAGGTTGAAGAGATTCAGATTCAGGTGGTCACCATTACAATCTGTAGCTGGACAGTTTCCCAGGCAAGGTTTTAAACAAGAAAATGGCAGTTTTAGAAGCTGAGCTGAGGCACTACTGCAAGATTGAAAGAGTGGAATTGGGGATCACAGTAATTGTTCTGGTTGGTGAAGTGACTCACAATAAGTAAGTGGCAGTGGAATTTAGAAGTGAGGGTGGATTCAAATTGCACTCAAAACGATAAGGACGAATTGTCAGTTTCTTAAATAAATTGTCTTGGGACTTCCCTGGTGGTCCAGTGGTTAAGACTCTACGCTCCCAATGCAGGGGGCCCAGGTTCGATCTCTGGTCAAGGAACTAGATCCCACATGCCGAAACTAAAAGATTCTCGCATGCCACAACTAAAGATCCCGCATGCCGCAACGAAGATCCTGCACACAGCAACTAAGACCTGACACAGCCAAACAAACAAACAAACAAATAAATAAATAAATATTTAAAAAAATAAATTGTCTCTTTTTAAAAAATTGTTATGTATGGACTAAATTTTCTATTCATCGATAGCAAAATAATCAGTTCATGGGTTAAGATAACCTCCTGCCAATGCACAGTAAAGATACCAACTGGTCATTGACCTTCAGGAAAATTCCAAAGGAAGCATTGTATTTTTTTTATTGAAGTATAGTTGATTTACAATGTTGTGTTAGTTTCAGGTGTACAGCAAAGTGATTCTTTTCAGATTCTTTTCCCTTACAGGTTATTACAAAATATTGAGTATCGTTCCCTGTGCTATATGGTAGGTCCTTGTTGATTATCTATTATATATATGGTAGTGTGTATATGTTAGTTCTGAACTCCTAATTTATCCCTCCCCTCCTTTCCCTTTTGGTTCCATAAGTTTGTTTTCTATGTCTGTGGATCTATTTCTGTTTCATAAATAAGTTCATTTGTATCTTTTTTTTTAGATTCCACATATAAGTGATATCAAATGATATTTATCTTTCTCTGTTTGACTTACTTCACTTAGTATGATAATCTCTCAGTCCATCCATGTTGCTGCAAATGGCATTATTTCATTCTCTTTTTATGACTGAGTAATATTCCATTGCATATAAATAGCACATCTTCTTTATCCATTCATCTGTTGATGGACACTTACGTTGTTTCCATGTCTTGGTATTGTTAATAGTGCTACTATGAACATTGGAGTGCATGTATCTTTTCAAATTAGACTTTTCTCTGGATATATGCCCAGGAGTGGGATTGCAAGATCACATGGTAACTCTATTTTTAGAGTTGGTCCATTCTCTAGGGCCAAAGAATCCCCATAAATGTTGATGATTTCTGGCCCCTCTTCGTGCAGATGGGTTCAGGGTGTCTGTACCTAGGCAGATTCACACTCCTTCAGCATTTGTGTGGTCCTGGCATATGGGTCTTGAGATGAGTGAGCCTGGTGGACAAACGGCCATGTAGAGCAGCAGCTGTGTATTAATCAAGTTTTCATTTTCTGTATTTTGTGATGTTTTGACACCTTAAAAAGCTGTCTGGCCAGGGAGAGACTGCCCCACACTGGGCTAGCAAAGGGCTCTCTGGGAGCTTGTCTTTCATATGCAAATCAACCAACCAGTCTGGGGTCTAGAGCCCCAATTACCCCATTTATCTAACTTACACACTAAGCCAATATTTCCCCTGACCTAAAATGTCCCAGGGTCAGGTACCAGGCAACTAGGGACCACACCTATAGCCTAAAACCCACCAGAATTATTCAAACTAAGCAATCCTAAATTGTTTACTCTGCCCTCCCTTACATTTTCTGTCAAAATTCCAATAAACGCTCTGGCATAGGCTTTCTCCTTGTTCCTACTTCTGCCTCCTGACCAAACCTGGTACTTACCCACTAGCCCTGTGTGGTGTTGCATGTCCCCTTCTTTCAGGAAATGTAACTAATGAGTTTCAAAGGCATTGGCCTCTCTGTATCATCACTTGGTCACCTCCGTAAATTAAATCCTGGACATAATTTTAGAACAGTTGGCACAGTGAGCAGAACGACTCAAGTGTTCAATGGAGGGGCCACCTCTGGGCTGCTCTTGGCTTTCTAACTGATTTTACCACACAGCAAGTTCTGCCTAAGAAGGCACTGTTAGTTCTTGGTGCATTTGCACTTTGGCTGCTGCCACTTTGTGCTGTGTCTACCATATGCTGTATTCCAACTTAAATTGTTATAGGATCTTGAAGGAGTAGTCCTTAAGGTCCTTCTCAGCTCCTTCTGTAACTTAAAGGTGCTATAGTATAGGTCTGAAAAGGCTATAATTCACTAGTTGGCACCTTAGCCAGGACAGATTCATCTCATCAGTCTCTTTTTGTCTGAGATCAACATACCTGCTTTTTAGGCTGGTGACTCTAGGAGTGACTAGAATAACTAGTTAACATACAAGGCAGAGGCTTCTCCCAAAAGTGAGTGAGGGGAGGCTTCCTCCAATAGACTGTGTTGGGATGCCAGTCTGATCAACTAAGCGAACAATGGTGGACTGCAGTTTTGTTTTGTTTTCCATCTTCATGGAGAAATAATTAACATATAACATTGAGTGAGTTTAAGGTATACAATGTGATGATTTGCTACACATACATAATTGCAAAATGATTACCACAGTATGGTCAGTTAACTTTTCCATTCCTTCACACAGTTACCTTTGTGTGTGTGTGGTTAAGCCATTTGAGATCTACTCTCTTAGCAACTTTGAAGTATATGATACATTATAGTTAACTGTAGTCGCCATGCTGTACGTTAGATGACCAGAACTTATTCATCTTATAACTGGAAGTTTCCACCATTTGATCAACATCTCCCCATTTCCCCCAATTCCTAGACCTTGGCAACTACCATCCTACTCTGTTTCTGTGAGTTTCAGCTTTTTTACATTCCATGTATAAGTGATAGCACACAGTATTTGTCTTTCTGATTTATTTCACTTAGCATAATGCCCTCATGGTCAATCCATGTTGCTCAAAAGGCAAGATTTCATTCTTTTTCTTGGCTAAATAATATTCCATTGTGTGTATATCTATATATATAGATATATTTGTCACATCTTCTTTAACCATTCTTCTGTTGATGGACACTAAGGTTGTTTCCATAACTTGGCTATTGTGAATAATGCTTCAGTGAATATGGGAGTGCAGATATTTCTTTGAGATAGTAATTTTATTCCATTTCCTTTGGCTATATATCCAGAAGTGGGATTGCTGGATCATATGGTAGTTCTCTTTTTAATTTTTTGAGCATACTGTTTTGCATAATGGCTGTACCAATTTACATTCCCACCAACAGTGTACAAGCATTCCTTTTCCTCCACTTTTATCTTTTGTCTTTTTTATGATAGCCATTCTAATAGGTTTGAAGTGATATCTTATTGTGGTTTTGATTTGTGTTTCATTAATGATTATTGATGTTGAGCATCTTTTCATACACCTGTTGGTCATTTATATGTGTTCTTCGGAAAACTGTCTATTTAGATCTTCTGTCCATTTTTAAATTGAATTGCTTGGTTTTTTGCTGTTGGGTTAAATGAATTTCTTATGTATTTTGGATATTAACCCCTTATTAGTTTGTTTACAAATATTACTCTCATTCCATATGTTGCCTTTTCATTTTGTGAATTGTTTCTTTGCTGTACAGAAGGTTTTTAGTTTGATGTAGTCCCATTTTTAAATTTTTGTTTTGTTGTTTGTGCTTTTGATGTCATATCACTAAGACAAATGTCAAGGAGCTTCTACCCTATGTTCTCTTCTAGGAGTTTTACAGTTTCAGGTCTTATGTTTATGTCTTTAATCTATTTTGAGGTAATTTTTGTGAGTGGTGTAAGTTAAGAGTCCAGCTTCATCTTCTACACGTGATATCCAGTTTTCCTAACACCATTATTTGAAGAGACTATCCTTTCCCCAGTGAGTATGCTTGGCTCCCTTGTCAAATAATAATTGACTGTATATGTGTGGGTTTATTTCCGGGCTGTCTACTCTGTTCCATTGTTTTATGTGTCTGTTTTTATGCCATACTCTTTTGATTACTATAACTTTGTAATAAGGTTTGAAAACAGGAAGTGTGGTAACTCCAGCTTTGTTTATTCTTTGTCAAGATTGCTTTGGTTTTTCGTGGTCTTTGTGGTTCCATTTGAATTTTAGGATTGTTTTTTCTATTTCTGTGAAAAATGCCCTTGGAATTTTGATAGGAATGACATTGAATCTGTAGATGGCCTTGGGTAATGTGGATATTTTAACAATGTTAATTCTTCTGATCCATGAACATGGGGTATCTTTCCATTTATTTGTGTCTGTCACATTCTTTCATCAAAGTCGTATAGTTGCAGTGTACAGATCTTTTGCCTCCTTGGTTAAATTTGTTCCTAAGTATTTAATTATTTTGGATGCTATTATAAATAAGATTGTTTTCTTTATTTCTTTTTCAGATATTTGGTTGCTAGTGTATAGAAATGCAATTGATATCTGGATGTTGATTTTTGTATCCTGGAACTTTACTGAATTTTAAAAATTAGTGCTAACAGTTTTTGATGGAGTCTTCAGGATTTTTTATCTATGAGATCATAAATCTGCAAACAGATTTACTCCTTTCTTTCTGATTTGCATGCCTTTTATTTCTTATTTTTGCCTGACTTCTCTGGTTGGGACTTCTGGTATCATGTTGAATATGTGTGGTGCCACTCTGGGTACCCTTGTTTTGTTTTCTTGTTTCTGATCTTAGAGGAAAAGCTTTCACCCTTCCACTCTTGAGTGTGATTTTAGCTGTAGGATTGTTGAATATGACCCGTATTCTATACTCAATTTGTGAAGAGTTTTTTTTTTTTTATCATGAAAGGATATTTTGTTTCATCAAATGTTCTTTCCCCATGTATTGCGATGATTATATTATTTTTATCTTTCATTTTATTAGTGTGGTGTATCACAATTATTGATTTGCATATGTTGAACCATCCTTGCAGCACAGGGATAAATTCCACTTGATCATAGTGTATGATCCTTTTAATGTGCTGTTCAATTTTTTTCTATTGTTTTTCTGGTCTCTATTTCATTTGATTCTGCTCTGATTTTTGTTGTTTCCTTTCCTCTGCTAACTTTTGGTGTAGTTTGTTCTTTTCTTTAAATTTTTTGATGTGTGAAGTTAGGTTGTTTATTTGAGATATTTATTTTTTCTTAACATAGTCATATATTGTTACAAACTTCTGTTAGAACTGCTTTTGCTGCTTCCCATAAGTTTTAGTGTGTTGTGTTTCCATTTTCATTTGTTTTAAGATATTTTATTTCTGTTTTGATTTCTTCTTTGACCCACTGGTTGTTGAAGAGTGTGCTGTTTAATTTCCACATATTTCTGAGTTTTTCAGTTTTTCTACTGTTAATTGATTTCTAGTTTCATACCGTCATGGTTTGAAAAGTTGTTTGGTATCAATTCAGTCTTCTTAAACTTGCTGAGAATTGTTTTGTGAGCTAGCATATGATCTATCCTGGAGAATGTTCCATGTGCACTGGAGAAGAATATGTATTCCACTGCTCTTGGATGGAATATTCTGCATATGTCTGTTAGGTCCATTTGGCGTGAGGTATAGTTTGAGTCCAGTGTTTCCTTATTGATTTTCTGTCTATATGGTCTGTTCATTGTTAAAAGTGGGATAGTAAAGTCTTCTACTATTATTGTATTGTTGTCTATTTCTGCCTTCTTCACTGTTAATATATTTGGGTGCTCCAATGTTGGGTGCATATGAATTTACGATTGTTATATTCTCTTGGTGAATCAACCCCTTTATCATTATGTAATGATCTTCTTTGTCTCTTGTTACAGTGTTTGAGTTAAAGTCTCTTTGTCAAAGATGCAGACATAGAGAATGGACTTGAGGACATGGGGAGGGGGAAGGGTAAGCTGGGAAGAAGTGAGAGAGTGGCATGGACATATATACACTACCAAATGTAAAATAGATAGCTAGTGGGAAGAAGGCACATAGCACAGAGAGATCAGCTCGGTGCTTTGTGTCCATCTAGAGGGGTGGGATAGGGAGGGTGGGAGGGAGGTGCAAGAGGGTGGAGATATGGGGATGTATGTATATGTATAGCTGATTCACTTTGTTATACAGCAGAAACTACCACATCATTATAAAGCAATTATACTCCAATAAAAATGTTAAAAGAATTAAGTAAAGTCGTTTGTCTGATATAAGTATAGCTATCCATGGTCTCATGTTGTTTGCATTTTCAGGAAATATTTTTTTTTCCCTTCACTTTCAGTCTGTATGTGTCTTTGAATCTGAAGTGAGTTTTCTGTAGGGAGCATTTAGTTGGATCTTTTTTTAAAAAAAATCCAGCTCCTCTGTCTTTTGACTGGAGAATTTAATCCATTTATATTTAAAATAACTGTTGATGGGTAAGGACTTACTAATGCCATCTTATTAATATTTTTCTGACTCTTTTGTAATTCCATTGTTCTTTCTTCCTCTCTTGCTTTCTTTGTGAATTGATGATTTCCTGTAATGTAAGCTTTGATTCTTCTCTCTTTAACTGTTATGTATCTATTGTAGGTTTTTGCTATGTGGTTACCATGAACCTTACATAAAACATAGATGTAACAGTTTATTTTAAGTTGATGACAACTTAACTTCAATTGCATACCAAAATGCTACCCTTTTACTCCCCGACCCCACATTTTATGTTTTTCATGTCAAAATTTACCTCTTTGTATATTGTATATTTTTACAAATTAATATTATTGTCATTTTTAATAATTTTGTCCTTTAACCTTTATACTAAAGTGATTAACACAACACTGTATTACAATATTACAGTATTCTGAATTTGTCTATATACATACCTTTACCAGAATGTTTTATATTTTCATATGTTCTCATGTTAGTAATTACCGTTATTTCCTTTCAGCTTGAAGAAATCCTATCAGCATTTTTTGTGAGGCAGGTCTAGTGTAGAATAGCTCCCTCAGCTTTTGTTTGAGAACAAACATCTCTTCTTCGTTTCTGAAAGATAGCTTTGCTGGATAAACTTCTTTGGCAGTGTTTCTCTTTCTGCGCTTTGAATTTTTCATCCCACTCTCTCCTCGCTTGCAAGGTTTCCACTGAGTATCCACTGATAGCCTTATTGGGGGTTCCTTTATTATGTGAGGGTTTGTTTTTCTCTTGACAGTTTAAAAAATTCTGTCTTTGTCTTTGATTTTACACAGTTTTTTAATAGTGTGTCTTAGAGAAGATCATTTTGGGTTGATATTTGGTGTTGACCTATTAGCTTCATGAACTTGTATGTCCAAATCTTCTCTCCCCAGATTGGGAAGGTATCAGCCATTCTTTCTTTCTTTTTTGGCTTAAAAGAGCAGAAATTTATTTTCTCACAGTTTTGGAGGCCAGAAGTCCAAAATCAAGGTGTTTGCAGGGCCACGATCTCTCTGGAGACTCTAGAAAAGATTCCTTTCCTTGCAATTTCCAACTTCAGCGAATGGCTGTTGGCATTCCTTGGCTTGTGGCTGCGCACTCCAATCTCTGCCTCCATTTTCACATGGTCCTTCTCCTCCTTTCTGTCTGTGTCTTCTCCTCTTATTATAAGGACACTTGTCATTAGATTTAGGGCCCACCTGGATAATCTAGAATGATTGCAAATTAGTTTTTGATATAATTACATATGCGAAGACCCTTTTCCAAAATAAGGTCACACTAACAGGTTCCAGGGATTAGAACATGGACATATTCAGTGGGGGCACCATTTAATTCATTATACCCAATGTGTGGTGCCCTTCCAAGTGGCAGGGAAGCATTTGTCATGAACACATTGAACTTTCCTACAGGTGCCCACATCCTGTTCTCAAACTTGCCAAGTACCCAGATGGGTTTCTGTGATGCCAGCAAACCCAGACGGGATGCAGACTGGGACCCAGACACAGCTTTGTTTCATGTTAGCTTTCAGTGATGTCTCTTTTTTTTCCTTTCTTTTTTTTAACCTTTCTTTTTTATTGAGTTAAATATATATCTAACATAAAGTTTACCATATTAATAATTTGTAAGCATTCAGTTCAGTGGTACTAAATACATTCACATTGTTGTGCAGCCATCTCCACCATCCATCCTTATAACTCTTTTCATTGTAAATCTGAAACTGTATACTTATTAAACAACTCAACTTCTCCATTCCCCCAGCCTCTGGCAACCACCATTATATGTTCTGTCTTTTTGATTTTGACTACTGTAAATGCCTCATATCAGTGGACTCATATAGTTTTTGTCTTTTTGTTACTGGTTTATTTCACTTAACATAATGTATTCAAGGTTTGTCTATGTTGCAGCATATTACAGAATTTCCTTCCTAAAAAGGAAGTTTTTAGAATAAAACAACGAAATATTCCATTGTAAGTATATACCACATCTTGCTTATTCATTCCTCATTTAATGGGCACTTGAGTTACATCCATGTTTTAAATAATATGAATAATGCTGCTAGGAATGTGAGTGTACAGATATCTCTTCAAGACCCTACTTTGTTTTTAGTATATACCCAGAAGTGGAATTTCTAGGTAATATGGTAATTCTACTTTTAATTTATTGAGGAACCTCCATACTTTTTTCCATTGTAGCTGTACCATTTTAAATTCCCACTGACAGTGCACAAGGGTGCCAATTTCACCACATCATTGTCAGTACTCATTGTTCTCTAAGAAGTCATTACCAAATCAAATATCATGAAGCTTTTGTCTTGTGTTTTCTTCTAAGAGTTTTGTTGTTTTAGGTCTTATATTTATGTTCTTGCTCCATTTTGAGTCAATTCTGTATATGGTGTTAGGTAAGGATCAAATGTCATTCTTTTGTATGTGTATATCCATTTTCAACAGCACCATTTGTTGGAAAGACTACCCTTTACCCGTTAAATGGTCTTGGTATTCTTGTCAAAAATCATTTGATTGTATATGTATTTATTTCTGATCTCTGTAATCCACTCCATTGCTCTATATGTCTGTCTTTATGCCAATACTATATTGTTTTGATTACTGTAGCTTTGTAATAGGTTTTGAAACCAAGAAGTGTGAGCCCTCCAGTTTTGTTTTTTTCAAGATTTTTTGGGGCTGTCTGAGGTCCCTTGAAATTCCATATGAATTTTAGGCTAGGTTTTTTTCTATTTTTGCAAAAATATCTTTGGGATATTGATAAGTATTGCATTGAATCTGTGGATAACTTTGGGTAATAGTGACATTTTAACAATATTAAGTCTTTCAGTCCATGAAACTGGGATGTATTTCCATTTATTTATGTCTTCTTTTATTTCTTTTAGCAATGTTTTGTAGTTTTCATTTTGCAAATCTTTCACTTTTGTGGTTAAACTAATCCCTAAGTATTTTATTCTTTTTGATGCTATTGTAAATGGGTTTAAAAATTTTTTCTTTTTCAAATTGCTCACTGCTTGTGCATAGAAATGCAACTGATTTTTGTGTGTTGACTTTATATCCTGCCACTTTGCTGAATTCATTTATTAGTTCTAACTTTTTTGATGTGGAATCTTAGGGTTTTCTAGATATAAGATCATATTAATTGCAAACAAAGATAATTTTAATTCTTCCTTTCCAATTTAGAAGCCTTTAATTTCTTTTTCTCGCCTAATTGCTCTGGCTAAAACTTCCAGTACTATGTTGAATAGACGTGGTGAAAGTGGGCATCCTGGCCTTGTTCCTGATCTGAGAGGAAACGCTTTCAGTTTTTCACCATTAAGAATTACGATGGCTGTGGGTTTTTCATGTATAGCTTTTATTATGTGGAGGTACTTTCTTTCTATTCCTATTTTGTTGAGGGTTTTAATCATGAAAGGCTGTTGAATTTTGCTAAATGACTTTTCTGCATCATTCAGATGTTCGTGTGTTTTTTCTTTCATTTTGTTGATGTGGCATATTGGTTGATTTTTGTTTGTTGAAGCATCCTTGAATTCCAGGAATAAATCCCAGTTGGTCATGGGGTAAAGTTCTTCCAATATATGCTAAATTCTGTTCACTAGTATTTTCTTGAGGATTTTTGCACCAATGTTTGTAAAGGTTATTGATCTGTAGTTTTCTTATAGTGTTTGTCTTGCTTTAGTATCAGGGTTATTTTGGCCTCACAGAATGAATTAGGATGTGTTTCCTCCTCTTCAATTATTTGGAAAAGTTTGAGAAGGATTAGTGTTCTTCTTTAAATGTTTGGTATAATTTACCAGTGAAGCCATCAGGTCCAGGGCTTTTCTTTTTTGGAAGATTTTTGATTATTGATTCAGTCTCCTTACTACTTAGAGTTCTGATTGTCTGTATCTTTTTTGGGGGAGAGGTGTATGAATTTACCTCTAGATACCTTTTTGTTTGTTTGTTTTTGGTTGTGCTGCGTGCCTTGCAGGATCTCAGTTCCCTGACCAGGGACTGAACCCAGGCCATGGCAGTGAAAGCACCAAATCCTAACCACTAGACTGCCAGGGAACCCCCACCACCCCGTTTTTTTTTTTTCTTTTTTTTAGTTGTGATATAGTTGATTTACAATATCATATTGGTTTCAAGTGTACAACATAGTTATTAAACATATTTACAGATTATACTCCATTTATATTTATTTTAAAATATTGGCTATATTCCCTGTACTGTGCAATATTCTTGTAGCTTATTTATTTTATACATATTAGTTTGTATCTCTTAATCCCCTACCTTAATCTTGCCCCTCCCCCCTTCTCTCTAGGTAGGTAATCACTAGTTTCTTAGTGATTAGGTAATCACTAGTTTCTTCACTAGTTTCTTCTCTGTATCTGTGCATATATTTCTGTTTTGTTATTTTCATTCATTTGTTTTATGTTTAGATTCCATGTCACAGTGATAACACACAGTATTTGTTTTTCTCTGTCTGACTTACTTCACTTACTTCATAATACACTCCAGCTCTATCCATGTTGTTGCAAATGGCAAGATTTCATTCTTTTCTATGGGTGAATAATATTACATTGTATACATATGCCATATTTTCTTTATCCATTCATCTGTTGATGGACACTTAGGTTGCTTCCACATCTTGGCTATTGTAAATAATGCAGCTATGAATATAGAGGTGCATGTTATCTTTTAAAATTAGTGTTTTCCTTTTCTTGGGTTGTATACCCAGGAGTGGAATTGCTGGATCATATGGTAGCTCTATTTTTAATTTTTTGAGGAACTGCCATACTGTTTTCCACAGTGGCTGCACCAATTTACATTCCTACCAACAGCGTACAAGGGTTCCCTTTATTCCACATCCTCGCCAACATTTGTTACTTGTGTTCTTTTTGCTGATAGCCATTCTGACAGGTGTGAGGTGATATAGAAAACATCAATGAAGCTAAAAGCTGGTCTTTGAAGAGATAAACAACGTTGATAAAACTTTAGCCAGACTCATCAACAAAAAAGGAAGAGGGCCCAAATCAATAAAATCAGAAATGAAAAAGGAGAAGTTACAACCGATGCCAGAGAAATACAAAAGATCATAAGAAACTACTGCAAACAAGTATTAAAGTGGACATTAAAATGGACAATCTAGAAGAAATATGCAAATTCTTAGGAATGTACAGTCTCCCAAGACTGAACCAGGAAGAAATTACCAGTAGTGAAATTGAATCAGTAATTTTAAAACTCCCAACAAACAAAAGTCCAGGAACAGATTGCTTCACAGGTGATTCTACCAAACATTTAGAGAAGACTTAACACTCATCCTTCTCAAACTATTCCAAAACCTGCAGAGGAAAGAAGACTTCCTAACTCATTTTATGAGGCCACCATCACCCTGATGCCAAAACCAGACTAAGATATCACAAGAAAATTACAGGCAAATATCACTGATGAACATAGACGCAAAAATCCTTAATAAAATATTAGCAAACTGAATCCAACAATACATTAAAGGGTTCACACACCATGATCAAGTGGGATTTATTCCAGGGATGCAAGGATTTTTCAATATCCACAAATCAATCAATGTGATACACCATATTAACAAATTGAAGATGAAAAAACATATGGTCCTCTCAATTAATGCAGAAAAAGCTTTTGACAAAATTCAACATCCATTTATGATAAAAACTCTCCAGAAAGTGAACTTAGAGGGAACATACCTCAACATAATAAAGGCCATATATGACAAACCCACAGCTAACATCATACTCAATGGTGAAAAGCTGAAGACATTTCCTCTAAGATCAGGAACAAGACAAAACCACCCACTCTCACCACTTTTATTTAACATAGTATTGGAAGTCATTCTGGTTTTGATTACATTTCTCTAAAGGTTAGTGATTTTGAGTATCTTTTCATGTACCTATTGGCCATGTGTATTTCTTCTTTGGAAGAATGTCTATTGAGGTCTTTGGCCCATTTTTTAATCAGATTGTTTTTTCAGTATTGTACAAGCTGTTTATATATTATGGATATTAACTGCTTATCAGTCATATCATTTGCAAATATTTTCTCCCATTCAGTATGTTATATTTTTGTTTTTTTGTCATTTTGTTTTGTCGATGATTTCCTTTGCTGTGCAAATGCTTTTAAGTTTAATTAGGTCCAATTTGTTTATTTTTGCTTTTACTTCCATTGCCTTAGGAGACATATGCAAAAAATTATTGCTACTATTTATGTCAAAGAGTGTTCTGCCTATGTTTTCTTCTAGGATTTTTATGGTCTCTAGTCTTATGTTTAATTATTTAATTTGTTTTGAATTTATTGTATATGGTGTGAGAAAAAGTTCTGATTTCATTCTTTTATATGTAGATGTCTAGTTTTACAAGCGCCACTTATTGAAGAGACTGTCTCTTCTCCATTAAATATTCTTGCCTCCTCTATCATTGATTAATTGACCACAAGTATGTGGATTTATTTCTGGGCTTCCTATTCTGTTCCATTGATCTCTGTGACTGTTTTTGTGCCAGTACCATGCTCTTTTGATTACTGTAGCTTTATAGCATATTCAGAGGTCAGGGAGTGTGATAACTCCAGCTGTGTTCTTCTTTCTCAAGATTGTTTTGGCTATTTAGAGGTCTGTTGTGTTTTCATAGAAATTTTTAAATTATTTGTTCTAGTTTTGTGAAAAATTTCATTGTTACTTTGATAGGGATTGCATTGAATCTGTAGATTGCCTTGGATAGTATGGTCATTGTCACAATATTAATTTTTCCAATCCATGAACATGATATATCTTTCCATTTGTTTGTGTCATCTTCTATTTCTTTCATTAGTATCTCATAGTTTTCCAAGCACAGGTCTTTTACATACTTAGGTAGTTTTATTTCTAGGTACTTTTTTGTTTTTGATGTGATTGTAAATGGGATTGTTTCCTTAATTTCCCTTTCTGATATCAACAGATATCAACAGATTTCTGTATATTAATTTGGTATTCTGCAACTTTACTGAATTCATTGATGAGCTCTAGTAGTTTTTTCATGATGCCTTTAGGATTTTCTATGTATATTATCATGTTATCTGCAAACAGTGACAGGTTTACTTCTTCTTTTCCAATTTGGATTCCTTTTATTTCTTTCTTTTTTCTGATTGCTGTGGCTAGATCTTCTAATACTATGTTGAATCAAAGTGGCAAGAGTGGGCGTTTTTGTCTTGTTCCTGATCTTAGAGGAAAAGCTTTCAGGTTTTCACCATTGAGTATGACGTTAACTGTGGGTTTGTCATATATGGCCTGTATTATGTTGAGGTGTGTTCCCTCTAAGTTCACTTTCTGAAGTTTTAATCATAAATGGATGCTGAATTTTGTCAAAAGCTTTTTCTGCATTAACTGAGATAACCATATGTTTTTTACTATTCAATTTTTTAATATGGTGCATCATATTGATTTATTTTCAGATATTGAACCATCCTTGTATCCCTGGGATAAATTCCACTTGGCCATGGTGTATTATCCTTTTAATGTATCATTGGATTTGGTTTGCTAAAATTTTATTAAGGATTTTTGCATCTATGTTCATCAGTGATATTGGCCTGTAATTTTCTTTTTTTGTGATATCTTTCTCCGGTTTTGTTATCAGGGTGATGCTGGCTTCCTAACATGAGTTTGGAAGCCTTTCTTCCTCCTCAGGTTTTGGAATAGTTTGAGAAAAATAAGTGTTAACTCTTCTCTAAATGTTTGGTAGAATTTGCCTGTGAGCCATCTGTTCCTGGACTTTTGTTTGTGGGAGTTTTAAAATGACTGATTCAATTTCATTACTGGTAATTTGTCTGTTTATGTTTTCAAGGAGATTACACATTTCTAGGAATTTGTCTATTTCTTCTAGGTTGTCCATTTTATTGGACAAATACATATTTGTAGTAATTGCTTAAGATTCTTTTTATTTCTGTGGTGTTGGTTATAACTTCTTTTTCATTTCTAATTTTATTGATTTGTGCCCTCTCTTTTTCTTGATGAGTTTGAGTAAAGGTTTATCCATTTTGTTTATGTTTTCAAAGAACCGGTTCTTAGTTTCATTGTTTCATTTTCTGTTTCATTTTCTGTTTTATTAGTTTCATTTTCTGTTTCATTTTCTGTTTTATTAGTTTCATTGTTTCATTTTATTAGTTTTCTGTTTTATTAGTTTCATTGTTTCATTTTATTAGTTTTCTGTTTTATTAATTTCATTGTTTCATTTTCAGTTTCATTTTCTGTTTTATTAGTTTCTATACCACTTATTTCTGCCTTGATCTTCTACTACATTTGGGTTTTGTTTGTTCTTCTTGTCCTGGTTCCTTTAGGTGTAAGGTTAGGTTGTTTATTTGAGATTTTTCTTGTTTCCCAAGGTAAGCTTGTGTCATTCTAAACTTCCCTCTTAGAAGTGCTTTTGCTGTGTCCCATTGATTTTGGATCGTTGTGTTTTTGTTTTCATTTGTCTCCAGGTGTTTTTAAAACTTTCTTCTTTGATTTGTTCAGTGATCCATTGGTTGTTTAGTAGCATATCATTTAGCCTTCACATGTTTGCATTTTTTGCAGTTTTTTTCTTAGAGTTGATTTTTAGTGCCATAGCCTTATGGTGTGAAAAGACGCTTGATATGATTTCAATTTTCTTAAATGTACCAAGACTTGTTTTGTGGTCCAGCATGTGATCTACCCTGAAGAATGTTCCATGTGCACTTGAAAAGGATGTGTATCCTGATGCTTTGGGTTGGAATGTTCTGTATATATCCATTAAGTCTATCTAGTCTAATGTGTCATATAAGGCCTGGAGGCCTGGTTTTTCATACTGATTTTCTGTCTGGATGATCTGTTGATGTAAGTGAGCAGTTAATGTCCCCTAATATTATTGCGTTACTGTCAATTTCTCCTTTTATATCTGTTAATACTTGCTTTAGTTAATTAGATTGTCTCATATTGGGTGCATATATCTTTACAATTGTTATTCTTTTTGGATTGCTCCCTTGATCGTTATGAAATGTCCTTTTTTGTCTCTTGTAACAATCTTTGATTTAAAGTCTATTTTGTCTGATATAAGTATTGCTACCCCATCTTTCTTTAGGTTTCCATTGGCCTGGAATACTTTTTTACATCCTTTCATTTTCAGTCTGTGTGTCTTTAAATCTGAAGTGAGTTTCTTGTAGGTAGCATGTACGTGGGTATTGTTTTTATATCCATTCAGTTACTCTATATATTTTGATTAAAGCATTTAGTCCATTTATGTTTAAAGTAATTATTGATATGTATGCACTTATGGCCATTTTGTTAATTGTTTTGGGTTGTTTTGTGGTTCTTTTTTGTTTTTTTTCTTATTTTCTCTCTGCTCATGTTATCTGATGACTGTCTTTAGTGTTCTATTTTGATTCCTTTCCTTTTTCTGGGCATGTGTCAATTATAGATTTTTGTTTTATGGTTACCACAAGTTTTGTATATAGAACTCTATATGTATAAATGATTTTAAAAATGTGTTGATCTCTTAATTTCAAACACTTTTAAATTACTCTGCATTTTTACCCTCTTCTCACGATAACTGTTTTTGACATCATATTTTACATCTAATTTTTTGTGTATCCCTTAAGTTCTTATTGTTGGTCTAGCCTTTCATAATTTCATGTTTCTAGTGTCGCCTTTTCTTTTTTGTTTAGAGAAATCCTTTAAACATTTCTTGTAAAGCTGGTTTAGTGGTGCTGAACTCTTAGGTTTTGCTTGTCTGTAAAACTTTTTTAATCTCTCCATCAAATCTGAATGAGAGTCTTGCTGGGTAGAGTATTCTTGGTTGTAGGTTTTTCCCTTCATCACTTTAAATATATCATGTCACTCCCCGTGAGGTCTGCAGAGTTTCTGCTGAAGTCAGCTGATAGCTTTATGAATGTTTCCTTGTATGTAACTCGTTGCTTTTCCCTTGCTGCTTTTAATATTCTCTCTTTATCTTTATTTTTTTGCCATTTTAGTTACAATTTGTCTTGGTGTGGTCCTCTTTGGGTTGATCCTGTTTGGGACTCTGATTCCTGGACTTGAAAGTCTGTTTCCTTTCCCAGGTTAGAGAAGTTTTCAGCAGTTATGTCTTCAAATACATTCTCTGCCCCTTTCTCTCTCCTCCATCTGGGACCTCTATAATGTGAATGCTGGTACATTTGATGTTGTTCTAGAGGTCTCTTAGACCATCTAATTTTTTTTTGCTCCTTTTTCGTTTCTCTGTTCAGCATCAGTGATTTCCACTACTCTGTCTTCCAGCTCACTGATCCATTCCTCTGTATCATTTATTCTACTGCTGATTCCTTCTAGTGTATTTATTTTAGTTACTGTATTCTTCATCTCTCTTTGATTGTTCTTTATGTTTTCTCTTTGTTAACAATGTCTATTTCTTCTCACTCTGTTCATCCGTTTTTCTCTTCTCTTCTTCGATCATCTTTACAATTGTTACCTTGAACTCTTTCTTGGGTAGATTACTTTTCTCCACTTGGTTTTTCTTCTGGGTTTTTAATCTTGTGCTTTCATTTGGAATATGTTCCTCTGTCACCTCATTTTGCCTAACTTCCTGTTTTTATTTCTGTTTATCTGTTAAGTTGGTTACATTTCCCAACTTTGGAGAAGTGGCCTTTTGTAGGAGACATCCTATGCATCCCAGCGGTGTGCTCCCCTCTGGTCACCAAAGCTATATGCTCTAGGGCTGCTGCCTATGTGGGCTGCATAGGTCCTTCTGTTGTGTTGGGCTGACTACTAATGGGCAGTCTAGTAGGCTTGGCTGGCCCCCAGTATGGTTGGTTGCCAAGCCCTACCTTGTGTGGAGGCTGCCAGCTTCTGGTTGGCAGGGCCAGGTCATGAGGCAGCTAGTTGCTGAACCCTGGGGGATTCTAGGGCTAGTGCTGGCTTCCTGGCGGGTGGAGTCAGTGTCCAGGTGATCCTGAGCCTGTGCTTACCCTCTGATGGATGAAGCCAGGTCCTAGGGTTAATGCTGGGACATGGAGTTTGGCTGCAGGGCCCAGGGTTCCCAGAGCTGGTGTTGGACTGCTGGTGGGTTGAGCTGGTTCCTGACACAGCTGATTTCAGGGTTTGAGGTGTCCTGAAGCTTGTGGTGGCTGGAAGCTGGATGCAGCTGGGCCCAGCCAGTCTGAGGGCCAGTGCAGGCCTGCTGGTATGTGAGCTGGGTCCATAGGCTGCAGGAGTACAGTTGCCGTGGGGTCAGTGTCCACCTACTGGTGGGTGAGGTTGGTCCCAAAGCTAAAGCAGGCTTGCTGACGGCCAGGGCTGTAGATTCTCTGGCTGGTGCCTGCATTCTGGTGCACACAGCTCGGTCCCAGGGTCTCTGACTGCAGGGCATTGGGGGTCCTAGGTTTAGTGTCTGTGCACTTGTGTGGGAAGCCAGGTTCTGGGCCCTCTGGAGGGCAGGTCCATGTCCAGGGGTAGCTATGGGCTATGGGGTTCTTAAAGCAGCCTGTCTGCTGGTGGGTGGGGCTGTGTCCTGCCCAGTTAATACTTTGCCTGAGGCATCCCAGTGCTGGTGCCTACAGGCTGTTAGATGGGCAGGGGGTGGAGTTGGAGGTTGGTTCTTGAGGCTAATAAGCTAGAGGGAGTATTCCATAATGGTACTTATCAGTACTGGTGTCCATGTAGTAGAATGAGCTCTCAAAAGTAGTTTCTGTCAATGTCTGTATTCCCAGGGTGAGTTCCACTTGCCTTCTGCCTCTCTAGGAGACTCTCCAAGATCAGCAGGTAGGTCTGACCCAGGCTCCTTTCAAATTACTGCTTCTGCCTTGGATCTTGTAGCATGTGATTTTGTGTGTGCCCTTTAGTAATGGAGTCTCTATTTCCCACAGCCCTCTGGGTCTCCCAAAGTTAAGTCCTGCTGGCCTTCAAAGCCAAATGTTCTGGGACCCCCGGGTGGAGGAGTCTGATGTGGGGCTCAGACCACTCACTCTTTGGAGATAACCTCTTCAATTATAATTATTCTCCAGTTTGTGGGTCACCCACCCACGGGTATGGGTCTTGACTATACCACCACTTAACCCCTTCTACCCACCTAGTTGTGGTTCCTTCTTCATATCTTTCTTTGTAGAGGCTCTTTTCTGGTAGGTTCTGGTCTTTTTGATAGGTGTTCTGTAAATAATTTAAATTTTGGTGTGCCTGTGAGAGTGGGTGAACTCAGAGTCTTTATACTCTACCATCATGGCTGATCCTTTTCAGATTGTTCTTTTTGTGTGTGATGTAGTCTTGGTAGGTTTTGTTTTTCTAGGGATTTGTCCATTTTATGTGTGTTATCCAATTGGTTCACATAAAATTGTTCATAGTTCTCTCTTGTAATCCTTTTTATTTCTGTAGATTTAGGAGTATTGTCCCCACTTTCACTTTTGATTTTAGCAATCTGAGTCTTCTATTTTTTAGTCCATCTAGCTAAAGATTTGTCAATTTTGTTGACGTTTTGCAAAGAATCAACTTTTGGTTTCATTGATTATCTCCATTTTTCTATTCTCTATTTCATTTACCTATGCTCTAATCTTTAGTATTTCCTTCCTTCTGCTAGGTTTGGATTTAGTTCATTCTTTTTATAGTTCCTTAAAGTTGTAAAGTTAGATTGTTGATTCAAGAAATTTCTTTTTTAATTTAACAAATTTCCCTCTTACCACCACTTTTGCTGCATCCATAGGTTTTGGTATGTTGTGTTTTGTTTTCATTTATCTCTAAGTATTTTCTAATTTCCTTGTGATTTCTTCTTTGATTCACTGATTACTTAAAAGTGTATTATTTAATGTCCACAGTTTTGTGAATTTTCCAGTGTTCTTTATGTTATTGATTTCTAACTTCATTCCATTGTGGTCAGAGAAGATATTTTGTACGATACTTATCTTTTTTAAAATCTTGAGAATTGATTTGTTGCCTGTCATATGGTCTACCCTGGCATATGTCCTATGTGCACTTGAGAAAAACGTGTGTGCAGTTGTTGTTGGAAGGAGTGTTCTGTATATGTCTATTAGATATAAATGGTTTATTGTGTTAAGTTCTCTATTTCCTTACTTGTCTTCTGTCTGGCTGTTCTATCCTTTATTTAAGAGCAGGATTAATATCGCCAACTATTACGGCAGAATTGTCTATTTCTCCCTTCTATTCAGTCAGTTTTTGCTTCATGTATTTCAATGGTCTGTCATTAGGTGCATAATTGTTTATAATTGTTACATCTTGCTGCATTGGGCCTTTATTAATATATAGTAGCCTTCATTATTTCTTGTAAACTTTTTTGATTAAAGTATATTTAGTTTGATATAAGTATAGCCACTCCTGCATTCTTTTAGTTACTGTTTGCATGGACTATCATTTTCCATCCTTTTATTTTCAAACCGTTTGTGTTTTTGGATATCAAGTGAGTCTTTTGTAGACAGCATATAGGTGGGTAATGTATTTTTATCTCTTCTGCCAATCTCTATCTTTTGATTGGAGAATTTAATCCATTTACCTTTAAAGTAATTACTGGTAAGCAGGGACTTACTTCTGTAATTGTACTAATGTTTTCTATATGCCCTACAGCTTTTTCATTCCTCATTGACTACATTCCTGACTTCTTTTGCGTTTAGTTGGGTTTTCTCACAGTGAGATGTTTAAATTCCTTGTAAATTTTCTTTTGTTTATAATCTGTAGGTATTTTCTTTGTGGTTGCCATGGGGATTACATTTAATCATAAAGTTATAACATGCAAATTTGAATTTATAGCAGCTGAACTTCAATAACATATAAAAACTCTGCTCCTTTACAACTCCATTCCCATCCCTTTTGGTTGTAGATATCACAAAATTACATCTTTATACATTGTGTGCTCCCAAACAAATGATTTAAATGCATTAGTCTCCTGAGTTATATAGAAAATAAGGTACAGTAATAATAGCTTTTATGTTAATTTTTTTTAAACATATTAATTTTTGTTTTTGGGGGGTTTTTTTAGCAAACAAAAAATACAGTTATAAACCATTGTTAAAAAACTACTGGCTCTTGGGACCTCCCTGGCAGTCCAGTGGTTAATACTCTATGCTTCCACTGCAGGGGCCATGGGTTCAAACCCTGGTCAGGGAACTAAGATCCCACATACTGCGTGACACAGCCAAGAAATTTTTAAAAAGTATACTACTGGCTCTTATAATTGCCCATGTATTTACCTTTATAGATATCTTTATTTCTGTATATGGTTTCAAATTATTGTCCAATGTCCTTTTGATTCACCTTGCAGACTCCCTTGAGCATTTTTTTCAGGCAGATCTAATGGTCACAGACTCACTCAGCTTTTGTTTATCTGGGAAAATCTTGATTTATCCCTCACTATTCAAAGACAGTTTTGCTTAAATTGGATTCTGCCTGAATTTAGGATTCTGAATTGACAGGTTTTTTTTTTTCTTTTAGCACTTTAAATACAAGCCCACTGTCTTCTGGACTCCAAAGTTTCTGATGAGAAATTTGCCACTAATCTTGTTGAGGATCCCTAGTATGTGATCCCTAGTATTCACTTCTCTCTTGCTCCCCTCATGATTTGCTCTTTGTGTTTGTCTTCCAAATATTTGATTATAATGTGTCTCGATGGGGGTCTTATTTTATTTCATTGTGGGTCTCTTGGAGTTCATTGAATTTCTTGACTGTTTATATTCATGACTTTCATCAAATTAGGAAGTTTTCAGCCACTATTTCTTCACATATTCTCTCTGCCCCTTTTTCTCTCTTCTCCTTCTGGGGCTTGCATGATGTGTATGTTGGTCTTTCTGTTGGTGTCCCATAGTTCTCTTAGGGTTCTCTTAGGGTCTCCTAGGGTATTCCTAGGGTCTGTTTGCTTTTTAAAATCTTTTTTCTTTCTGTTCCTCAACCTCAATAATTTCCATTGTCTTATATTCAATTTCACTGATTTTTTCTTCTGCCTACTCAAATCTGCCTTTGAATCCCTCTAGTGAATTTTTCATCTAATTTATTGTACTTTTCAGCTCCAGAATTTAGTGTTTGGTCTCTTTTTAGGTTTCATTTCTCTATATTTATGTTTCCATTTTGTTAACACATTATTTTCTTGACTTTCCCCATGTCTTCCTTTAGTTCTTTGAACACCTTTAAGACAGTTTTTTAAAAGTCTTAGTCTAGTAGGTCTGCCATCAGGTCATTTTCAGGGACAGTTTCTGTTAACGTATTTTTTCCTTTGAATTAGCCATACTTTCCTGTCTCTTTGTATGCTCTTTGATTTTTTATTGAATACTGGCTATTTGAATCTAATGAGGTTGTAACTCAGAATATCAGATTCTCTCCCTCCCCCATGGTTTGCTTTTTTTGTTATTGTCTTGTTTGTTTATTTTATTGTTGTAGACTGTCTCTGTGGCAAGGATCAGCCTGAGGTGTAAACTTTAGTTCTTCTCAGGTCTTTTCTTAGTCTGCAACTTTTCCTGGGCATTTCTAGTTTTCCCCATATTTGAAGTTGTTTTTGAGTGTCTTAATGTCTCCTAAAAGGGGAAAAGTAGAAAAATGAAGAGGGGGAAAGAAAAGGTACTGGCCCTTTATATCCCATGGAAGTTACTTTAGCTGGAGGGGGAGGGGTTTGTAACAGTTACGGTAGGTACAACAAAAATGGCCACTGACTTCTTTGACTGCACCTCTGTGATCAGAAGCAGCAATCAGAAATCAGAGCACAGGTCCCTAATATTTGGAGCATAGGATCCTTTTTTCCCACCCTGACTCCCACAAGCTGTGTACAAGCTGCTTCAGGAGATGTGCACAGTTGCCTGCCATGTGGCTGGGGGTGGGGGATGGATAATTGCTACTATGCTAAGAGCTGAAATTGACTGAAGTTAAGCACAATTTCCCATCCAAGCCTTCCCAGAATTCTTCATCACCAGATCTTGATAAAGTTTATTCCTGGGTCCACCTTCATAATTCTCAATTAGTACTTCTGGGGTGGGGCCTTAAAATGTGCACTTCTTTTTAGCTCTTTGCTGATGCTTATGTTGCTGTGATTTGCCCAAACTTTGAGAGGCACTGTTCTAGAACACTTCATTCTCTCTTTGGCAGTATCTAATCTGAAGTGAAACTCATTTAATGAGTTTGTAATTTAAGTTATATTTTTCAAGCCTGGGAATTCTGCTGGATTCTCTGCCCTAGATTATAATCTTACTTTTTTTTTTTTACTTTTTCATGTAAATTTTATTTTATTGATTTTTTTAAACTTTTTATTTTATATAGGAGTATAGCCAATTAACAATGTTGTGATAGTTTCAGATGCACAGCAAAGCGACTCAGCCATACATATACATGTATCCATTCTCCTCCAAACTCCCCTCCCATCCAGGCTGCTACATAACATTGAGCAGAGTTCCCTGTGCTATACAGTATGTCCCTGTTGGTTATCTGTTTTAAATATAGCAGTGTGTACATGTCAATCCCAAACTACCTAATTATCCCTTTCCCCCACCCTTCCACCCTGGTAACCATAAGTTCGTTCTCTAAGTTAGTGAGTCTGTTTCTGTTTTGTAAGTAAGTTCATCTGTATCGTTTCTTTTTAGATTCCGCATATAAGGGATATCATACGATATTTCTCTTTCTCTATCTGACTTACTTCACTCAATATGACAATCTCTAGGTCCTTCCATGTTGCTGCAAATGACATTATTTCATTCTTTTTAATGACTGAGTAATATTCCATTGTATATATATCCAGAGAAAAATATGGTCCAAAAGGATATGTGCAGCCAAATGTTCACTGAAGCACTGTTTACAATAGCCAAGACATGGAATCAACCTAAATGTCCATAGACAGAGGAATGGGTAAAAGAAGATGTGGTACATATATACAATGGAATATTACAATCTTACATTTTAATTATTCAAATAATATTAAGGACATTTACTTTATATACATGCATAGTTATTTCATTATCTGTATCTCTGATTTTGTTTCAAAGGTCTTTTTGTTTGTTTTGGGTTATTTGGATATTGTCTTTTCTTATATCTGGTTATTTTTGTTTGAATACTAGAAATTGGTTTTGGAAAGTTGAATAGGGAATTTGGATTTATAGTTGATTCTGGAAGGATACTCAGGCACTAGTAACCTCCAATCTTCTTAGTCCAATAAGAGATTGAGATGATTAAAAGCTGGGTTTTAATCTCTGTGTAAGCTGGGTTGTTTTCCACTTATCCTAACCCATGGTGTATAGCCATTCCATGGTTTACAAGGGCCTTCTCCTTTGTGAGGATTTTAACATCAGTTTTTATATGTTAGTTCCATTAATATATCAGTTCCTCAGGTTTCTCCTCAGGTTTTTTTGCTGCCATTTATAGAATTGGTAAATTCTTTTTTTTCTACAGGTAAAAAAAAAAGTTAGGCTCTTGGAATATACCTCTAGAACATTCTTCTCCTTCACAACAGATTTTAAAATATTCTGAAAAAAAAATTCTGTATCATTTTTTAGTCATTTTCAGTGTGTTTATTGTTTAAAATTACCTGTTACTTCACCATTCTTAGAAGTTGAACCCTTGGCCTCTGTGTTCACTTTTGAAAATCGTCTCTTTGGCTGAATAACTGCATTAAATTTTTGATATAACATAAACCTTCAGTCTTTTCCCTATTTCAAGGTCTGTGATTTTGAGCTGAGGCTGGGAAATTATTTTATAAACTCCCCAGTTGAATTAAATGCATAGCCAGTGTTTAAAACCCCTAACATATCCATTCTTTTTTTTTTCTTAGAAAATTATAGTGGTTTATTAGAAAAAGTAATCTCCAGTTAAGGAGTATTATAAAAAAAAAAGATATAATTCAAATGAGAAAAGGATCAATACAGGGAATTCCCTGGTGGAGCAGTGGTTAAGAATCCACCTGCCAGTGCAGGGGACATGGGATTGAGCCCTGGTCTGGGAAGATCCCACATGCCATGCAGCAACTATGCCTGTGTGCTGCAATTACTGAGCCTGCGCTCTAGAGCCCACGAGCCACAACTGCTGAGCCTGTGTGCCAAAACAACTGAAGCCCACGTGCCTAGAGCCAGTGCTCCGCAATAAGAGAAGCCACCACAATGAGAAGCCTGTGCCCCACAACAAAGAGTAGCCCCCACTCACCACAACTAGAGAAGGCCCACACACATCAACGAAGACCCAACACAGCCAAAAATTTAAAAAAATAATAATAATAAATTTATTTTAAAAAAACCTTATTAAACAAAAAAGGATCAATTCATCAGGAGGACATAATTCCAAATATAGCATATCCATTCTTTTTTTTTTAAAACTTTTTATTGGAGTATAATTACTTTACAGTGTTTTGTTAATTTCTGCTGTGTAACAAAGTGAATCAGCTATATGCATACGCATATCCCCATGTCCCTTCCCTCTTACGACTCCCTCCCACCCTCCTTATCCCACCACTCTAGGTGGTCGCAAAGAACCAAGCTGATCTCCCTGTGCCATGCAGCTGCTTCCCACTAGCTATCTATTTTACATTTGGTAGTATATATATGTCAATGCTACTCTCTAACTTTGTCCCAGCTTACCCTTCCCCCTCCCCATGTCCTCAAGTCCATTTTCTATGTCTGTGTCTTTATTCCGGTCCTGCCCCTAGGTTCATCAGAACCATATTTTTTTTTTTAGATTCCATATATATGTGTTACCATACAGTATTTGTTTTTCTTTTTCAGACTTACTCCACTCTGTATGACAGACTCTAGGTCCATCCACCTCACTATAACTCAATTTCGTTTCTTTTTATGGCTGAGCAATATTCCATTGTGTATATGTGTCACATCTTCTTTATCCATTCATCTGTCAATGGACACTTAGGTTGCTTCCATGTCCTGGCTATTGTAAATAGTGCTGCAGTGAACATTGTGGTACATGACTCTTTTTGAATTATGGTTTTCACACGGTATATGCCCAGTAGTGGGATTGCTGGGTCATATGGTAGTTCTATTTTTAGTTTTTTTTTTTTTTAAAAGGATATAAGGGTAAATTTTTGTTTTAATTTTTTTTTAATTTTTAAAAAATTTTATTTTTTATTTATTATTTTTTTTGGCTGTGTTGGGTCTTCGTTTCTGTGCGAGGGCTTTCTTTAGTTGCGGCAAGCGGGGGCCACTCTTCATCGCGATGCACGGGCCTCTCACTGTCGTGGCCTCTCTTGTTGTGGAGCACAGGCTCCAGACGCGCAGGCTCAGTAGTTGTGGCTCACAGGCCTAGTTGCTCCACGGCATGTGGGATCTTCCCAGACCAGGGCTCGAACCCGTGTCCCCTGCATTGGCAGGCAGATTCTCGACCACTGCGCCACCAGGGAAGCCCCTATTTTTAGTTTTTAAAGAAACGTCCATACTGTTCTCTATAGTGGCTGCACCAATTTACATTCCCACCAACAGTGCAAAAGGGTTCCCTTTTCTCCACACCCTCTCCATCATTTATTGTTTGTAGATATTTTGATGATGGCCATTCTAACCTGTGTGAGGTGATACCTCATTGTAGTTTTTTTTAAAGAATTTTTTTTAAGGCATTGTTTACTTTGTTTATTTATTTATTTTTTTTGGCTGTGTTGGGTCTTCGTTTCTCTGCGAGGGCTTTCTCTAGTTGTGGCAAGCGGGGGCCACTCTTCATCGCGGCGCGCGGGCCTCTCACCATCGCGGCCCCTCCCGTTGCGGGGCACAGGCTCCAGACGCGCAGGCTCAGTAATTGTGGCTCACGGGCCCAGCCGCTCCGCGGCACGTGGGATCCTCCCAGACCAGGGCTCGAACCCGCGTGCCCTGCATTGGCAAGCAGATTCTCAACCACTGCGCCACCAGGGAAGCCCCCTCATTGTAGTTTTGATTTGCATTTCTCTAATGATTAGTGATGTTGAGCATCTTTTCATGTGTTTGTTGCCAATCTGTATATCTTCTTTGGAGAAATGTCTATTTAGGTCCTCACCCCATTTTTACATTGGGTTGTTTGTTTTTTTTGATATTGAGCTGCATGAGCTGCTTGTATATTTTGGAGATTAATCCTTTGTCAGTTGCTTCATTTGCAAATATCTTGTCCCATTCCGAGGGTTGCCTTTTCTCTGATTTATGCTTTCCTTTGCTGTGCAAAAGCTTTTAAGTTTCATTAGGTCTCATTTGTTTATTTTTGTTTTCATTTCCATTTCTTTTGCTGTGATATATGTCATAGAGTGTTCTGCCTATGTTTTCCTCTAAGAGTTTGATGGTGTCTGGCCTTACATTTAGGTCTTTAATCCATCTTGAGTTTATTTTTGTGTATGGTGTTAGGAAGTGTTCCAATTTCATTCTTTTACATCTAGCTGTCCAGTTTTCCCAGCAACACTTATTAAAGAGGCTGTCTTTTCTCCATTGTATAATCTTGCCTCCTTTATCAAAGATAAGGTGACCGTATGTGCGTGGGTTTATCTCTGGGCTTTCTATCCTGTTCCATTGATCTTTATTTCTGTTTCTGTGCCAGTTGCATACTGTCTTGATTACTGTAGCTTTGTAGTATAGTCTGAGGTCTGGGAGCCTGATTCCTCCAGCTCCGTTTTTCTTTCTGAAGATTGTTTTGGCTCTTTGGGGTCTTTTCTGTTTCCATAGAAATTGTGGAATTTTTTGTTCTAGTTCTGTGAAAAATGCCATTGGTTGTTTAATAGGGACTGCATTGAACCTGTAGATTGCTTGGGGTAGTAGAGTCATTTTCACAATGTTGATTCTTCCAATCCAAGAACGTGGTATATCTCTCCATCTGTTTGTATCATCTTTAATTTCTTTCATCGGTGTCTTATAGTTTTCTGCGTACAGGTCTTTTGTCTCCTTAGGTAGGTTTATTCCTAGGTATTTTATTCTTTTTGTTACAATGGTAAATGGGAGTGTTTCCTTAATTTCTCTTTCAGATTTTTCATTATTAGTGTATAGGAATGCAGAAAATTTCTGTGCATTAATTTTGTATCCTGCTACTTTACCAAATTCATTGATTAGCTCTGGTAGTTTTCTGGTGGCATCTTTAGGATTCTCTATGTATAGTATCATGTTATCTGCAAACAGTGACAGTTTTACTTCTTTTTCCGATTTGGATTCCTTTTATTTCTTTTTCTTCTCTCATTGCTGTTGCTTAAAGTTCCAAAACTATGTTGAATAATAGTGGTGAGAGTGGGCAACCTTGCCTTGTTCCTGATCTTAGAGGAAATGGTTTCAGTTTTTCACCATTGATAATGATGTGGGCTTTGGGTTTGTCATATATGTCCTTTATTATGTTGAGGTAGGTTCCCTTTATGCTTATTTTTTGGAGGGTTTTTATCATAAATGGGTGTTGAATTTTGTTAAAAGCTTTTTCTGCATCTAGTGAGATTATCATATGGTTTTTATCCTTCAATTTTGCCAATATGGTGTATCACATTGATTGATTTGCATATATTGAAGAATCCTTGCATTCCTGGGATAAACCCCACTTGATCATGGTGTATGTTCCTTTTAATGTTCTATTGGATTCTGTTTGCTGGTAGTTTGTTGAGGATTTTTGCATCTATGTTCATCAGAGATATTGGCCTGTAGTTTTCTTTCTTTGTGACATCTTTGTCTGGTTTTGGTATCAGGGTGATAGTGGCCTCGTAGAATGAGTTTGGGAGTGTTCCTCCCTCTGCTATATTTTGGAAGAGTTTGAGAAGGATAGGTGTTAGCTCTTCTGTAAATGTTTGATAGAATTTACCTGTGAAGCCGTCTGGTCCTGGGCTTTTGTTTGTTGGAAGATTTTTAATCACAGTCTCAATTTCAGTGCTTGTGATTGGTCTGTTTATATTTTCTATTTCTTCCTGGTTCAGTCTTGGAAGGTTGTGCTTTTCTAAGAATTTGTCCATTTCTTCCAGCATGTCCATTTTATTGGCATATAGTTGCTTGTAGTAATCTCTCATGATCCTTTGTGTTTCTGTAGTGTCAGTTGTTACTTCTCCTTTTTCATTTCTAATTCTATTGATTTGAGTCTTCTCCCTTTTTTTTCGTGATGAGTCTGGCTAATGGTTTATCAACTTTGTTTATCTTCTCAAAGAACCAGCTTTTAGTTTTATTGATCTTTGCTATCGTTTCCTTCATTTCTTTTTAATTTATTTCTGATTTGATCTCTATGATTTCTTTCCTTCTGCTAACTTTGGGGTTTTTTTGTTCTTCTTTCTCTAATTGCTTTAGTTGTAAGGTTTCATTGTTTATTTGAGATGTTTCTTGTTTCTTGAGGTAGGATTGTATTGCTATAAACTTCCCTCTTAGATCGGCTTTTGCTGCATCTCATAGGTTTTGGCCCGTCGTGTTTTCATTGTCATTTGTTTCTAGGTATTTTTTGATTTCCTCTTTGATTTCTTCGGTGATCTCTTGGTTATTAAGTAGTGTATTGTTTAGCTTCCTTGTGTTTGTATTTTTTATAATTTTTTTCCTGTAATTGGTGTCTAGTCTCATGGCATTGTGATTAGAAAAGATACTTGATAAGATTTCAATTTTCTCAAATTTACCAAGGCTTGATATGTCACCCAAATATGGTCTATCCTGGAGAATTTTCCATGAGCACTTGAGAAGTGTATTTGCTTGGTTTTGGATGGAATGCCCTATAAATATCTATTAAGTCCATCTTGTTTAATGTATCCTTTAAAGCTTGTATTTCCTTATTTATTTTAATTTTGGATGACCTGTCCTTTTGTGAAAGTGGGGTGTTAAAGTTCCCTACTATGATTGTGTTCCTGATGTTTTCCACTTTTATGGCTGTTACCATTTGCCTTATGTATTGAGGTGCTCCTATATTGGGTGCATAAATATTTACAATTGTTATATCTTCTTCTTGGATTGATCCATTGATCATTATGTAGTGTCCTTCTTTGTCTCATGTAATAGTCTTTATTTTAAAGTCTATTTTGTGTGATATGAGAATTGCTACTCTAGCTTGCTTTTTTAAAAAATATTATATTTTTAAATTAATTAATTTATTTTCCTATTTTTGGCTGAGTTGGGTCTCTGTTGCTGTGCATGGGCTTTCTCTAGTTGTGGCGAGCGGGGGCTACTCTTCATTGCAGTGCTCGGACTTCTCATTGCGGTGGCTTCTCTTGTTGTAGAGCACAGGCTCTAGGCACGTGGGCTTCAGTAGATGTGGCTCACGGGCTCTAGCGTGCAGGCTAAGTAGTTGTGGCACACAGCCTTAGTTGCTCCGTGGCATGTGAGATCTTCCCGGCCCAGGGCTTGAACCTGTTTTCCCTGCATTGCCAGGTGGATTCTTAGCCACTGTGCCACCAGGGAAGCCCTAAATATTTTAAATGTTACAATGTCAAATATTCTTTTTTTAAAAAATTAGTTTATTTATTTTTGGCTGCTTTAGGTCTTCCTTGCTGTGCAGAGGCTTTTTCTATTTGCAGCGAGCATGGGCTACTCTTCCTTGTGGTGCACAGGCTTCTCATTGCAGTGGCTTCTCTTGTTGCGGAGCACGGCCTCTAGGTGTGTGGGCTTCAGTAGTTGTAGCACGTGAGCTCAGTAGTTGTGACTCATGGGCTCTAGAGCGCAGGCTCAGTAGTTGTGGCTCACAGGCTTAGTTGCTCTGTGGCATGTGGGATCTTCCCGGACTAGGGATCGAATCTGTGTCCCCTGCGTTGGCAGGTGGATTCTTAACCGCTGACCCACCAGGGAAGCCCCCAGCTTTCTTATGATTTCCATTTGCATGGAATATCTTTTTCCATCCCCTCACTTTCAGTCTGTATGTGTTCCTAGGTCTGAAGTGGGTCTCTTGTAGACAGCATATGTACAGGTCTTGTTTTTGTATCCATTCAGCCAGTCTGTGTCTTTTGGTTGGAGCATTGAATCCATTTACATTTGAAGTAATTATCGATATGTATGTTCCTATGACCATTTTCTTAATTGTTTCGGGGTTTTTTTTGTAGGTCTTTTCCTTCTCTTGTGTTTTTCTTGCCTAGAGAAGTTCCTTTAGCATTTGTTGTAAAGCTGGTTTGGTGATGCTGAATTCTCTTAACTTTTGCTTATCTGTAAAGGTTTTAATTTCTCTATCGAATTGAAATGAGATCCTCGCTAGGTAGAGTAATCTTGGTTGTAGGTTTTTCCCTTTCATCACTTTAAATATGTCCTGCCACTCCCTTCTGGCTTGCAGAGTTTTTGCTGGAAGATCAGCTGTTAACTTTATGGGGATTCCCTTGTATGTTATTTGTTGCTTTTCCCTTGCTGCTTTTCATATTTCTTCTTTGAAAATAATTTTTGATAATTTGACTAATATGTGTCTTGGTGGGTTTCTCTTTGGGTTTATCCTGTATGGTACTCTCTGTGCTTCCTGGACTTGATTGACTATTTCCTTTCCCATGTTAGGGAAGTTTTCTATAACTATAATCTCTTCAAATATTTTCTCAGACCCTTTCTTTTTCTCTTCTTCTTCTGGGACCCCTATCATTCGAATGTTGGTGCGTTTATTGTTGTCCCAGAGGTCTCTGAGACTCTCCTCAATTCTTTTCATTCTGTTTTCTTTATTCTGCTCCCTGGCAGTTATTTCCACCATTTTGTCTTCCAGCTCACTTATCCGTTCTTCTGCCTCAGTTATTCTGTTATTGATTCCTACTAGAGTATTTTTAACTTCAGTGATTGTGTTGGTCATCACTATTTGTTTGCTCTTTAGTTCTTCTAGATCCTTGTTAAATGTTTCTTTTATTTTCTCCATTCTTTTTCCGAGATTTTGGATCATGTTTACTGTCATTACTCTGAATTCTTTTTCAGGTAGGTTGCCTACTTCGTCTTCACTTATTTGGTCTTGTAAGTTTTTACCTTGCTCCTTTGTCTGTAACAAATTTTTTTGTCATTTCTTTTTTTTGGGGGGGGGGTGATGCTGTATTCCTGTCTTACTGGTTGTTTGGCCTGAGCCGTCCAGCACTAGAGTTTACAGACAGTTGGATAGAGCTGGGTCTTGGTCCTGAGATGAGGACCTCTGGGAGGCCTCACCCCAATTGATATTCTCTGGGGTCTGAGGTTCTCTGTTAGCCCAGCAGTTTGGACTCAGAGCTCCCACCTCAGGAGCTTGAGCCTCACCTCCAGCCTGGAAATCAAGATTCTGCAAGCTTCATGGTGAGGGAAAAAAAAAAAGAAGAAAAAAAGAAAAAAAAGAGCAGTACAATATCAAAGAATAAAAAACAAAATAAAATTAGAAAGATAAAAAATATATTAGGAAAAATAAAACTACATTTGAAACAACTGCAACAAGGTAAAATAAAACCACAACAGAAAAAAGAAAACAAAAGGGGGGGGGTGGCAAGCCAAAAGGAGAGAACACTAACAAAGTATAAAGAATAAAATAAAATTAGAAAAATAAAAGATGTATTAGGAAAAATAAAAATATAAAAGAATCAACAATGAATCAACAAGGTAAAATAGGACCCCAATCTAAAAGAGGGGGGAAAAAAAAAAGCCTTGGCTATGGGGGCGGAGTTTAAGCAGGGGTGGAAGTTAGGCAGGGGTGTGGTTTTTGGTGGGGCAGGACCTAGGCAGGTGGGGGGGTTACGTTTGAGCATTGGATGGGGCCTAGGTGGGGCGACCTTCAAGCATGGGGCCGGGCCTCTGCTTAGGACCTGCACAGAAGGTGAGAGGGCCTCTGGAGTGTGGTGTTCCGGAGTTTGGAGGTAGGTCCCTGAGTGAGAGTGTGTGTGTGGGGTTTAGGCCCAGCTCGTTGGAGGGGTTCTCCAAGTGTAGAAGTAGGGCCCTGGGTGGGGATGTAGGGGTGGGGCTTGTGCTCTGCATGGCAGGAGGGAGGCTCTGAGGGTATAGCATTAGGCCTGGGAACCCAACAGGGTTCCTGGTGCCTAAGTGGACAGGGAAAGCACTGGCTGCATTCCCTTCTGTTCCTTTGTGCCCCTCCCCTACGGTCTCCCCTGTCACCGCTGGACCCCTAACTGTAGGTGGGTCCCGCTGGGTGTAGAAACTACAGCCACCACTCAGAGTGCCAGTCCTGGAGCTCCAGCCTTTACTTTTTCTCCCCCTTCCCTCCCTCCCACTCCCTCAGGGCCTGCGTGGCTGGAGGGGGTCTAGGTGGGCAGAGGATCAGGCCCAGGATCCCAACAGGTTCCTGGGGGTCCAAGTGGGCAGGGGAAACCTGGCCATACTCCCTTTTGATCCTCTGCCTTCCCAATGGTTCCCCAATTTCCCCCTTCGGGCATGGGATCCCTTCCCCTCCCCGAGCCACCCCTCAGGGGTGCCAGTCCTGTCTCGCCTCCACTTCTCCCCCTTCACTCCCCCCATTCCCCGTGTCCTACTCGGTCGTTGGGGGTTCCTACCTTCCCTTTAGGTGTCTGTGGTCCCCCACCGGTGCCTGGTAGGTACCCTGGTTGTGAGGAGACGTGAATTCCGTGTCCTCCTAGTACGCCGTCTTGACTCTAGCATATCCATTCTTTCGCCAAATTATCTTCAGTGTCACCTTAGTCATATATCAAATTTCCATATGATTGTGATTATGTTGCGTATTTTTTATTCTCTTCTCTTATCTCACCCCTATCTTTGCTACATTATTGCCTATCAAAACTTATTAAACTTTAAAACATGCCCCTTCTACACTGAATTTTGCCTTGCTCTTCTTCAAAACTGTCTTGGCTATGTTTGGCTTCTTTATCTTTCATAAGAAATTTAATATGTGCTTTGGAATTTTCATAAAAATCCTTGTCATTATTTTTATTGAAATTGCATTGCCTATATGGTTATATTTGGGAGTTGACATCTTTATGACATTTTCTTCCCATCCATAGTTATATATATATATATATATATACACACATACATATTATATGTTAATTATATATATATATATATACATACATATATATAATTAACAGTTATCTAATTTTTATTTAACATGTCTCACTGAAGTTTTATTTTTTCACAAGTTTTATTAAATTTATTCTGTGTCGTGTATATAATTAATATATTGATAGTATTTGTCATTATAAATACTATCTTTTTAAAAATCTGTTTAGTTTTTTTGCTGTATATAAGAATGCAATTGATTACTACTCATATGCTTTCTTCTATTTTTAAAAATTCTCCTTTGCCTTTGGTGCTCTGAATCTTAAAAGATGTACAATTTTTATTTCACATTTTTGATAATTTTTGTGCTCTTTCTCAAGGATTCATGTATTTTCATACAGTCTGAAAAATTCTCAGTCATCACTTCTCACCTGGAGTTACACTGCTTTCCCAGGCTCTTTACTGTCTTTCCCAAAGTCCTTCCTTTTCCATTGCCATCTATCCTTTCTGTAGGGCCCAGAGTGAGGTTTTTAAAGTGCAATTCAAATCATTTCACACCCCTGCTTAAAAGCCCAAGAAGGATCTCCTTTGCATTTAAGATTCTTTAAAAATCCTTATAATGGCTGATGAGGCCCAGCCAATGTCTACAGCCTTGTTCTTTGGTATCTTCGTCTGTGCTTCAGTCACACTGACCTCCCTCCAGTTCCTTCAAGAACATGATGTTCCCATCAGACCCTTCACATCTCTGGCCCCTGCTTGGACTACTGCTCCTGACCACTGTGCTGGTCTCACTTTTCCTTATTCTTCATGCTGTAGCTTAGTTATGACTTTCTTAGAAGACTTTCTCCATGGCACCCACAATTATAATTCACTGTCCTTGTTATGGTCTCACATAGCATGCTATGTTTTGCCTTTATAGAACCAATCACATATTGTAATTATGTGTGTTTGTGATTATTTGTTTCTTTCTCCTTTACCACAAGCCTCATAAAGACAAAACTGAGACTTTCGTGTGGAACCCCAGCACCTAGCTTAGTACCATACTAGTCATTCAAAAGTTCTACAAGAAATAAAGTACATATTTAATATTTTAACTGAGCCTCAGATGGAAATCATTTGTCTGAAGTCACTCAGCAAGTGAGTGCTAGAGCCAGGATTCACACTCTAGCTCTCACCACCACTTGCCAGTTGGCAGTCAGCAGTTGGCAGGTCTGTCACTTACCTTCAGGGCCAGTGTATCATACTGAGAAGTGCTGTGATCATACCTCGTTAATGTTAAAGCGCCAAGGGGAAATGTTTTAAAATAATACAACAGACCTAATGTTAGGCCTGTACATCCATGAGACCCAAGGAAGGCATATTTGATCAGCCTGACTTTATGAAGTGTAATTAGCATCTAACTGCTGTTCCTTAAATATTGCTTAAAATTCCACAATTGTGTATATTTGGCCTACATTTTTGTTTGGGTCCTAGATACCTGTTAATGTATATTTTTAAGGGATTAAAAAACTAATTTTCTTGTGTTATACTCTATACCTTAGTTATAAATATTTAGGAAAATATACAAATTTAAAAATGAAAAACAATCTTGGATAACAAAAATAGTTCGGTTTTAGTTGTTCCACTTATCTGTCAATTGAGTAGTTTTGGAAAATAGATAATTATAACATTCTCTGAATAGCCTTGACACAAACAGAAAGCCATTTTTGGTGAAAATCCTCTTTCATAATTGATGAACCAGAGAACCTTTCAAATCAGACAGAACTCAAGACTCCGGGCAGAGTTATAACTTGGGTGCCTTTATTATCTCAGTCCCTCCTGAGATTAAAAATGCAGTGATACCCTCTCAGATAATTCATGTATTCAAATCCAAATCCAAGAGTGAGCCAATTAAGCATAGGCTTGTCAGGTTTTTCCAACGTTAGCTATATCTCTGTCCAACCTTTGCTTTATATGTTTGGTAATAGAACCAGCTGCATGCCTGTTTCCCCATTGGTGATGATGTCCCTTCTGTCTGCAGCTACATATCCAAAGCCAGACATGATGATGTGAGCATAGAGTGTGCTATGTCAAGAAAAAACTGGACACAATTTTCTGGTGATGTACTCTTTGAAAATGTGTTATGGTAAAAAATGAAGTAAATTTTGTCTCATCATTCTAGGTGTAGTAGATTTTGATTGGCAAGCCCAGAATAATTATGTTAACTGTATTAGGAAAAAACTGCCTTCTATGGATCAGAAAAAGACACTTCAGCTGGCATTGTGGAGTAAGAGTAGTAAGAAACATTTGCTCTAATCCTGGGCAGAGTATTAATTAGATGGAGATAAAGGTAGCAAACAAACATACCATAATAGAATTTCAATCTAAGGAATATGAGAGTATATGGGGGAGGGAGGTTAGTATTTTGAATTCAGACTGGGGCTGGTTTGAGAGGAAAATCCTCTGAATCCTTCAGAGTTAATTGCTGCAAGTAATCAAAGTCACCTGTGATTATGAATCCATGAAAATAAGCAAAAACTAAAGCATTTTACTTTAGAACCCCACAGCTGAACTTTAAAAGACTGCAGTACAAAAAGACACAGTACAAACATTGAGACCTATGTGAAATTGGGAGGCCAAGACAGAGACATACGTAGACTTTCCATACATGGAAAGCTGTCATCCCTTATAGGTGAATTGAGAAAATATTCTCTCCTGAGAATTTCCAACCACTGGGACATGTCCCACCAAGGTCCTAGCAGAGTACAGATGGGATACTTCAGGCAACTTATGAGGGTTTAATACAGGAACTTTTAAATGTGTGAGCAGGAGGTAGGGAAACAAACAAGAGATAGTGATACACCCAGAACTTGTACCTGTGGAGCTATTGCTAACTCCAAGACCAAAGTGAGGAGGAGCACTGAGGGTTGCTGGAACACAGAAGGTGAAATTCATGTGCAGAAGGTTGCCTTGAGAGAAGCAGTGACCTCAGCTGAGAGACAGAGTCAGCCTAAGGCAGCCCTACTGATCAGCTAAACTCAAATGTAAATTACTAGGGCATCTGAGTTGTTTGTCACTCTTGTTCACCAGGTCCAATCAAGATTTTGATATTATTGTGGACTGTTGTGGTATTTCTGCATAAAGTCAAGGTCCCTGTGAACTATATGTGACAAAGAGCAAGAATGTTAACATGGGCCCCTGGCAAGACAATGAATGTATACTTCTGTTTTCCCATGAAAAAGCCAACTGCTCATGAGCCTCTTTTTTTTTAAAATAAATACATTTATTTATTTATTTATTTATTTTTGGCTGCATTGGGTCTTCATTGCTGCACGCAGGCTTTCTCTAGTTGCGGTGAGCGGGGGCTCCTCTTCGTTGCAGTGCATGGGCTTCTCACTGTGATGGCTTCTCTTTGTTGCGGAGCATGGGCTCTAGGCGCGTGGGCTTCAATAGTTGCAGCATGCGGGCTCAGTAGTTGTGGCACACGGGTTTAGTTGCTCCGCAGCATGTGGGATCTTCCCGGACCAGGGCTCGAACCCGTGTCCCCTGCATTGGCAGGCGAATTCTTAACCACTGCGCTACCAGGGAAGCCCAGCCTCTTCATTAATGAGAATGGAAAGTAATGTGATCACCAGGTCAACACCACATACTAAGTGTCTGAATTTGGTAGATGTCTTTTAGCAACGATTCAACACTCAGCATAGAAGTTATAAATTGAGACTACCATACTTTGTTATAGCAGACTACTGTTATCCATTATGATTCTTCTGGTTTTGCAAGGGTCATAAATGGAAAAGGAATATGATGGAGACTACTACCACTACATCTTTTATGACTCTTCTGGCATTAATCTCAGTAAATCCTCCTGAAGTGCATTATTCTTTCTGAGTTGTTGTTTTGGCTAAAATGTCAGTTTCCAGGGTTTCCACTTGGCTCTTTCTATTGAAATAGCTCTTACTCTACAAGTTTGAAGATCAGTGTGAGGATTCTGCAGCATCTATTCCCACATCTATCCCACTTATACATTGTGGAGCTGGGGCTATACACAGATTGGGTTTATGGAGGCTTTGAAGAGTCTTCATATTCCCCATCCCCACAGTTACTCTGAATAATAACTTCAACAACCTTTGGGAAATAGGAGAATACACACACACACACGCACACACTGGTATTACCATGTTTTTCTTCAGATAGGAAAAACAGTCAACAGTCCCCTCATTGATTGGTTTGTGTGTCTGTGAACTGACACGAATTCTGTATACTAGGGGAGGAGCCAGTATCATGCAATTAAAGAAATGCTAGTGTGCTCTACATTTACCTTGCCCCTAGGGACACTATGACAAAGTAGCCACTGTTATACAATCCAAAGGTCAAGGTACTTGGTAACCACTCTTGCACTGCTGTATTATGTAACTATATCCACCTTCCCACTGATAATTAAGTGCTGCCTCTTGGTTTCTGCCATTCTGGAATCTCTACATCCTCATTGGTATTGCCATGGTAGTATCTCCCACTGTCAATTCAGGCCAATAGCAAAGGGTCACCATCAAATTTGTCAAAGATGCTGGGTCTCCTTTACCAGGGTGTTCCTTAACTGCTTTAGGGAAAGGAGAGACATCTGCTTGCTTAGGCTGACAGAATGCAACAGAAGAGTGATGGTCAGTTCTGAATCCAGGTCTCAAGAAGCCCCATGTGATTTGTTCTCTCTCCTGGAACCTACCCAACTACCATATGAACACTCAGGCTAGCCTCCTAGAGGATGAGAGACTGACTACCTGGAAGATGAGTGGAGATGAGTCATCACAGCTGAGACCATCCTAAACCAGCCAACTTTTGGCCCACTGGATGGCTGATGCAGAAGCACCAGCAGCCTATCCAAAATTAGCTGGACCTGGCCCAGATCAACAGAGCCACTCAGGAGCTAAATAAGTGGTTGTTGCTTTGGCCATCAAGTGTTTGTAGTACTTTATTACACAGCAGTAGCTAATTCATTTAAACAGTAGAAAGTCTTAGTAAATATATGCTACTGCAGGCCAGGAGCTATTGCCACTCTCCTAATCTTCAGTGAGTTCATGTTCCCATGGCAGTGATGGGTATTGCATGTTTGTTTCTCTGAGAAACCCACCTCCTCCTCGGACTAGGATTACACAGGTAAACTAACTTAGTCCAGGGAACATGTCAGTGATGTCCAAAACTCTATAGGCCTTGATGCTTACAGAGTTTTAAGGGAAACCCTTTAAATAAAAGAAGACAAAATAGGTACAAAATTACCTCTGCTTATGAATGTCTATAACAAGAAAATAAATCACAATGAATTACATATTTTTTTTTGAAATTTCATGTAATGTCTGAAACATTTATATTAACATATTTCCATACAAATAACCCAATGAAAGTTTAGTATTAGTTGTTTTCTTTGTTTGTTTTATACTGCGTATTCTTATTAGTCTTCAATTTTATACACATCAGTGTATACATGTCAATCCCAATCGCCCAATTCAGCACACCACCATCCGCACCCCACAGCAGTTTTCCCCCCTTGGTGTCCATATGTCCGTTCTCTACATCTGTGTCTCAACTTCTACCCTGCAAACTGGCTCATCTGTACCATTTTTCTAGGTTCCACATACATGCATTAATATATGATATTTGTTTTTCTCTTTCTGACATACTTCACCCTGTATGACAGTCTCTAGATCTATCCACGGCTCAGCAAATGACTCAATTTCGTTCCTTTTTATGGCTGAGTAATATTCCATTGTATATATGTACCACAACTTCTTTAACCATTTGTCTGTCGATGGGCATTTAGGTTGCTTCCATGACCTGGCTATTGTAAATAGTGCTGCAATGAACATTGGGGTGCATGTGTCTTTTTGAATTATGGTTTTCTCTGGGTATATGCCCAGTAGTGGGATTGCTGGATCATATGGTAAATCTATTTTTAGATTCTTAAGGAACCTCCATACTGTTCTCCATAGTGGCTGTATCAATTTACATTCCCACCAACAGTGCAAGAGGGTTCCCTTTTCTCCACACCCTCTCCAGCATTTGTTGTTTGTAGATTTTCTGATGATGCCCATTCTGACTGGTGTGAAGTGATACCTCACCGGAGTTTTGATTTGCATTTCTCTAATAATTAGTGATGTTGAGCAGCTTTTCATGTGCTTCTTGGCCATCTGTATGTCTTCTTTGGAGAAATGTCTATTTAGGTCTTCTGCCCATTTTTGGATTGGGTTTTTTGTTTATTTAATATTGAGCTGAATGAGCTGTTTATATATTTTGGAGATTAATCCTTTGTCTGTTGATTCGTTTGCAAATATTTTCTCCCATTCTGAAGGTTGTCTTTTCATCTTGTTTATGGTTTCCTTTGCTGTGCAAAAGCTTTGAAGTTTCATTAGGGCCCATTTGTTTATTTTTGTTTTTATTTCCATTACTCTAGGAGGTGGATCAAAAAAGATCTTGCTGTGATTGATGTCAAAGAGTGTTCTTCCTATGTTTTCCTCTAAGAATTTTATAGTGTCCGGTCTTACATTTAGGTCTCAAATCCATTTTGAGTTTATTTTTGTGTATGGTGTTAGGGAGTGTTCTAATTTCATTCTTTTACATGTAGCTGTCCAGTTTTCCCAACACCACTCCTTGAAGAGACTGTGTTTTCTCCATTGTATATCTTTGCCTCCTTTGTCATAGATTAGTTGACCATAGGTGCGTGGGTTTATCTCTGGGCTTTCTATCTTGTTCCATTGATCTATGTTTCTGTTTTTGTGCCAGTACCATATTGTCTTGATTAATGTAGCTTTGTAGTATAGTCTGAAGTCAGGGAGTCTGATTCCTCCAGCTCCGTTTTTTTCCCTCAAGACTGCTTTGGCTATTCGGGGTCTTTTGTGTCTCCATACAAATTTTAAGATGATTTGTTCTAGCTCCGTAAAAAATGCCATTGGTAATTTGATAAGGATTGCATTGAATCTGTAGATTGCTTTGGGTAGTATAGTCATTTTCACAATATTGATTCTTCCAATCCAAGAACATGGTATATCTCTCCATCTGTTGGTATCATCTTTAATTTCTTTCATCAGTGTCTTATAGTTTTCTGCATACAGGTCTTTTGTCTCCCTAGGTAGGTTTATTCCTAGGTATTTTATTCTTTTTGTTGCAGTGGTAAATAGGAGTGTTTCCTTAATTTCTCTTTCAGATTTTTCATCATTATTTTATAGGAATGCAAGAGATTTCTGTGCATTAATTTTGTATCCTGCAACTTTACCAAATTCATTGATTAGCTCTAGTAATTTTCTGGTGTCATTTTTAGGGTTCTCTATGTATGGTATCATGTCATCTGCAAACAGTGACAGTTTTACTTATTCTTTTACAATTTGTATTCCTTTTATTTCTTTTTCTTCTCTGATTGCTGTGGCTAGGACTTCCAAAACTATGTTGAATAATAGTGGTGAGAGTGGACATCCTTGTCTCGTTCCTGATCTTAGAGGACATGCTTCCAGTTTTTCACCATTGAGAATGATGTTTGCTGTGGGTTTGTCGTATATGGCCATTATTATGTTGAGGTAGGTTCCTTGTATGCCCACTTTCTGGAGAGTTTTTATCATAAATGGGTGTTGAATTTTTTCAAAAGCTTTTTCTGCATCTATTGAGATGATCATATGGTTTTTATTCTTCAATTTGTTAATATGGTGTATCACATTGATTGATTTGCGTATATTGAAGAATCCTTGCATCCCTGGGATAAATCCCACTTGATCGTGGTGTATGATCCTTTTAATGTGTTGTTAGATTCTGTTTGCTAGTATTTTGTTGAGGATTTTTGCATCTATATTCATCAGTGATATTGGTCTGTAATTTTCTTTTTTTGTAGTATCTTTGTCTGGTTTTGGTATCAGGATGATGGTGGCCCCATAGAATGAGTTTGGGAGTGTTTCTTCCTCTGCAATTTTTTGGAAGAGTTTGAGAAGGATAGGTGTTAACTCTTCTCTAAATGTTTGATAGAATTCCCTGTGAAGCCATCTGGTCCTGGACTTTTGTTTGTTGGAAGATGTTTAATCACAGTTTCAATTTCATGACTTGTGATTGGTCTGTTCATATTTTCTGTTTCTTCCTGATTCAGTCTTGGAAGGTTATACCTTTCTAAGAATTAGTCCATTTCTTCCAGGTTGTCCATTTTATTGGCATAGAGTTGCTTGTAGTAGTCTCTTAGGATGTTTTGTATTTCTGCGGTGTCTGTTGTACCTTCTCCTTTTTCATTTCTAATTTTATTGATTTGAGTCCTCTCCCTCTTTTTCTTGATGAGTCTGGCTAATGGCTTATCAATTTTGTTTATCTTCTCAAAGAACCAGCTTTTAGTTTTATTGATCTTTGCTCTTGTTTTTTTTGTTTCTATTTCATTTATTTCCGCTCTGATCTTTATGATTTCTTTCCTTCTGCTAACTTTGGGTTTTGTTTGTTCTTCTTTCTCTAGTTCCTTTAGGTGTAAGGTTAGATTGTTTACTTGAGATTTTTCTTGTTTCTTTAGGTAGGCTTGTATAGCTATAAACTTCCCTCTTAGAACTGCTTTTGCTGCATCCCATAGGTTTTGGATCATCGTGTGTTCATTGTCATTTATCTCTAGGTATTTTTTGATTTCCTCTTTGATTTCTTCAGTGATCTCTTGGTTATTTAGTAACGTATTGTTTAGCCTCCATGTGTTTGTGTTTTTTACGTTTTTTTCCGTGTAATTGATTTCTAATCTCATAGCATTATGGTCAGAAAAGATGCTTGATATGATTTCAATTTTCTTAAATTTACTGAGGCTTGATTTGTGACCCAAGATGTGATCTATCCTGGAGAATGTTCCGTGCTCACTTGAGAAGAACGTGTAATCTGCTGTTTTTGGATGGAATGTCCTATAAATATCAATTAAATCTATCTGGTCTATTGTGTCATTTAAAGCTTCTGTTTCCTTATTTATTTTCATTTTGGATGATCTGTCCATTGGTGTAAATGAGGTGTTAAAGTCCCCCACTATTATCGTGTTACTGTCGATTTCCTCTTTTATAGCTGTTAGCAGTTGCCTTATGTATTGTGGTGCTCCTATGTTGGGTGCATATATATTTATAATTGTTATATCTTCTTCTTGGATTGATCCCTTGATCATTATGTAGTGTCCTTCCTTGTCTCTTGTAATATTCTTTATTTTAAAGTCTATTTTATCTGATATGAGTATAGCTACTCCAGCTTTCTTTTGATTTCCATTTGCATGGAATATCTTTTTCCATCCCCTCACTTTCAGTCTGTATGTGTCCCTAGGTCTGAAGTGGGTCTCTTGTAGACAGCATATATATGGGTCTTGTCTTTGTAGCCATTCAGCAAGCCTGTGTCTTTTGGCTGGAGCATTTAATCCATTCACGTTTAAGGTAATTATCGATATGTATGTTCCTATGACCATTTACTTAATTGTTTTGGGTTTGTTTTTGTAGGTCCTTTTCTTCTCTTGTATTTCCCACTTAGAGAAGTTCCTTTAGCATTTGTTGTAGAGCTGGTTTGGTGATGCTGAATTCTCGTAGCTTTTGCTTGTCTGTAAAGCTTTTGATTTCTCCATCAAATCTAAATGAGATCCTTGCTGGGTAGAGTAATCTTGGTTGTAGGTTCTTCCCTTTCATCATTTTAAGTATATCATGCTACTCCCTTCTGGCTTGTATAGTTTCTGCTGAGAAATCAGCTGTTAACCTTATGGGAGTTCCCTTGTATGTTATTTGTCATTTTTCCCTTGCTGCTTTCAATAATTTTTCTTTGTCTTTAATTTTTGCCAATTTGATTACTGTGTGTCTCGGTGTGTTTCTCCTTGGGTTTATCCTGTATGGGACTCTCTGTGCTTCCTGAACTTGGGTGGCTATTTCCTTTCCCATGTTAGGGAAGTTTTCGATTATAATCTCTTCAAATATTTTCTCTGGTCCTTTCTCTCTCTCTTCTCCTTCTGGGACCCCTATAATGCGAATGTTGTTGCGTTTAATGTTGTCCCAGAGGTCTCTTAGGCTGTCTTCATTTCTTTTCATTCTTTGTTCTTTAGTCTGTTCCACAGCAGTGAATTCCACCATTCTGTCTTCCAGGTCACTTATCCGTTCTTCTGCCTCCGTTATTCTGCTATTGATTCCTTCTAGTGTAGTTTTCATTTCAGTTATTGTATTGTTCATATCTGTTTGTTTGTTCTTTAATTCTTCTAGGTCTTTGTTAAACATTTCTTGCATCTTCTCGATCTTTGCCTCCATTCTTTTTCCGAGGTCCTGGATCATCTTCACTATCATTATACTGAATTCTTTTTCCTGAAGGTTTCCTATCTCCACTTCATTTAGTTCTTTTTCTGGGGTTTTATCTTGTTCCTTCATCTGGTATGTAGCCCTCTGCCTTTTCATCTTGTCTATCTTTCTGTGAATCTGGTTTTTGTTCCACAGGCTGCAGGATTATAGTTTTTCTTGCTTCTGCTGTCTGCCCTCTGGTGGTTGAGGCTATCTAAGAGGCTTGATGGGAGGCTCTGGTGGTGGGTAGAGCTGACTGTTGCTGTGGCGGACAGAGCTCCGTAAAACTTTAATCCACTTGACTGTTGATGGGTGTGGCTGGGTTCCCTCCCTGTTGGTTGTTTTGCCTGAGGCAACCCAACGCTGGAGCCTACCTGGGCTCTTTGGTGGGGCTAATGGCAGACTCTGGGAGGGCTCACACCAAGGAGTACTTCCCAGAACCTCCGCTGCCAGTGTCCTTGTCCCCACGGTGAAACAGAGCCAGCCCCCGCCCCTGCAGGAGACCCTCCAACACTAGCAGGTAGGTCTGGTTCAGTCTCCCCCAGGGTCACTGCTCCTTCCCCTGGGTCCCAATGCGCACGCTATTCTGTGTGCGCCCTCCAAGAGTGGGGTCTCTGTTTCCCCCAGTCCTGTCAAAGTCCTGCAATCAATTCCCACTAGGTTTCAAAGTCTGATTCTCTATGAATTCCTCCTCCCGTTGTCGGACCCCCAGGTTGGGAAGCCTGACATGGGGCTCAGAACCTTCCCTCCAGTGGGCGGACTTCTGTGGTATAAGTGTTCGCCAGTCTGTGAGTCACCCACCCACCAGTTATGGGACTTGATTTTAATCTGATTGCGCCCCTCCTACCGTCTCATTGTGGCTTCTCCTTTGTCTTTCGATGTGGGGTATCTTTTTTGGTGAGTTCCAGTGTCTTCCTGTCAATGATTGTCCAGCAGCTAGTTGTGATTCTGGTGTTCTCGCAAGAGGGAGTGAGAGCACGTCCTTCTACTCTGCCATCTTGGTTCCTCTTTTCATGAATTACATATTTAAGAAAGTTTTGAAAACTACAGAAATATCACAAAGTATATAAAATACCATAATGTTTATATTAATTGTCTAGTGTATTCTGTAATATATTTTTCTATACTTCAATGGCTGCTTATTCTTTGATTGGTTCTCATTTGAAAGTAAGTTTGCAGGGTTTTTTTTTTTTTCTATAGAGAAAATAGATTCTGATGTCATGCTTGACTGTGTTTATTATAGGTGGCATAGAAAATTCATTAGCTTCACAAATCATTAGTGGTAATGTTATGGAAAATTTTGGGATTGTTGTCAAATTTAAGAAAAACCCTATCAAAATTATTTCATTTATTAGCTACAGGATTTCAGCTAATTTCATATAAGTGGTCAATTTTCTGTTCTTTTATAGGAAACTGTTAGACTTCATTATGCTAGCAAATATCAGATACCCTAAGATAGAGCCCATTATGTTGGGCTTATAAAATGTGTGACTTCATACACAAATGGAATCACTGTAGTACTGCCAGAAGTCTTTATCCTACAAACATAGGCATTCTGATTTTCAAAAAGTAAGTGTGTGTGTGTGTTTATTGCATTAATAAGTACAGGTTAAAACTTCTGTTTTGACTGGGAAGATATTCAAACCAAATATGTAGCTTACAGATTTACACATCTGATGACCTAATACTTGGGAGAATTTTCCACAGATAAGCTTTTTTCTCCTTAGATTTCAAACTTTTTTTCCTTTAATACCAACATACTTTCAGGCCCATTTAAGAAAACAATATAAATATCCACAAATTGTCCCTGAAAAATCTTGAAAATAACTGTCTTAAATATTCTCAAAGAGCAAAAAGGAGAGCATGGATAAAGAACTAAAGGAAATCAGGGGAACAGTATATAAACAAAATGAGAACATTGACAAAGAGAAATTATAAAGAAAACCAAATTCTGGATCTAAAAATTCAGTAGCTGAATTGAAAAACTCACTAAAGGAGTTCAAAAACAGATGCCAACAGGCAGAAGAAAGAATCAGTGAACTTGAATACAGGTCACTTGAAATTATTGAATCTGAGAAATAAGAAAATAAAGGTGAACAGAGTCTAAGGGATGTATGGGATACCATCAAACAGACTAATATATACATTATGGGGATCTTAAAGGAGAAGAGCAAGAGAAAGAAAAAGGGTCAGAGAGATTATTTGAAGAAATAATCACCCCAAACTTCCTAAACTTGAGGAAATGCATGGATATAGAAATACAAGAGGCTCAACCAACTCCAAGTAGGACAAAAAGGGACTCACAGTGAGACACTTTATAATCAAACTGTCAAAAGACAAAGGCAACAAGAGACTCTTGAAAGCAGCAGGAGAAAAGTGACTCAGCACATACAAGGGATCCTCAATAGAATATTAGCAGATTTCTTGGCAGGACTCTTACACAGTCCATATAGTAGTGGGATTATATATTTACTAAAATGCTGATAAAATGCAGAAAGAAAAATTGTGAACCAAAATTTCTATATCTGGCAAAACTATCCTTCAGAAATGAGGGAGAAATTAAGACATTCCAGATAAAACCTGAGGGAATACATTACCACTAGGCCTGCCCTAAAAAAAATTCTAAAGTCATTCAAGATCAAATTAAAGGATTCTAGACAATAACTAGAAGCCATATGAAAATATAAAGTTCTCCCATAAAGGTAAATATATGGGCAAATATAAAAATCATTACTTTGTCATTTGAGCCTGTAACTCCACTTTTTATTCTACAGGATTTAAAAGACAAAAGCATAAAATATATTTATAAATATGTTAGTAGGTACACAGTATATAAAGATGCAACTTACAACATCAATAAAATAAAGGGGGGGCAGAGATGTAAAGGAGTAAAGTTTTTTTATGTGATCAAAATTGGTTTGGTATGAATTTTAAATAGTTATAACTTTAGAATGTTATAACATCCCCAATGTTAACCACAAAGATAATATCTATAGAATATACACAAAAGGGAATGAGAAGAGAATCCAAACGTGTTACTACAAAAATTAACTGAACACAAGGGGAGGCATTAATGGAGGAAATAAGGGACAAAATATTCTATAAGACTTAAGGACAACAAATAAAATGGCAACAGTTAAGTCCTTCACCAACACTAATTACTATAAATGTAAATGTGTTAAACTCTGCAATCAAAAGACATAGACTGGCAGAGTGGATTTAAAAAAACAAAACAGGATATAACTGCATGCTCTCTACAAGAGACTCACCTACCTAAAGACACAAATAGGTTCAAAGGATGGAAAAAGATATTCCATGCAAATATCAAAAGAGAGCAGAGGTGGTTATACTAATATCAGACAAAATAGACTTTAGTTAAAAAAAAATTGTAACAAGAGACAAGAAGGGGGCTTCCCTGGTGGCACAGTGGTTGAGAATCTGCCTGCCAATGCAGGGGACACGGGTTCGAGCCCTGGTCTGGGAAGATCCCGCATGCTGTGGAGCATCTGGGCCCGTGAGCCACAATTACTGAGCCTGCGCATCTGGAGCCTGTGCTCCACAACAAGAGAGGCCGCGATAGTGAGAGGCCCGTGCACCGCAATGAAGAGTGGCCCCCACTTGCCACAGCTAGAGAAAGCCCTCACAAAGAAACAGACCCAACACAGCCATAAATAAATTAATTAATTAATTAAAATTAAAAATTAAAAATAAAAAAGAGGCAAGAAGGACATTATATAATGATAAAAGTCAATCCAACAGGAAGATATTACAATTATATGTGCAACAAACAGCAAAGCTCCCATATATATGAAGCAAACATTGTCATAATTGAAGGGAGAAATAGACAGCTCTACAATGTGAGTAGACTTCAACACTGCACTTTCAGTAATGGTTAGAAGCTCAATAAGGATATAGAGCACTTGAACAACACTCAACCCAAACATTCACCTCCCCAGATGTGAAGCCACAAATCTGTTATGAAACAACCCACACGTGACAATGTGGCCTTAATCATACATTGGCCTTTACACACCTAAACACATTTGCCCTTAGCTTCCTCATACTCCTTAGCAAAATACACACACAGCAAAGGAACAGGCTCTGAACAGACACAATGTGGTAGACTGTATCATTAAGAAGAATATGTACTGCCCCTTTCTGTGGTGTTTCTGTCTAAGAGAGTATACATACCACCCAGTTGAACTCAGGTGTAGCCATGTAACTTACTCCGGCCAATAAAATGTGAGTGAAAATGCCATGTATAACTTCTGATAAGACACATTCCCCTCTGTTGCTGTTCCAGATGGGGCTGCTTCATCCATCTAGATCCAAGGTGAAGAGGACAGGGAACCAATCTAAAACTAACCAATGGAGGATATGAAACATAAATGAGAAACAAACCTTTGTTGTTGGAAGTCACTGAATTATTTGTTACATTGGATACTCCAGCATACCCCACATACCAAAGCATAGAAAACACTACATTCCACACATACACATGCTCACACACACATACATTCACACATACCTCCAAACTCCACCCATATAAACATACAATATATTAATACTCTGGAAAAATGCCTATCACACCCAGCTGGACTCAGAATAGATACAACCATTCAGCCCCCAAAATACACACACACACCCACATCCCCTCAAAACTCCCAAAATATGCATCCCCAACTCCCTATAGTTAAAAATACACACATCTAGAACCTTACATGACCCAAATACACATAGACACACCAATCCCCATCCCCAAATGCATATATATGTCATCCTAGCCTTCTCAAATACATGCATAAAACCTTCACAAGCTATGAATTCACACATACCCTATCCCAGCAGAATTCAACATGTATTTCACATAGCCTTACCCTCCTCAGATACACATGCACTCTCCCTACAGTCTGAATATTCACATAAACCACCCAAACTCTAGCTTGCAACATAACCCACAAGAACCTTCACATATACCTTCATACATACCCTCAACCCCACCACAAACAGGAGATTTCAAGCTTCCTTAATGTATACATAGCCCCTCAAATCCCATTTTCACACACTGCCAACCTGAAGTGTGCACACAGACAGACACACTATCTTGAACACACACACACACAACTCCCACAACCTGAACATGCACATTTTTCTCCCACCCTCAGGATGAAAATTAAAATGGATGGAACTGGAGATTATCATACTAAGTTAAGTAAGACAGAGAAAGACAAATATCATATAATATCGCTTATTTGCAGAATCTAAAAGAATGACAAAAATGAACTTATTTACAGAACAGAAACAGACTCACAGACTTAGAGAATGAACTTATGGTTACCAGGGGGAAGGGTGGGGGGGAGGGATAGATTGGAAGCTTGGGATTGACATGTATACACTGTTATATTTAAAATAAAATACCTTTCCATGAATAAATAAAGAGTAATTCATAACTATTTAAAAAAAAAAAGGATTCAAGGTGTATGGGGTGGACTCTGTAGAATACTGGCACCTGCAACCTAGATCCTGTCTCAGCAAAGTACCTACTTTACTGGTTGCTGATGTGCTGTTGGAAGACAGCTTTGGCTGCTGGTCCCTTAGGGTTGCTTGAGCTATACACAGTGCCCTGCCAATTTTTATCTCTCCCTGGATAGGCTTCATATCCAGTGGCCAAATCAAGCAAGGGACAAATCAGCCTGAAGACAATTCTATCAAGAATTAATTTTTAGCCCTATGACTGCACATTAGATCCAGTGAAACTGTTTGGGAACCTGAGTCTGATTTCTACTCAGCCCAATGATGCTCCCTTTTTTTGTTTTTCCCAGTTCTTTTTTAAAGAAAACATCCTGCTCACAAAACTCTGACGCAAAGACAATTCCAGGGAACCAAACTGAGGTAAGATTTATTGTTTTTTTACAAACAAAAATTTTTAGAATGGCTTGTACCTTAGGTGTGTAGAATTTTTTCTATCTTTTTTCTTCTCATTTTGGTCTCCTTTCTGTCCCCAGCCATTTTCCCCTTTTTTTCTTTCTTTAGGTGTCCTAGTGGTCCTGAGTGACCCCTGCTGCAAGCGGTGGCCTCCCTTTCTAGGGTGTCCCAGTCAACTTTAGAGGGCCCAGGGTCCACATCCAAGAGAGCAGTGGTTGTGGCATCCTGATTTTGTGACAGTGTGGTTTTGATTAGGAGACTTTTAGCATGCTAATGGGCAGCAGCACTTAGGAGATTCCAAGCAGGAGATCTGTAATCTCAAATCAGTTGATAAACCTCCTCAGCTGTCTTAGGGGGAATGAGAATGAAGTGCTCCTTCTCTTTGACAAAGCTTCTTACCTTGACCAAACTCTATTAGGCTCCCCTAAACTTTCCAACTAGGCTTTCTTCTATATTCCTATCTGCATTGTCTGATTTTAGCAAGAATCTTGCCACATCAGTGTGGCCAGAATCCCCCAGCCTTGATATCTGATCACCCTGGATATCTAATTAGGTTCCTCATTCTCCACCACTCTCCTGGTGATGTCTGATTACCCAAGCCTGCCATTAGCAAGAATCCTGTTAGGTAAGCTTAGCCAGAAACCCCTTACCACTGATGTTCCTCTTAGTAGTTTTCCATCCACTGACCCACACGCTGCTCCTTGGGTATAAATCCCTACTTACCCATGCTATATTCAAAATTAAGCCCAGTCTCTCCACCTGCCACTTCAAGACCCTATTGCAGTGGTCCCTACAACCATTGTGATGGTCCCCCTTGAATAAAGTCTTACCCTTCTTTAACAAGCGTCATGAATAATTTTCTTGTTTAAAAGTTAGAATATTATTTTTTCTTTAACACCCTTTCCCTTTTTCATTAAACACTGAGCCACCAGTCTTCATCAATGGGATACCTTATACTCTACTGTATTGAAGTATGAAATGCAACAGAAGCAACTTAAGCAACAACAGAAAAATTTGCCTTCAAGCAACATTTAAGCTCTTTTGTGTGCCATGGCTTCCATGAGAGCACCCCATGATGAACCCAGTGGGTTCCTATAGTGCACCTGAGACAGACACCTGGACTCTTTGCCAGGGACACCCTCTAAAAGGACAGGCCAATGCAATCTCTTACAGAATGGGGAGACTCAGTTGAGCAGTGACAAAGATTCTTTTTTTTTCTTTTTTTCTTTATTTTTATTTTTTTTATTAAAGTATAGTTGATTTACAATGTTGTATTAATTTCTGTGGTACAGCAAAATGATTCAGCTATATATATATATATATATATATATATATACATTCTTTTTTATATTCTTTTCCATTATGGTTTATCATAGGATATTGAATATAGTTCTCTGTGCTATACAGTAGGACCTTGTTGTTTATCCATTCTATACATAATAGCTTACATCTGCTAACCCCAACCTTCCACTCCATCCCTCCCCCAACCCCCTCCCCCTCAGCAACCACAATTCTGTTCTCTATGTCTGTGAGTCTATTTCTGTTTTGTAGATAGGTTCATTTGTGTCATATTTTAGATTCCACATATAAGTGATATCATATGGTATTTGTCTTTCTGACTTACTTCACTTATTATGATAATCTCTAGTTGCAAAGATTCCTTTTTTAACCAAACTTTAGTCAGGCTCCTCTGAACCCTCTTCTCAACTAGGTCCTGACTTTGGGATTCTGTGTCCATCTTTGCATTGCCTAGTTTTATCAAGAATCCTGTCAAATCAGTTTAGCCAGAATCCTCCATATTTGATCACCCTTGATATATGACCAAATTCTTCCTCCCCCACCATCCTCCAAGTGATGTCTGATCACTCTGGCCTCCCTTCATCAAAAATTCTGCTAGATTAGTTTAGCAAAAAGTACTCCACCTTCCCAGTAATTTCTACCCACTGACCCCTCAACCTGCTCCTTGGCTATAAATCGCCACTTTTCCTTTTTGTGTTCATAGATGATCCCAGTCACTTTCCCCTATTGAAATAATATTGACGTCCATTCCAACAGTCCTGAATAAGGAGTTCCTTACTATCTATAATAAAAATCAGAATACTTTTTTTCTTTAACAGCAGCCTACAAGAAGTGACATCAACAAGAAGGTCGAATAAGTTGTCCCTCATCATATCCCACTCTCAATAACAATTGGGCATCTGTCCATAGACAAAAGTGTTTTTGTGGGAGCTGTGGAATCCAGCACCAAACAACAAGTGGCCAGAGAGGAGTCTCACATACTTGTGTATCCAGTAATGGGCATACAGACCTTGGTCCAGCTGTGGACCCTGAAGTGGCCTGTGTTCCAGCTCCAGCTCCTCTTGGCCATGGTCCAAGAGCCCCTGGAGAACAGTGGCTTAGATAATCACCCACAATAAAAGAGTCTTTGTGAGAATCCAGGTTTCCAGTGAAGAAGCTCTGGCACACTGTTGGAGCAAAATAATCCAAGATTGAATACATTGGGGAAGATAAGAGGAACAATTAAGACTTTACCTGTGTCACCCCTCCTCCAAAGAATCACAGTTTAAGGCAAAGAGAGAGCCCTTCTTGGCCCATGATTTCTCCCTTGGGGGAGAGTGAGGGTGTGTAAGTGAGCACTCAGCTTACCCTGCTGTGCAGGAAGCTCCCAAAGAAGAACATTATTTCTCTTGCCCCATCCAGAGTAACTGAGTCATGAGCTGCGTGACGGGGGGGTGGTGAGTAGGTAGCACATCAGCTAGGGCTCAGATGGTATCAAAGGGATGTGGATTCTACTAACCACACCACAGACTCCATTGGGAGACCCACCAACAAGCTGCTGGACCACTCACCCATGTATTACCCCAATTGCCCCATGGGTATTTACAGTGCTACACACACATCACCCCCACACACTTCCACTCCTTGGTTGGCTCTCTGTGCAGTCTCCTAACAGTTTAGAGAACAGGGTTTTGCAGATGACTAATGAGCATATGTAGAAAGCCAGCCTGAGTCTGCAGACCTGAGAGAGACCCAGGTCTCTCTTAAGCATTTAGCACTGCTCTTGGGAAAGCAAAAGCCCAGCCTGGTGCATTGCAGGATTGAGGGAAGGCATACAAGCTTAATAATGTCACAAGAAGGAATAAGTGTGAAGCATACCCACAGAATGTCTAAGGAAGCCACAGAATCCCTAGCAGGGCTAACGGAAGGCATTTCTCAAAGACCAAAAGAAGTGACTGATAGTTCAGATGTGAAGACAGCAACACAAGTCTCCAAGGAACATGAAAACTCAAGGAAACATGATGGCACAAAAGGATCACAATGATCTTCCAATAACAAATCCCAAAGACATGGAGATATGTGATTTAGTTCATAAAGAATTCAAATTAGCTTTTTAAGGAAGCTCAGTGAGCTACAAGAAAACACAAAAAGACAATTCAAAAAATCAAGAAAACGAGATAGAAATCATAAAAAGAATCAAAATAAATTAAGGAGCTGAAGAATGCAATGAATGAAATGAAAAATGCAATAGAGCATCAACATCAGAATGGATCAAGCAGAGGATTATATGAAGTAGAAGACAGGACCATTGAAATTATCCAGTCAGAGGAGAAAAAAAACGAATATAGAATAAAAAAGAGTGAAGAAAGCCTACATGTATTTTGTGATACCATCAAGAGAAGTAACCTAATAATTATTATAGTCCCAGAGGAGAAGAGTGAGAAGGGGGCAGAAAGTTTATTTAAAGATATAATAGTAGATAACTTCCCAAATGTGGGAAGAAATTTGGCCATCCAAGTCCATGAAGCCCATAGGTACCCAAAGAAATTCGACTCTAAAAAGATCTCCTCCAAGACACATTATAATAAAACTGTCAAAACATCAGTTTTATTTTGTAGGTTGGGTTAGATTATATTTAGAGAGAATCTTAAAAGCAGCAAGAGAAAAGAAGCGTATCACCTACAAGGGAACACCCAAAGGGCTATCATCAGATTTCTCAGCAGAAACAGACTAGGAGAGAGTGAGATGATAAATTCAAAGTGAAGAAAGAAAAAACTGCCAACAAAGAATACTTTATCCAGCAAAGATGTCCTTTAAAAATGAAGGAGATAAAGACTTCCCCAAACACACAAAAGCTGAGAAAACTCATCACCACTAGATCTGCCTTACAAGAAATGCTGAAAGGAGTTCTTCAAGCTGAAATGAAAGGATGCTAGTGAGTCACATGAAAACATATGAAAATATACAACACACTGGTAGAGATAAATATGTAGTCAAATTCAGGCCATTCTAACACTATAATATGGTAGCGTATTAATGACTTCAACTCTAGTAAAAACACTATAATAATTTGTTAATGAACAAACAATATAAAAAGAGGTAAATTGTGACATTGAAAATATAAGAGAGGAAAAAGTAAAAGGATAGGATTTTATGAGATCAAACTTAAGTTTTTATCAGCTCAAAATAAACTTTTTATCTATAAGATGTTTTGTGTAAGCCTCATTGTAACTGCAAAGCAAACACCTACAGTAGATACACAAAAGATAAAGAGAATCACAGCATATATAATGGAAAATCATTTCACAAAGGAAGACAGCAAGAGAGGAAGAAAGGAACAAGGGAACTACAAAAGAGCAAGAAAATGTTAATAATATGGCATACCCAGACAACCCTCAGAATGGGAGAAAATATTTGCAAATGAAGCAACTGACAAAGGATTAATCTCCAAAATATACAAGCAGCTCATGCAGCTCAATATCAAAAAACAAACAACCCAATCCAAAAATGGGCAGAAGACCTAAATAGACATTTCTCCAAAGGAGACATACAGATTACCAACAAACACATGAAAAGATGCTCAACATCACTAATCATTAGAGATAATGCAAATCAAAACTACAATGAGGTATCACTTCGCACCAATCAGAATGGACATCACCAAAAAATCTAGAAACAATAAATGCTGGAGAGGGTGTGGAGAAAAGGGAATCCTCCTGCACTGTTGGTGAGAATGTAAATTGATACAGCCACGATGGAGAACAGTATGGAGGTTCCTTAAAAAACTAAAAATAGAGCTACCATATGACCCAGCAATCCCACTACTGGGCATATACCCTGAGAAAACCATAATTCAAAAAGACACATGTACCACAGTGTTCATTGCAGCACTATTTACAATAGCCAGGACATCGAAGCCATCTAAATGTCCATTGACAGATGAATGAAGAAAGAAGATGTGGCACATATATACAATGGAATATTACTCAGCCGTAAAAAGGAACGAAATTGAGTTATTTGTAATGAGGTGGATGGACCTAGAGTCTGTCATACAGAGTGAAGTAAGTCAGAAGGAGAAAAACAAATACCATATGCTAATGCATATATATGGAATCTAATAAAACGGTACTGCTAAACCTAGTGGCAGGGCAGGAATAAAGATGCAGATGTAGAGAACAGACTCGAGGACATGGGTGGGGAGGAGAAGCTGGGATGAAGTGAGAGAGTAGCATTGACATATATACACTACTAAATGTAAAAGGGGTGGCTAGTGGAAAGTTGCTGCATAGCACAGGGAGATCAGCTCGATGCTTTGTGACCACCCAGAGGGGTGGGATAGGGAGGGTGGGAGGGAGGCTCAAGAGGGAGGAGGGGATATGGGGATATATGTATATATATATAGCTGATTCACTTTGTTGTACAGCAGAAACTAACACAACATTGTAAAGCAATTATACTTCAGTAAAGATGTTAAAAAAATGGCATATCCATCAAAATTACTCTAAATGTAAATGGATTAAATTATCCAATCAAAGACATATGCTGCTACAAGAGAATCACTTCAGCTTCAAGGATACATATAGACTGAAATTGAAGAGATGGAAAAAAGATATTTCATGCAAATGGAAAACAAAAGAAAGCAGGATAGCTATACTTATATTAGACAAAATAGACTGTAACATGAGACAAAGAAAAGTTTAAAAGCTGTAACAAGAAACAACAAGGACTTACTGTATAGCACAGGGAACTATATTCAATATCTTGTAGTAATCTATAATGGAAAATAATAAAATAAAAGAATATATATATATATATATATCCAAATTACTTTGCTGTACACCTGAAACTAACACAATATTGTAAATCATTATTGTAAATCAACTATACTTCAATAAGAAAAAAAGCTGTAACAAGAGAAAAAGAAGGTCATTGTATAAAGATAGAGGCCAACTCACCAAGAGGATATAACAATCACAAATATATATGCGCCCAACTTAAATATATTAAGCAAATAATACAGATCAGAAGGGAGAAATAGACAATATAATTATAGTAGAGTGTGTCAATACACCACTTTCAACAAAGGATAGGTTGTCCAGACAGAGAATCAGTAAGGAAATATACTTTATTTGATGGTCTATACTTTAGACCAAATGGACTTAATAGACATATATAGAACATTCCATCCAACAGCAGGAAATATACTTGCTTCTCAAACAAAAAAATGTCAACTTTACAGCTCAAGGAATTACAAAAAGAAGAACAAGCCAAATCTAAAGTTAGCAAAAGGAAGGACATAACAAGGTTCAGAGCAGAAATAAATGGCATATAGACCAGTAAAACAATAGGAAGATCAGTAAAACTAAGAAATGTTTTTAAAAAAATAAAATTGACAAACTTTTAGCTAGACTAAGAAAACGAAAAAGACTCAAATAGTTAGAAACGAAAGAGGAGACATTATAACACAATAAAACAGAAAATCAGATAACACAGAACAGATATCACAGAAAATCAAAGGATCAAAAGAGATTACTATGGATAATTATATGCCAGTGTTTTGTATAACCTAGAAGAAATAAATTCCTAGAAACATACAACCAACCAAGATGAAGGCATCTTGAATGAATGATGAAGACTTAGAAAATCTGATCAGACCAATTAACAAGTAGGGAGATTAAATCAGTAATCCAAAACCTCTCCAAAAGAAAAGCCCAGATTCCCCTGGTGAATTCTACCAATAATTTAAAGAATTAATGCCAATACTTCTCAAACTCTTACAAAAAAATTAAAGTGGAGGGAACAACCCAAACTCATTTTACAAGCCCACCATAACCCTGATACCAAAGCTAGTCATAGATACTACAAGAAAAGAAAACTACAGGACAATTTCCCTGATGAATATAGATACAAAAATTCTCAAAATAAAATAGCAAATCAAATTCAACAATACATTAAAAGGATCATGCCCTATGATCAAGTGTGATTTATGTATGCCTGGGATGCAAGGATGGTTCAACATATGCAAATGAATAAATGTAATACATCACCTTACTAGAATGAAAGATAAAGTCAATGACCATATCAATAGATACAGACAAAGCATTTGAGAAAATACAACATCTTTTCATGATTAAAAAAAAATACTCTTCACAAATTGAGTATAGAAGTAATAAAAATCATATATGAAAAGCTCACAGCTAACATCATCCTCAATGGTGAAAGTTTAAAAGCTCTTCCTCTAAGATTGGGAACAAGACAAGGACATCCACTCTCATCATTCCTATTTAACATAGTACTAGAAGTCCTCACCAGAGCAATTAAGCATGAAAAAGAAATAAAAGACATCCAAATTGGACAGGAAGAAGTAAGATTGTCTCTGTTTGTACATGATATGATCTTGTATATAGAAAAATCCTAAAGACTCCACCAAATAAGCTTGTTAGAACTAATAAACAAAGTTGCAGGATACAAAATCAACATACAAAAATTAGCTTTGTTTCTATACACAAGCAACCAAATACCTGAAAAAGCTACAAAGAAAACAATCCTCTTTACAACAATATCAAAAACAATGAAATAATTTGGCAAAATTTACCAAGGGGGTGAAAGTTCTGTGCAGTGAAAATTACATGACATTGATAAAGGAAATTGAAGATGACACAAAATAAATGTGAAGAGATCCTATTTTCATGGGAAGGAAGAATAAAACTGTTAAAATTTCTGTGCTACCCAAAGCCATTTATAGATTCAGTGCCAGCCCTCTCAAAATTCCAATGGCATTTTTCACATAATTAGAAAAAATAATCCTAAAATTTGTTTGGAACCACAAAAGGCCCTGAATAGCCAAAGCAGTCCTGAGGAAGAAGAACAAAGTTGGAGGACTCACACGTCCTGATTTCAAACTTTATCACAAACCTATAGTAACGAAAACAGTATGGTACTGGCATCAACACAGATACCTATACCAATGGAACAAAATAGAGAGCCCAGAAATAAACCCACCCATATGTAGTCAATTAATTTATGACAAAGGAGATAAGCATATACAATGGGGAAAGGACAGTCTCTTCAATAAATGGTGTTGGATAACTGAACAGCCTCATGCAAAAAACAAAAACAAAAAATGAAACTGGACTGCTATCTTACACCATACATAAGTTTAACTCAAAATGGATTAAAGACTTGAAGTAAGACCTGAAACCATAACAACTCCTAGGAAAAAACATAGGCAGTAAGCTCCTTGACATTGGTCTTGGCGATGATTTTTTGGATTTGACACCAAAAGCAAAGGCAACAAAAACAAAAATAAATAAGTGGGACTACATCAAACTAAAAAGCTTTTGCACAGCCAAATAAACAATCAACAAAATGCAAAGGCAGCCTACACAATGGGAGAAAATATTTGCAAACCATCTATCTGATAAGGAGTTAATATCCAAAATATATAAGGAACTCATACAACTAGCAAAAAAAGAAGTAATCTGATTAAAAAATGTGCAGATACCTGAATAGACAGTTTTCCATCTTGACAGTTTTCCAAAGAAGGCATACAAGTAGCCAACAGATACATGAAAGGTACTTAGTATCATTAATTAGTAGGGAGATACAAAAAAATAAATAAATAAAAAGCCCACAGGGTATCACCTCATACCTACTAGAATGGCTATTATGGAAAAAAAAAAAGAATGGCTATTATGAAGAATGTGGAGAAAAGGAAACCTTTGTGCACTGTTGGTGGGAATGTAAATTGGTACAACAACTATGGAAAACAGTATGGAGGTTCCTCAAAATAATTAAATATAGAACTATCATATGATACAGCAGTTCCACTTCTGGGTATTTTTCTGAAGAAAACAAACATTAATTCAAAAAGACATACGCACCCTATGTTCATTGCTGCATTATTTATAATAGCCAAGATATGGGAACAACCAAAGTGTCCATCAACAGATGAATAGATAAAGAAGATGTGTTATATATACACAATGGAATGTTACTCACCATTAAAAAAAGAATGAAATCTTGCCATTTGTGACAACATAGATGGACCTAGAGGGTATAGGTGAAATAAGTGAAAATAAGTGAAATAAGTCAGACAGAGGAAGACATACTGTATGATTACACTTATATGTGGAATCTAAAAAATAAAACAAATGAACAAACAGAAGACAGAAACAGAGTTATAGATACAGAGAACAAACAGGTGGTTGCCAGAAGGGGATGTGGTGGGGGGGTTGAGTGAAATAGGTGAGGGAGATTAAGAGGTACAAACTTTCAGTTATGAAATAAATGAGTCATGGTGATGAAACATACAGCATGGGGAATATAGTTAGTATGTTGTAATATCTTTGTATGGTGACAAACAGTAGCTAGATTTATCCTGCTAATCATTTTGTAATGTATAGAAATATTGAATCACTGTGTTGTGCATCTGGAACTAACATAGTGTTGTAAGTCAATTATACTTCAATTTAAAATTTTTTAATTAAAAAATTAAAGTAACAAGTGTTGGCAAGGATGTGGAGAATAGGGAACCCTTATGCACTGTTGGTGGGAATGTAAATTGGTATAACCACTATAGAAAACAATATGGAGGTTCCTCAAAAAATTAAAAATAGAACTACCATATGATTCAGCAATCCTACTTCAGGGTATTTATTGAAAGAAAATTAAATCACTATCTCAAAGAGATATCTGCACCCCTATGTTCATTGCAGCATTATTCACAATTGCCAGGACATGGAAACAAGTGTCCATCAATAGATGGATGGATAAAGAAAATGTGGTATGTATATACAATGAAATATTATTCAGCCATAAAAATGAAGGAAATCCTGCCATTTGAGACAACTAGATGGACCTTAAAGGCATTATGCTAAGTGAAATAAGTCAGAGAAAGACAAATACTATATAATGTCACTTATATGTGGAATCTAAAAACAGGACAAAATGACATAAAAAACAACAACAACAAAACTGAGCTCATAAATACAGAGAGCAGATTGATGGTTGGCAGAGGCAGAGGTTTTGGGTGGGTGAAATTGATGAAGGGGGTCAGAAGGTACAAACTTCCAGTTATTAAATAAATAAATCATGGGGATGTAATGTACAGCATGGTGACTATAGTTAATAATACTATATTGAATATTTGAAAGTTGATAAGAGAGTAGATCTTAAAAGTCCTCATCACAAGAAAAAAGTATTGTAACTGTGTATGGGGATGGATATTAACTAGACTTATTGTGGTTATCATTTCACAATATATACAAATATGGAATCATTATGTTGTACATCTGAAACTAATATAATGTAATAGCCAATTATAACTCAATTTAAAAAAGAAAATTAGTAAAATTCTCCTGTTAGGAAAAAAATGTGCTACTTAGGAACATTCCACATTGTTCAGGTTTTCTGCTCCCAACTAAAGTGGTCTGGAAGAACTATATATGTGTTGCTCATAATGAGGTTAAAAGGAATAAAATAACATAATCGAGGCTCAGGTGAAAATAATAGCTAAAACCGAAAGAGGGGGACATTAAACCTGTTATCTACGAATTCCAGAATTTTGAGGCTAGGAGTAAATGGGGCTCAAGTCACGTTGGGGAGAGTCACAAAGTCCCAAGTCTCTAAGGCATGTTTGGAGACCAGAGTTTCTAGTGAGCCATTCTTCATATGAATTCATACTGATTCTTAGAACCATGGATTCATCTGATTCATCAAATCATGAATGCATACTGATTCACAGAACCATGGATTCATCTGATTCATAGAACCATAAATTCACACTGATTGATAGAACCATAATTTCATACTGCTATCTCTAATTCTAATCCAGCACCACAGAGTACATTATAGCCTTCTTCTTTTATTTGTAGTTTCTTTCTCCAACAGAGAGAACGTGGGTCTCATTATCCATAATATATTCACTCCTTACTCAATCCTAGAATACACATTAAAAAGTGTGGGGTACCACACCCTAATCCTTTTTTATTTTAATTATTTTTGAACACATAAAAATTAACATATTTCTAACTGTAAGAACAGTTAAACATTATACTCAAAGCAGTGTCCCCCTTCCTATTCCTATTCCTCTATTCCCATTTCCCCATCCTTTCCACTTGCCCCTTCCCATCTCCGTCATCTCATTAGTTTTTAGTTTATATTTTCTGTGGGGTTTTTTTGGCACACGTGTATATTTTCCTGTTTCCTGTCCTCTCTTGTATGAAAAGTAGACACTTCATGAGGAAGTTCTTATCCTTAAGTCTAATCTAATACCTAGACAAATGACAAAAATCTCAATTATTTGGCAACTTCAACTGGATATGTAAAGAAATGACAAATAGCTTCAAAAACTAAACTGAACTATTGAATCTACTTTCTCTTTTTCTTTGTCCATAAACATTGTGGTCCTGATTTTGAGCACCTAAAGTCACTTACCATTAGACATAAGTGTAAGCACAGAATGGCAGCAGTCATCCTGATGCCATTCTGGTCTATTGAAATATTCATTCCTATTTCTAAACTAAGAATACATGCAAGCTTAAAAACTTCTTCTTATCAATAAATATAAGGGTTTGAGCTAAGTGGATCTCTGATGCCATTCAGCTCCAAGATTCTGTGAGTCTCTGCTCCCATGGTGCCATGGTTCTAATATTCCAAACCACAGGAGAATCATTTTACTGAGACATTTACAGGCAGTCCCACTCTCCTAGCTTGAACCTCCTCTGCCAGAGTTTGAACATGGGTGGAATGAGTTACACAATGAAGAAGAGCACCATAAAAACAGGAGATCCTGTATACCTGCGGAAGGCCCTTGTGTACAACCTTGGAGAGGAGAAGAGGACCAAGCTCCACATTCAAAAACTCCAGAAGGCTTTAAATATCCGGTTCAGGGAGATCGATAAAGAGAAAGCAGCCTTGAGGAAATTTTGGGGAAAGCTTCAGAAGACAACTGGCTATTTTCCTCAAATGTCCTTCTGGTGACCAGTGCCACTGTAGATGAGGAGCTCCTGGAAAAGTTTCAGTACAAAACACATCTGTGTCTCCTTCTGTTATCTCTGTGTGACCCAAGAAAGCATTATTTAAAAACCACTGGGACAAGTCAAAAAAGAAAAAAGACTATAGAATTGAAGATAAAAATGGAATGTCTAGAAGAGAATCAACAGGTATCTCCTACAAAAGAGACACTAAGTCGTCGTTATTTCCAGATGATTCCGTATCTTTACAACTTGAAGTGGTAATATGCAGTGCATACATTATTTCCATTCAAACTTTCCTTGAGATCAGAATAAAGCTTAGCCATTGTAGAACTCTTTCTGATATTGATGGTGGAATATACATATTTGTCTTAATCCTGTTCTTTTCTCATTGATGTCATTTTCAATTATTTTCCTATAGTTTTCATAGCATGAATAACAGTTGAGGCAAAAGTTAGTTTGAAAATAATGTTATAGTAGGAAAACCTTAGAATCTTGATTCTATAAGGGACCTTGATTCAGATCTAGGTTTTATCATGTATTACCTATGTGATCCTGGATTTAGAAACTCTTTTCTTTTAATCAAGATAGAGATAAAGATACCTATATCAAAAGACTGCTTTAAGGATTAAATAAGACAGTATATGTACAGGGCATATTGCAGGTACCCCCAAATGGTAATAGCTAGTATTATAATTAATTTTGTTATAATTATTATTTTTATTACTATATAATGGAGCTCAGATTCTATGTCTAGCTCTTCTACTAACATCCTGGGTCACTAGACAAGTCTATTTCCATTCCTAGGCCTTGGTTTGTGCAAAGCTATAATGTGAGGACTGGACTAGATCATGTCTAAGACCCCTTGCAGCTTTAAATTCTTTGAAACTAAAACTCCATAGTTCTACTTTGAAATGTGCTTATAGGACAAAGAAAGGATCCAGCAATCGGAACGCATGTCAAGGTGACTTATGGGTTTGGATATATATTCCTGTTTAGCCATGACTAATCTACCAATCTCATGTTTAAAGATACATGCTATTCAAATATATATTCTTAGCAGTCTCTCATGATATATTTGCTGGGTGACTGCAGACCAAATGCGACTCACTTCTTGAAAGTCCTTGGATTAAGTTCCATGTCTTTATTACTTGTTTAGGCTCTGCAGTCAAACAGACATGGATTCTGCCAGATATTGCTGTTTAATACTAGGCAAGTTAGCTAATATTTGTATACCTTCATGTATACCTTAAGTTGCTTAGATTTTTTAATTGTACAGTGGAAATAATAGTACTTGACTCAGAAGACTGTTGTGATGTCTTCTTGTGATATCACATATAAATCTGTTAGCACAATATCTAATATATTGTAAGCATTCATTACATGCAATTGCTGTGGTTACTATTACTGGGAATAAGCAACAAGTGGAGCTTCTGGGCTGAGAAATGACTTTATGGACGATCTCAACACTCATAGAGTGAGTCATTACTCTTGGATCTCAGGTATAATGATCTGCTTAGCTAGATTTAAACCACCTGCAGTAGAAATGTATACACGTGTATCCAAAAAAGCTGATACAGAGATAGAGATAGATAGAGATAGAGATAAACTCAAAGATTTAGAGGCTGATAAAAGACATGACCACAAGATAGCAGTAGCACACAATGAGCTTTATTTGGGCAGTGCTTGATGGGTTGCATGAGAAGGGACGTCCCTCACAGCAGGAGGCCTGCTGGAGGCTGTGGCATGGGACCACCACCCAGAAGAGAAACAGGGCAAAGGAACTCCTGCGTGAGAGGGGAACTGGAGAGGGGGCTTAAGTGTCTAGGTGATGTTGCTCAGCAGCAAGATGGGGAGTGTACTCGTTTGCTTGGGCTACTGTGGCAAAATACTACAGGCTGGGTGGCTCGAACAACAGACATTCATTCTCTCAGTTTTAGAGAGTGGGAGGTTCAGGTGTGTCAGCAGGCTGGTTTCTCCTGAGGCCTCTCTCCTTGGCTTGCAGATGGATATCTCCCTGTGTCCTCGCATGGGCTTTCCTCTGTGCATGTCTGTGTTTGTGTCCTTATCTCCTCTTCTTGTAAGGATACCAGTCAGATTGGATTAGATCTACCCTAATGAGCTCATTTTACTTTAATAACCTCACTGAAGACCATATCTCCAAATATAGTTACATTCTGAGGTGCTGAGGGTTAGGACTTCAACATATAAATCTGGGGGGACACGACTGAGCTCATAACAGGGAGTTTCTGGATCAAAGAGCTCTGAAGAACAGCAGCAGTTTGGGGTCTTTTACAGCCCCAGGACTAGTCTTATCTATGGCTAGCACATGTTGGGTATAGTTTCACAGGTTTTATGAAGAAGACAGGCTATAAGTAGCTAAGAATGAGCTTATTTGGACTATATTTAAAGCAATTGGGGGCATTCCCTGGTTAGGACTCAGCACTTTCACTGCTGAGGGCCCAGGTTAGATCCCTGGTAGGGAAACTAAGATACCGCAAGATGCATGGTGGCGCGGCCAAAAAAAAAAAGCAATTCAATTTGTAAAAATTTGAGTTTGATACCATCACTCTTTGAGCTAGAGGTCTCAGCCTGCTGTTAAGAAGTAAACAGCATGGGACTTCCCTGGTGGCACAGTGGTTAAGAATCCGCCTGCCAATGCAGGGGACACGGTTTCGAGCTCTGATCCGGGAAGATCCCACATGCCGTGGAGCAACTAAGCCTGTGAGCCACAACTACTGAGCCCAAGAGCCACAACTACTGAAGCCTGAGCACCTTGAGCCTGTGCTCTGCAACGAAGAGTAGCCTCCCGCTCACCGCAACTAGAGAAAGCCCACGCACAGCAACAACTCAAGACCCAACGCAGCCAAATAAATAAATAGATAAAAAGAAAATATTAATAAATAAATACATAAATAAAAAGAAAGAAAAAAAAGTAAACAGCATAGGGACCAATATACAGGGACATCTTTGGCTCATTTATACAATAATATATCCCCTGGCTCCATGTTGTTTTATAATCTAAGTTGTGTATAACTTTGTAATGTCTGAGTCTGCAGCCAGCAATAAAGCATTCTAAATGCCCAAAATCCTACAAGGGCATAAAGCCCATTTCAAAGCCCATTTTCAGCCAGTTGACCCACTTAGTGGGGGGAAGTCAGGAGAATAGATCAGAAAAGGAGAAGATTTTGACTTGTTCAATCAATTTAGTTAATAGAGTGACATTATGACTCCTTTGATACATGTCCCTGGCTATCTTTAAAACGTGGTAAGTGTTATGACTCACATGCAGCAAGATATGTGAGGAAGTGCACAGACACAAACACACCCCCATTTTAACAGCTAATAAATAATCTAGGGCTATGCAGTTGTCTAATGCCATGGTCCCTAAAGTACACTGAGATTCAGCCAAGAGTTCTAATCCCTGGGCCATTTGTTTCATTTCTGTGGATAATTCCTTGGACATGGCTATCTGTGTTTCTTTGTGAAGTGTCCCACACATATGCTGTTCTATTTCCAGAGTTAGTGAACCTAGAGTGATTAGTGCCAGGGGGACTATTAGCAGAGCTCGTTTGTGTCATTGGAGAGCTGTGGCTAGTGTGGCTTGTGAAAACAAGGACTTGGGATGTTCTGCTGCTGAGTAAAAATCTACTGGAATTTTCAGCCAAATTCAAGTGCAGGGAAAACTTTGCAGTGTTGGGTGGGAGGAAGCTTGTGATAGGGGAGACTATTTGATTCTCTTTCAGGTCCTCCAGCCTCCCTCTGCTGCCTATATGCTCTGTGTTTGTAGGAAAGGTATATTCGCACAGCTTAGTGCAATTCCAAGTGGTGTGAATAGGAGCATACAATGTCATGGTCGAACAGACTTGAATGTTCTCTACCTCACACTCAGCACCTGGGTCAACTAATGGGTTATGTGCTTAGCCCACCACTGTCTACACATTTATGTGGCAAGCCTCACATAAATTCGTTGGATGTTGATGCTGTTGTTGGATGTTAATGGTGAAGGGAAGAGGCTCATCTTGATGGGTGAGGTTTATAGGAGAGTTTGGCCGTTATGCTGTGTACTAAAATCAGGTTGTAGGAATCTAACCCAGCATGCAGTTAGATCTGCATACAAATGTATTGCTGTGGCTAAGGCTGTATGCAGATTTGGTTTGGTGGGCAATTGTATATTCCTTCTCGTTGAGATTGGTGAGCATTAGTGATTGAGTTTCCTGCTGACTGCCATAATAAGTAGCATCAGTGTGTGCCCATGGACATGGGATAGGTTTCACAGATACTCTCAGCAGTCTGATAAAAAGTTAATTTAGACATGCACCAAATTAGTTCCTGAACCATGGGGCACTCACATATGGGATCCTCCCAAGTGGGCCAAATTATTTCTAAAAGCAGACATCAATTGTATTATACATTTGTCCCAATTCTATCCCTATTTATTACAAGTTTGCTGTGTTTCACTGTGGGACCCTCTGCTCCATGGTATCCAAACCTTCCTAGGGCAGACGTTAGAACAGCTTTCATAGTGGCCCCTTGGGAGGTGGTGTTGTGACTACACCAATAAATTTCCTCCCAGGTTAGCTTTGCTACTTGTCTTTTCATTATTGTTTCTATATTCTGTAAGGTGGGATTTTTAGGTTTTTTAAAAATTGAGATATAATTGACATATAATATTGTATTCACTTTAGGTGTACAGCATAATGATTTGATATATGTATATATTACAAAATGATAACCGCAATAAGTTTAGTTAACATCCATCACCACACATAGTTTACAATTCTTTTTCTTGTGATGAGAACTTCTAAGATCTACTGTCTTTACAACTTTCAAATATACAATATTGTTAGCTAAGTCATCATGCAGTAAATTACATTTCTAGGGCTTATTTATCTTATAACTTTCCAGTTTGTACTTTTTGACCACCTTCACCCAATTCCCCCACTCCCACCCCAACCCCCCACCTCAGGCAACCACGAATCTGTTTCCTGTTATCTATGAGTTCTGGGGTTTTTTTGGTTTTTGATTTTGTTTTAGATTCCACATATAATTGAGATTATATAGCATTTGTCTTTCTCTGACTTATTTCATTTAGCATAATGCCCTTGAGGTCCATCCATGTTGTCGCAAATAGCAGAATTTCCTTCTTTTTTATGGCTGAATAATATTCCATTATACATATATTTATATTATATTATACTTCATATATATGTATGTATGTGTGTATGTATGTATGTATGTGTATATATATATATATATATACACACATATACATACATATACATATATATCACATTTTCTTTATCCATTCATCCATGAATAGACACTTAGGTTGTTTTCATGTCCTGGCTATTGTGAATAATGCTGCAATGAACGTGGGGATGCAGGTATCTCTTTGATATAGTGATTTCATTTCCTTCAGATAAATACCCTGAAGTGAGATTGCTGGATCATATGGTAGTTCTATTTTTAATTTTTTGAGGAACCTTCATACTTTTTTTCCACAGAGGCTGTACCAATTTACATTTCCATCAACAGTATACAAGTTTTCCTTTTTCTTCACATCCTCACCAACATTTGTTATTTCTTGTCTTTCTGAGAAGAGCCATTCTAACAGGTGTCAGGTGCTATCTCTTTGTGGTTTTTATTTGCATTCTCCTGATGATTAATGATGTTGAGCACCTTTTCATATATCTGTTGGACAGTTGTATGTATTCTTTGGAAAACTGTATTCAGGTCCTCTGCCCATTTTAAAAATCAGATTATTTTTTATTTTGTTCTTGTTTCATATTACTTCATAGTGTTGTATGTATTCTTTATGTATTTTGAATATTAATCCCTTTTTAGATATGATTTGCAAGTATTTTCTCCCATCTTTTAGGTTGCCTTTTGATTTTGTTGATGGTTTCCTTTACTGTGCAGAAGCTTTTTAGTTTGATGTAGTCCCATTTGTTTATTTTTACTTTTAGTTCCCTTGCCTTTGTATTCAGATCCACAAAAACATTGCTAAGAGCTATGTGAAGGAAGTTACCTCCCATCTACGCTTTTTTCTAGGATTTTTATGGTTTCAGGTCTGATAGTCAAGTCTTTAATCCATTTTGAGTTAATTTTTGTGTATGGTGTAAGATAGTGTGGTCGAGCTTCATTCTTTTGCCTGTGGCTGTCCAGTTTTCCTGACACCATTACTGAAGAGACTATATTATCCCATTGTATATTCTTGATTCCTCTATCATCAGTTAACTGACAATATACGTGTGGGTTTATTTCTAGGCTCTCTATTCTGTTCAGTTGGTGCATGTGTCTATTTTTTTGCCAGTATCATACAGTCTTGATTATTAGAGCTTTGTACTATAGTTTGAAATCAGAAAAGCCTCTACCTTTGTTCTTTTCTCAAGATTGCTTTGGATACTCAGAGTCTTTTTGGTTTCATATAAATTTTAGGATTGTTTGTTCTATTTCTGTGAAAAAATAAACCATTGGATTTTGATTGTGTTGCACTGAATCTATAGATTTCTTTGGGTAGTAGGGACATTTTAACAATATTAATTCTTCCAATCCATGAGTATGATATACACTCCCATTTATTTGTGTCTTCTTTAATGTCTTTCATCAATTTCTTATAGTTTTCAGTGTACAGATCTTTCATCTTCTTGGATAAATTTATTCCTAGGTATTTTATTCTTTTTGATGCAATTGTAAATGGGATTGTTTTCTTAATTTCTCTTTCTTTTTTTTAAAAATTTATTTATTTATTTATTTATTTTTGGCTGTGTTGGGTCTTCGTTTCTGTGTGAAGACTTTCTCTAGTTGCAGTGAGCGGGGGCCACTCTTCATCGTGGTGCGCGGGCCTCTCACTGTCGCGGCCTCTCCTGTTGCGCAGCACAAGCTCCAGACGCACAGGCTCAGTAGTTGTGGCTCACGGGCCTAGTTGCTCCACGGCATATGGGATCTTCCCAGACCAGGGCTTGAACCCGTGTCCCCTGCATTGGCAGGCAGATTCTCAACCACTGCGCCACCAGGGAAGCGCTTAATTTCTCTTTCTGATAGCTAATTATTAGTGTATGGAAATGCAATGATTTTTGTATAATGATTTTGTATCCTGCAACTTTATTGAATTTGTTTATTCTAACAGTGTTTTGGTGGAGTCTTTAAGGTTTTCTAAATATAATATCATGTCATCTGCAAATAGAGACAGTTTTACTTCTTCTCTTCTGATTGGATGCCTTTATGTAGGTTTCTAAAATAAGGTCCCAGAACAATAAGATTGGGCAGAAATTACCCCCAGAACAATAAGATTGGGCAGAAATTACCCTCAAATATTTCCCAAGTACTTATTAATGGTGGTTTTGATAGGTCTAGAAAATTCTGTAATAGCTGAAGCAAGTAGTTGGATAGAAAATAGTTGGGTAGAGAAACTCCCATGCAGAGAGCAGTTAGATTTCTCTATCAATATGATCAAATATGCTTTTCATGAGAATTGTCTGCTATAATACCCAAGAGATATGATTATTCACTGTGGGCAGCCAGTATTGCAATTATTGTAGAGCCCACCCCTACTGAGTGGTACATAAAATTTGCAGTTGGTATGTGAGGAGGTTAGGTTATGGAGCATTCTCAAGCCAGTTTCTAATTTCCTAGACATGCCTTAGCTTAGGTAACATTATATTGTACACATTGCCTTCCTTGAATATATTGATCAGTATCCAAGGAAGAGGTCCATGGTTACGTGCCCATGGCCACTTGGTTAGCGCAATTTCTTTCCACCTCAATAAATGAAGCTCATAGTGGTGAAGGAGAGAGATCATTGTAAAGAATAGAAAGAGAGGCCAGGGCTTCCCTGGTGACGCAGTGGTTGAGACTCTGCCTGCTAATGCAGGGAACACGGGTTCGAGCCCTGGTCTGGGAGGATCCCACATGCCGTGGAGCAACTGGGCCCGTGAGCCACAACTACTGAGCCTGCGTGTCTGGAGCCTGTGCTCCGCAACAAGAGAGGCCACGATAGTGAGAGGCCCGCGCACCACGATGAGGAGTGGCCCCCGCTTGCCGCAACTGGAGAAGGCCCTCGCACAGAAACGAAGACCCAACACAGCCAAAAATAAATAATTTTTTAAAAAAACACCTGAAAAAAACCTGTCTATTGATCTTACCACTCCTTGCAATTATCACTTTCAAAGAAAAAAATAAAAGAAAGAGAGGCCAATAACTGTAAGGGTATACATTGTTGTCAGGGTTTATATTTATCATCATCTCAGGGATTAGCAGGAGGTATACTTTTATCTCCATAATCCCATAAGGTTCGTTGGTATAGTCTCTGAATTACAGAGTTTTTCATTTGATTGTACCAATCCCGAGCATCCTGGTTGTAATTTGAGTGCACACTATATCTGGGCATTTTTTAGATGAGACTCAATAGGTAATGGCCATTGCTCTATTTTTTAATGGCACTAGTTAATAATAGTGGGTTTCATCTGATTTGAAGTTAAAGTTGGTCTATAGGGCTTAGAAGGCACCTATAAGTCACAAGTGGTATCACAGAGTCTAGCTTATCCAGAGGACTATTGCCAGCAGTAGTAGAGATAGGAGGAGGAGTGCCAGCCTCAGTGCTGATTGACCAACCCAAAGAGCCAATGGTGTGGTTCCCCCAGTCTAACCCATATTGTGTTTCTTTCTGTGATGTGAATGCCAAGGACATGGAGTGGGTGTGGGTAGGAACTTCTCAGGTAAGGAAGGGACACAGCAATAGAGTAGAGATTAAAGCCTGAGGTTGTCTGCAGCCAGCTATAGGATAGTGATGGTCCCCTGAGTGTCATCCAAGTGCTAGTACCCAGTCTGAGGGTGATTAGTTACACCTCCTGGGTGTCAGGATCAGGTCCATGTTGGTTCCACAAAGTATGTGGGCAGCCTATCCAAGTGGTGTGGGTAGTTTGCTTGGCTCTCGCTGACGATGAGCAAACTCAGGCTGAGAATGGCCCCAGAGCCAGTGGTCCACATCAGGCTCTTATCAGGATCAAGGGGGAAGTGGTCAGGCTCTGTATTTTCTATGAGGGAGAAGGGAACGGTGCAGGTACTGAGCGGGATGTTCCTTTGCTGTGGGCAGCAACGTTAGAGCTACCATATCTGTGAAAACTGGTCATTGTGTTGTTTCTGATGCAGGTGTATACACCATTAGAGGTTGCAGCGTCTCTGTTGGTGGTTCCCTCAGTTGCTGTGAATTTAAATATGGTATAGTTATGCTATAGATTCCATGAATTTAATGTAATCAGGGAGTGTGGATTTAATGTAATCTCAGGAGAATGGGTAGCTTTTTTGACCACTTGGGAGACAGTTGTCCTCCAAGTTCTCTCAACAGCCCTTGTTTTAAAAGCCCTTTATGTATTTATGTGATACCTACCACTGTTATTTTGTAATGTCATTTCATAATGCTCATTATTGCATTTGCTTCATGGTGAAGTGGGAGCCTTGATCTGACTTTTTAGCTTGTGCCACTCCGAAAGGTTGTAAAAGCTGCTTTGTTTACACCTCAGTGACATTAGCAGAGGTTGATGCCTTGCATGGGTAAGGCAGTAGAAGGCCTGTGTAGGTAACTACCATTGTTAAGGCAAATTCAGTGGGAGAGAGGCACAATGAAATTGATTTGCAAGTTCTGATGTGGCCCTTCTCTGCAAACTTTTCCTCTGATGTGGTAGGCCCAGTATCTAAATTTCTGGCATATGGTACAATACCCAGTGGCTTTTTGTAAATGCCTCTCTTTTGGGTCAGCTCATCTATTAACAATCCATTTTTGTCACTCCATGATGCCCAAATGCCCTGATCTCTCATGTGCCCACTGGTAGAAGGGACAAAATTCTGGGACTTTCCTTCCTGTTTTGGTGGATTGGTTAGTTTGTCAGCTTTGTTGTTGTATTATGCCTCTTACATGTCTTGCTTAGTATGAGCCAAGATATGGTGCACCCAGCTTGGTAGAATGGGAACCAGTGTAGCTATTTTTCCCTCATATCTCTTTACCCCAAATGTCTTGGCCTTGTATTTTCCAGCCCTGATTTTGTCAAAGTCCCAATCAAGTACTTAGCCTGTTAGCCACCAACCAGGAACATATCTGTGAAAATACAAACCTTAAGAAAGTTTTTGTCAAGGGAATACTCCATTGCTAGGAGTATTGCATATATGGAAATTGGAGTATTTGAATAGGGGAGATAGGCTGCAGCTGCCATTGTGTGGCTCCCTTAAACCCACTGTTCACTCCACTGGTAAAAAATGACTATTGGTTTTCTTGTTTTAAGAGTGCTGACCATCTTCCCTTTAGCCCCCCTTGGGCAAAGGGTGGAGGCATTTCTGCAGTTTCATCAAGTTAACCTGAGTGGCAGGATATGTGGCTGTTTCCTCGTAGAGCATAACACTACAGTAGGTATGAGTTCTGCCCAGTGCTGTAGATACCATTTCCATTTTAACAAGGAGACTTCTGATTCAGATCCACTTCTACAGGGAGCTTTTACCATTACCCAGGTCATAACAGAAATCTTGGTTCATAGGGTAATTTTCTCTGCCCCAGTAAGAACTTCAGCTTTGATCACTGAAAAGTGAAAAACTTACAGGTAACTTGATAAGACAGGGGACAGTGACTACTGGGGGAAATAATGCGTTGGTGCCAGAATGAACGTTCCTACCAAATGTTAGTTGGATCCCTTTAGCAATGTGAGAAATTAAAGTGCTAGGAGCTTGTCTCTTACTGGATTGGGGATAGTTCACTCTTCTGAATTGTAAATGTAACCTAACATTTTAATAGACTAGGAGGGGCCTTGTACTTTAGGGGGATACTTGTCCATCCCGTCAGTGAGTTGTTCACTCATGGCTGTACTGGCCTATGAGACATAGTCTTGGGCAAGTCCAATGAGGAGGATGTCATCCATATAACGCCAAAGCTGAGTTTCTGATGGAAGTGTCGGGCAGGCATCCAAGCCCTGGCTGCAAAGCCCTTGTGTAATTGCAGGGCTATTTAAGAACTCAATAGGTAATCAGGTAAAGGTATATTCTTGAGCCTCAAAGGAGAAGGTGAATTGTGGTTGACTGCAAAATTTTTACTGAATAGATCATGTTACCCAAGTCTATAATTCCAAACAATTTACCCATGTTGTTATGAATGTCATCCATCAAGGCAAGGATGGTAGAGGTACCCTAATAAAGAAAATAGCCTTGTTCAACTTTCTATAATCTATACTTCACCTCCAGTCATCAGTAGTGGCTTTAAGCACTGGAAATACAAGGTAACTGAAAAGTGAGATGGTGGGAATCAATATCCCTTCTTACCTAGGTCAGCTCTGATAGCCCCTTATCCTTCAGTGCCTTACCTTAGCTAGCTAGTACTGTGACATATTTATCACCTGTACTGGTAGGGAAGATTAATTTGTTCCCACTGAATGATACCAACCAATAGCATAAAAGCCTTAGGCTTGTTTCCTGAGGTTACCTGCTGCTGAGTGATAAATGGAATATTTATAAATGGAATGGAATATTTATAAACGGAATATTTCCTGCCATATCAATAAACAAAGGATGTCACAGTGATCAAAGACTGCAACCCTCCAATGTGAGCCGGTGAGCCCTGAGGAAACTCAGGGCTGAAAAGAATACCTGCCATCTA